>NW_022589781.1:2318013-2719950 GCF_004348235.1 Phoca vitulina | reverse complement strand
TTTCCCTGACTATGTATCCTTGGCTGCATGTTCTCATTTAGTACCGTAAATATGTCTTTCCAGCCCTTTCTGGCTTGCCAGGTCCCTATGGACAGGTCTGACATTATTCTGATGTTCCTCCGTCCGTATGTAAGAAATCTGTTCCCCCTGGCTGCTTTCTGGATTGCTTCCTTGGTTCTAAGATTTGCAAGTTTTCCATGTTTAATCTAATAGTGTATTTATAGACTACTTTGGATTTTCTATGTACACCATCATATTATCTGTGAATAGTCACAATGATCTCCTCAATTCTTATTCTTTTTGTTTCTCTTGGCTTATAACACATAGGAGATTCTCCAATGCAATGTTGACTAGAGTAGCATTGTTTGAAGATTTTAATATACCTTTCTCAATATCTGATAGAAAAAGCAGACAAAACATTGGTAAGAAATGTGACCTAAATGACATATATGGAACATTACATAGTACGTGCAGAATACATTATTTTCAAGTGGTCCTAGAATATTTATCCAAATAGACGATATGTTGGGCCATGAATCAAGTCTACACATTTTTAAAGCCTGAAATTAACTAGATTATATTCTTAGACCACAGGGAATTGAGCCATAGTCATAATGAAAAGAAAAGCAGGAAGTCCCTCAATGCTTAAAACTTAAATGTAACTTTGCTACATATCCTAAGGGTCAGAGAGGGAATCACAATGGAAATTCTCAATCTTTTCTACATCAGAGCTCACAGACAATGGCATTCTATCTGTGAAGAGCACTATAAATACGGTAGACAGGAGTTCAGCCTTAAGTCCGAGTTCTGCCTGCCTCAGCCACACCTGGCAGCCTGGGTATGTGGTTGCCCCCAGCTGCCCTTTCTGGTGGCCCTGAGCTAAGGGGGACAACATGGCCATATGGAAATGGGAAGCTCCCCACTCCTAGTGACGATGGTGCTATTGTATTGTCCTCACCAGTCCAACAACATGATTTCTGAGTGAAATATAACACAATAGCAGCTTCTTGACCTTCCTTAAGGTTTGAAAATCATCTTGTGAGTCATCTGTTAGAAATATGGTTTCAACATGTGTTCTTTTTTTCTGGAAAAGAAATAGATCCAAATAGGAATTATGGTTTCCTGAGCACCTGCCCTTGAGCGCCATCACACTGGCTCTTTGTGGAATTCTCCCTCTTAAACTTCTAAACTATGATGTAGGTATTATTAGTCACATTTTCTAGATGGTTAGGCAGGGGCTCAGAGACGATACAAGTCACGGAGGATTTTAGTATCAGAGACCTAAGTGGGATCTCCAAAGTGACTCCAAATCCCTTGTTATTCCATACACGGTACTATTTCCCTCTTTTTTTTTTTTTTTAAGATTTTATTTATTTATTTGAGAGAGAGTGAGAGGGGGGAGGGTCAGAGGGAGAAGCAGAGTCCCCGCCGAGCAGGGAGCCTGATGTGGGACTCGATCCTGGGACTCTAGGATCATGACCTGAGCCGAAGGCAGTCGCTTAACCAACTGAGCCACCCAGGCACCCTGCTATTTCCCTCTTATCTCTGGTCTTCTGTATCTGGAAACATATCAAGTATCAGGATTTTCTTGTTGTGTGGCCAACTGGAATGAATTCAGTTGGCCTTTTAACCTCTGCCCATCGTAATTGGAGGATCTTTGAGTAAGATACTCCAAGATCTCTAGGAATAGAGACATTATAATATTTTTCTAATATTACAGTTACTGAAAGAACTATCTTTTTTTAATTGATTCAGGCTCTGGTATGTTCAGAGTGTACTGTAAGACAGGTCTGAAATAGTATTTAAAAACACTCAGCTCAGCCTCTTCTACGAAGTGAGACAGTGCTTATAAACATTGCTAAAATATTCCCTTAGCTACGATCCCAACCATCGTAGTGTTTATATGGTATGACTATGAATTACATTAATCAAAATCTGCAAGGAAAGAACTGAGACAGTGTATCCAAGCTTTAGGGGCACTTCATGTTTCCATTAGTGCCGTGAAAATGAGCTACTCTGTTTTATTCTATAGTCCAAGGGAATGGTGCCGACATCTCTAAGATGTCTAGCAGTTCTAAAATTCTGACTTTAAATTATCTGTGTGCTTCAGAGATTTGCGCAGGAGAAGGGGAGGAGCCCAGTGTCTGTGAACCCCTCTCTTACTTGTGTGGACCATGGAACAGGTGAACTTCTCTAGGCATCATTTTGATTTCTTGGTACTATTGTTAAAGGTACTTTTGTCTCAAGTTCCTCCCTTTAGTAGTAATTCTAATGACAATGGAAATTTTTATCTTTTACCATCCGTGGACCTGGATCCTGGGCTCCCAAAGAACCTATCCTTTAACATTTTACCAAGGTCAAAATGACTGGGCAAAACCTCAGAGCATGGGTCCTCTTTCTGTCCCAAGCACATATTGTACATCTGGTTTGAGAAGAAAAAGATAACCCAAAAATGCCATTGCAAACATAAAGAGAAGAAAAACAAAAGAACCTCTCTGGCGCCCATAAGATTAAAGTCATACCGACTTGCAGAAACTGAAAACATAAGAAAAAGTCTGTAACTTTCTTGAATGTTCTTCCTCATGATGATATGTAACTCTGTATGTAAAACAACACAGAACAAATATATAAACCTGCCTCAAATGTTCCTTCCCCGGAGCACTCCCTTCTTTGCGAAGATTGTGTCTCCCAGGCAGCTGTCCTGATTTGGGTTTGAATAAAACTCTCTTCCTTTCTCTCTAAAGTGTTTAAAAGGGTTTGTTCATTTAGTGTCGACAATAACAATATGTTTTCTTTTTAAGTGAAAAATAAATGTTCCTGGTTCACAACCCCAACAGCACAGAAGGGCGGCTGTTCTTCATCCTGGAGCTTCCCTGTAGAACCAAGCATATGTATATATATTCCAGCATAAACGGGCTCATCCTACAAGGATGCTTTGAAGGTCCAAGAAGCACTATCCACTCCATGGGTGAGACCAGAAGGCGAAGCTCTTCCCGCTTAGAGCATTACTTTTTGGGTTTAAAACTGCCTTGGAAATACGTGAAACCATTGCATTTCCTAAAGCCCAAAGCCTCGGAAGGTCCGAGAGCAGCTGACCTTGCCGGGAGCCAGGAACAGCTCTGCAGGCAGGGTTGGTGCAGGAAGGGAAGGGGCAGGGCTCTGGGGGTGGTCTGCAGCCAGAGGCCTCCGCGGAATGGGCCGGGTGTGTGTGGGGGGGGGGCGGGCCCCGCCCATAGCCCCCGCCCATAGCCCCCGCCCATAGCCCTCGCCCATGCCTGCGCCGCCAAGCCAGGTGTTGGCGTGAGGAGGGGCCTCCTGGACCACCTGCCGTCGCAGGGAGCCGCGGGCCTGAGGGCGGGTTGCTCAGTAGAGGCAGGCGCGGCATCCAATGGGCTCGGGGCACCACTCTCCCCGACCAATCACCGCGTGGGGGTGGAGCTACCTTTCTGCGGGAGGACCCGGAGCTGTCCTGGGATGCAGAGGTGGGGCAGGAGACCCGCTCCCAGAGAGTTCACCTGTGGAGTTCCCGGCTGGGCGAGACCACGCTGTGGGCCGGGGTGGGGTCCCGGGCGTAGGGTGCACCCCGGGTGGGAGTTGGGGGGTCCTCGAAGGCGGCGGGGAGCGAGCTAATCCCGCGAACTCAGATGAGTTTCCTAATCGTTGAAAGTACTTCAACGGGCCGTAGCCCCCAGCCCCGTGAACTCCAGGACCCCGCTCACCCGAGCTTTTGTGGGATGGGTTGCGGACATTTCAGGGTTTCCCGTGTTCCCCTGGAAGAGTGCACGTAAGGACCGCACACAGTCCCCAGGTTCAGTGGGGTGCCCCCTGTGCCCTGGCAGAGTGCAGGTAATGGACCTTGAGCAGCACCCCGAGTTCATTCAGCAGGGTGTCCCCTGTTCCCCCAAGCACAGGTGTGGCGGTAACAAGCCCCAGAGCCGTCCTCCAACTTCAGCATTGTGCCCCATGTCCCCCGGGGATGACGGTAATGGGCTGTCAGGATTGTGCAGGAGGGTCCTCCAGGTGGGGGCCTGGAGGCTGGAGTAAACCAGACCCCACTCAAGTTGCATGAGGAACAGATGAGTTGAGGTGTTGATTTGGAAGAGTAATTCGCTTTTCCAAAAATGTCAAAGTCATTGGTCTACTTTAGAATGAAGATAATTACTACTTAAAAAACAAGTATGTGTTTCCCCTTCTCCCAGAAACCGAAGCAGGTGTGCATGCCATAGGTCGGAGGTCCTACTTATCCCCACCTGACAGCACTTCTCTGCCTGACAGCACTTCTCTGCCTGACAGCACTTCTCTGCTCTGGCTCCATGAGACTCGAAGTTTTGAACATCAGCATCTGAGTCAGTGATGCAGCTTGTCACAGGATGTCAGCATTCAGAGAAAGCAGCAGGTCCACTTGGCACAGTGTCATCTTCATGTCAGGACTGGAGGTAAAACTTCTCATTAACCCCAAACCTCCTGGGCTTTTCTCTTTTCTCTAGTTGAGCCAGGAAGCAAAACTTAAGTAGCTCTCAGCATTCTCCATTTGGTTCAAGAGTTACTTACTTTCCCTGCGGGTAGAACATTGCAGGGGATCCCATTTTCTCTGTTCATTTATTGCTTACAAAATATATTCTGATCATCTGTTTCCTAGAAGTAACTTTTATTAGAAAGGGAAGGTGAAATTTACTCTTTGTGTGTTTTTAACATATCTTTTGTTCCTTAATCTAACAGTGTTTATTCAGTTGGGCCTAGGATATGGTTGAGTGGCCAGCATCTAGAGTTAGGTGGCTTTTTGTCGTCAGATACAGACTCGGATGATGTCTTGTCATTTGTCAAAGGTGATGGTTCATAATTGATTAGTCTTTTCATCAGAAGAGTTACAATTAGGGTCAAGGGAAAAAATCAAAATTATTCAAAGCAGGCTTTTACTGTTTAAAAGTTGAGCCTGACTTTCTAGTTTTTCTAAATGTATCATCTAGATATTTTGACATGCCGTATTTTCTCTGTAGTTTCTTTGGTGATGGAGTCAGAAGGAGAGTGTTTGGGAATTCTGGATAGAGGCATGCTGGTGGCATCAAGGGGCTTGTTGTCAGGAGCACTGGGTTGAGTTCTGGAACTGCTTGCCTGACCCTAGGTGAGTCAGGTTATCCCACAGAGCTTCCGTTGACTCCTTATGAAATTGCTGGAAGGTAATATCTATGGAAAGTCTTTTTTTTTTTTTAAGATTTTATTTATTTATTTGACAGAGAGAGAGATAGCGAGTGGGAACACAAGCAGGGGTGGGGGGTGGGAGAGGGAGAAGCAGGCTCCCCGCTGAACAGGGAGCCTGATGCGGGGCTCGATCCCAGGACCCCGGGATCACCGCCTGAGCGGAAGGCAGACGCCTAACGACTGAGCCACCCAGGCTCCCCTCTATGGAAAGTCTTTTTCCACAGAAACTGTTCTGCCTGATGAAGAACAATTAAAAATGAGGTGATTTGGGCTGAATTATTCTGTAAATAATAGTTTTAAACCCCCCCCCGTCATAGGATATGGTATTTTATTGTACAAGGAGTCCTCAGAAGGCTGCAGTGAAAGAATCAGATCTCAGATCATGTTCATATTCCATTGATATGTTACTTACAGTTTGCACAGGTAGGAAGGTAAGTGGAGAGAAATACGACAGAAGGGGAGAGTAGGTGTGAACCATTCATTAGGTAGCCTTCTACCTCTCTCATGAAAGCCTTGGGCCAGTGTCGTTTTGGAAGAAGAGGGGGAATCCCGGAGCTCTGCAGCAGATGGGGGAGTTCCAGGTCTGGGTAAAGCTGACAGGGGCCTCAGAGGAGAGCTGAGTGCATTGTGCAGGAGGGCGTGGGCAGGGTGGGCTCCAGGGTTGGCTGTGGGTCTCCCGTGTGAGAGTTGTGACAGGTGAGGGCCGTGAGCAGGTTCCTGGCTGAGGACAGGTGAGGCACAGGTGGAGAGCTGGCTGAGCACCTTCTTCTGTGCCACCAGCCTCACCCAACACACACAGCCTCATCGTCTGTCCCTGTCACTCCAGGTCAGACATCTCGGAGTTGCCAGACCAAGACTTTTGTTTGAGCTTCTTTCTTTGAGGGTGTGTGAAGTTTCAAAACTTTGATTATGGAAATGACGGGTCATCAGAACATCTGTTACTCTTTCATTTCCTGCTCTTCTTTCAAGCACCAAAGAGAATCATACCTGCTAGTGGAAGGGGCTATCTGTGTGTTTTTATTTCCCATTTTAATTAAACAGTGGGAAAACAAATTTCTGAAATATTATAAGAATCCTTTGTGAGTGTTCATGTTTTCCTCTTCCATGAACCACATCCTGATATTAGAAATTATGTTTTAAAGTAAAACACAGCGTCAGAGCTGTAACAGGGTACGGTGCCCTTTGTGAGAGGGATGCATGGAGAAGAAGTGTAGGAGCTCGGGGAGCGGCACATCATGCTCCCAAAGGGAATGTAGCCCCCTGTTAGCCTTCTGTGAGGGGGCTGCTTACCTGGTGGCCCATCCTGGGCTCTGGAAGCTTGACCCGGTGTCACTTGCGACTTGAGTTGGGGAATTTTATGAAGAAAACAGAAGGAATCCTGGAGGGTGCCTGCATCCTTTGTACTCGGACAACTCCATGTAGCAAAGGAACTCATCACCTGTGAGGCGTGTCGGGATCGCTGAGGTTGTGTCTTCATCCTTATCTGGACCAGAGCCATGGTGTGTGGCTATGGAGATCCAGACCCTTATGTGACCACATCATTATGATTATTATTATTTTAAGAAAGCAATATAGACTGACTTCGAGATACAAATATCAAAAGGAAAAACACAAGGTCAAATATATATATAATGATTGAACTCGTGGCCTCTCTCATTAGTATGGGTAAGTAGGTCTGCCCATATGAGAAAGACCAAGGAGTTATATTTTGATAGAAGTGTGCTGTGCACACGTAGTGTTTTATTCTATCATTTGCCTTATTTCTCTGAAGGGAAACTAGAGCGGTGACTGGAGCTTGGTTTCCGACTTTAAGGAACGGGAGACAAGTGAACTGAAAGAGCAGTGTTGATGCTGACATGGTGCCCAGTGCCCGAGGGAAGGTGTGAAGCTCGGACTTAGAAGCGTTGGTGCTCAGCGAGGATGCTGTCCGAGTTTCCAGCACGTCGAGTCACTTGGCTGGTGTGCCTAATCGGGCCAGTTCCTGCCTTTCTAAGGGCAGCTTGGAAGTGGCTTGAAACCCTAGGGCATTTGTGGAGTGGTCTGGATGGGACACGGTGTGGGCCAGTGTAGACACCACCCAGGGAATTCCAGAGCTAACGATGAGCACATCTGTGAGGCTGGAGTTTGCTTCTCTGTGGGAAGCATTGATCTGGAGTGGAAAGAAGTCTCTGGGTCTTATGTCTCACTGTGTGAGCAGGTCTGAGCCTGGCAGGGTAGTCGGATCAGATAGCTGGGAGGTTGTGATGCTGTGGTGGTGGACCGTCGCTCATGATGGGCAGGCCAGCTTTCTACAGGGACAGGGACTGGGCTCTCCTCCCTGGCCAGCCTTCCTGCTGCAGATGTGAGAAGACAGTTGCTTCCTGTTTGGTTCTCAAGCCCTCGGCTCAGCAGGGTGGTTGGTGGGAAGTGGCCCACAGGCAGCATTATCGACTCTTGCCCAGTGTGCCCCCTGCTTCCTCGGAGGAGGCACAGCAGATGTCCTCTGCCTGGTGTCTGTGAATTCAGCCGGCAGAAGCACTTCTTCTAGAGCCACACCCCTGAGAAACCCTCTCTCCACGTTCCTGTGCTGTGTGCAAGAGGTCACTTTTCATTTGGAACAGAAATCCCAGCTCCTCTGTTCAGATCTGAGGTCACACGAGACACCAGGCTCCATGCAGGTCTAGTTCTGCGTGGGGCCTGATGTGCGAGGCTGAGGCCGAACCTGGGCGGCCTGCTGACCCTGCTGCAGGCTCCTTCCTGAAAACTGTGCAGCAAAGCCTGGTTTGTGATGACATCACAGGAAAGAGGGACAGGTGCACCACTCTGCCTGACCACAGGAGGATTCCGATGTCAATCCCAGGTGGTTGGTGAGGGAGGAGAGATATCTGTTTCCTAGGACCTTGGCCACAGGGAGATTTGGATCTTGGGATGGGTCTCTGCTCAGCTTTCTTAGATGAGCACCTCAGGCAAGGGGAGGAAGTGTGTGTGCTCACCTATAATCGAGGAAGGTGTCTGGTTTCAGGTTGCATGGGCAGGTGGATTCCTCGTGTGGCTCATTTTCCTGATGGTGTTCAGGGTGCAGTAGGTGGACTCCCTTGTCCCAGGCACCCTGGCTGTGCAAGAGCCCTGGGGTACCTTCCCCTGGGGCTTTGGACCAGGAAATTGGAGGGAGTCAGTGGTGAAACCATCCGTGTAGGCCTCCGTTTCTGCCCTGCCGAGAGGGACTGGTGACTGTGATAACTGCTGTGGAAATATAAAGCAGGAGACAGGGCTGGGTGCTGAAGGGGAGGTGGGGTGGTGCTTGTAATTCACATAGGGGCCAGGTGGAACTTCACTAGGAAGGTGATACCTGAGTCAAGATCTAAAGAAGGTGAGTGATATCACATCAAGAGCATTCTAAATGGAAGGGGAAGTACGTGCAAAGGCCCTGTGGCAGGAGCATACCAGGAATGTCCAGGAGCAGCAAGAAGGCCCTGTGGCCACAGGAGACAGCTTAGGACATGACCTCAGGGAGGGGACAGAGGGAGACAGAAAGCAGGGCTGTGAGCCCATGGGACCCTGTTTCACTGGGCCATCCTGGCTAAAATGTTGAGAACAGATGACTGAGGGTTGAGGATGGGCAAGGGAGGTCCATGATGAAGCTTTTGCAGGAACTCAGGCAAGAGATGGGCTCCAGTGTGGACCAGACAACTCGCCTTGGAAGGAGTGGTCAGTCCTATTCTGGGTACATTTTGAAGATGGAGCTCACCAGATTTGGTGATGGGTTAGGTATTGGGCATGGGAGAAAGGAGGAATTGGGGTAATTCCCAGCTGTGGTTGGTTGTCCTGAGTGAGGGGAAGGAGGAGGTTTCTGGGGGTAGGAGGTCATCTGTGTTCCCCATGCTGAGGAAGGTGCCTTTCATGGTGGATCTGCTGATGTGTGTGTCTGGGAAAACATTTAACATCTACTCCCTCAGCAACTTTCAAGTACAAGTATTCCCCACTTTTTAAAAGTTCTCCGTAAGACACTTCGGTTTTTTTGAAAGATCTATGTTATTACCCGGGTTCAGTAATAGGAAGAAACCTGAAGAGGATTTCCCTCTTATGAAAAAAGTTGAAAAGTGAGCATCGTGTTCAGCATGTTTTGTGGGGAACCACTGCAGAGGCGGGGTGCACCCCAACCAGCTCCTTCCTGGGAACCACTCTCCGCGTCCAGCCCCCAGCACTTTGAATTGTGTCTGTGAGCATCTGCTGTGTTTCATCTCCATTTATTTTGGGCATCCTTTAGGAAGTTGTGTCCCGAGGCCTAAGAAAGCCAAAGAGAAGTCATTTTTGGAGTCTGAGCATGCTCACTAATTTTTCTGTATAAATGAATGGTAATTCCTCCCTTGGTTTACACCATTTCTGCTGTGAAAGGTTTCCTAGGAACACTGTCCTTTCAAATAGCGGGGGAACGTGTACCCCATCCTGCCGGGTTAGCTTTAGTCTCCATGCTGCACAGAATGTTCCATGACTTACGCATTTTATCACTCAAACATTGTGCCTTTGACCACCTTCCCCCGTCTCCCCACCATCCCCGAATCTGGCAACCAGCAATCTGTTCTCAGTATCTATGCATTCAGTATTTTTGTTTCCATGTGGAACGTCCCTGAATATCTGGTATTTGTCTTTCTGTGTCTGAGTTACTTAGCATAATGCTCCCAAGGTGTCTGTTTCTGGGTCTGATTACTGCGAATAATGCTGCAGTGAACATGGGAGTGAATCTGTCTTTTTGAGGTAGTATTTTTGTGTTCTCCAAATAAATCCACTCATTAGAGCAATTCCTGGGTCATGTGGAAGTTGTGTTCATTTTTTCCAGGAACTTCCATACTGTTTGTCACAGTGGCTGTACCAATTTACATTCCCACCCACAGTGCACAGGGTCCCCTTGTCTACACACCTTGACCATACCTGGCGTCTGTCTCTGGGACCATTGCCGTCCCTACAGTTGTGAGGTGGTAACTGATTGCGGTTTTGGCTGAGGTTTCCCTGATGACAATGAGTGATGTTGAACAACTTTTTCTGTGTCTGTTGGCCACCTGTGTGCCATCTATTCACATAATCTCCACATTTTTTATTTTTTTAAAAGATTTTATTTATTTATTTGACAGAGAGAGGGAGACACAGCGAGAGAGGGAACACAAGCAGGGGGAGTGGAAGAGGGTTAGAAGCAGGCTTCTGGCAGAGCAGGGAGCCCGATGCGGGGCTCGATCCCAGGACCCTGGGATCATGACCTGAGCCGAAAGCAGACGCTTAACGACTGAACCACCCAGGCGCCCCATCTCCCCATTTTTTGTACAGGTTTGTTTGTTTTGATTTGTATGAGTGTGTGTATTTTGGATATTAGCTTCTTCTCACACATCTGATTTGCAGATATTTTTTCTCATTGGGTAGGTCGCTTTTTAAGTTTGATGGTTTCTTTTGATGTGTAGAAGATTTCAATTTGATGTTGTTTCATTTGTGTATTTTTGCACTTGTTGCCTTTGCTTTTGGTGTCCGATCTAAAAAACTCTCTGCAAAACCAATGTCAAGAAACTTACTACCTCTGTGTTCTTCTGGGAGGTTTATGGATTCAGGTCTTATGTTCAAGTCATTCATCCATTTAAAATTTAAAATCCAGTTACATTCTTCTGCATTTAGTGTCCAGTTTTCCCAGTACCATTCACTGAAGAGACAGTCCTTTCCCCATTGTAGATTTTCTTCTCCTGTGTCGTAAGTTAAGACCATACATGTGTGGGTTAATTTCTGAGTTTCTTTCTTTTTTTTTTTTTTTTTGGTCTTACAGTTTATTTGTTGGGAAAATCTTCTTCCTGTAGGAATATATGCAGTGTGTACTTTATTGATTACATGTTTATACTATTTGTTAGGACATTTCTCTGACATATGTGTTTTTGTAAATGAGTAGCTGGATCTATAGCTTTCAACAGGTTTAACATTGGGCAGAACTACTTAAGTAGTAGTATATTCTTCCATCAGAAACAGATTGTATCTGTATTCTTTTGTGATGTTATCAGTTGTGATGATTGATATCTATATTTCCTTTTCCATGATATGTTTATTAAAGTGAATTTAATTTTTCTTAAAAATTTGGATTCTAAAGAATCCTTATTTTATAATATATATAAAACATGTTTAAAGAAATGCATTTATTGGAATCAGCTATTCTCATTCAGAGTTAATAATCTATCAGAGCTAACCTTACCCTAACCCGTACCCTAACCCGTACCCGAACCCTAACCCGTACCGTAACCAGTGCCCTAACCTGTACCTGTACTCTAACCCATACCTGTACCCTAACCCGTACCCTAACGCTCTAACCATACCCTAACCCATACCCTTACCCATGCCCTAACCCTCTAACCTTAACCCTAACCCTCTACCCTTAACCCTCTAACCCTAACCCCTAACCCTAAGCCCTAACCCCCTCGCCCTAACCCCTAAACCCTAGCCTGAACCCCCTAACCCCCTATCCCAAACCCATAACCCCCTAGCCCAAACCCCCTCGCCTGGACTCACCTGTGAAGATCTCCACCCTTCTGACTGATCACATCTTCCAAGCTTCAGAACCTTAACCCAACCTCAGATATACACATGGGTGAAAACATGGACAGACATTTCTCCAAGGATGACATACAATTGACTAACAGACACTTGGATAATGCTCCATATCACTTGGCTTCAGGGAAATACAAATGTAAACCACAATACGGTACCCCAACACGCCAGGCAGAATGGCTAAAATTAACAACACAGGAAACAACAACCTGGTGGGGATGTGGACGAAGGGGATGTGGACGAAGGGGGGATGTGGACAAAGGTGAACCCTCTTACACTGTTGATGGGAATGCAAACTGGTACAGCCACTCTGGAAAACAATATGGACGTTCCTCAAGAAATTAAAAATAGAGCTACCCTACGAACCACCAATTGCACTACTGGGTATTTCCCCAAGAGATACATATATATAGTGAAAAGAAGGGGCACCTGCACCCCAATGCTCACAGCAGCACTGTCCACTATAACCACACTGTGGAAAGAGCCCAGATGTCCACGGACAGATGAATGCATAAGAACATGTGTTACATATATACAATGGAATATTATTCAGCCATCAGAAAGGATGATTACTTGCCATCACACCCACCTGGATGGAACTGGACAGTATTCTGCTGAGTGAAGTAAATCTATCAGAGAAAGACAATTGTCATATGGTTTCATTCATATGGGAAATAAAAGAAACAGCACAGAGGACCATACGGGAAGGGAGGAATAACTCTGGTAAATCATCAGAGAGGAAGAAAAACCATGAGGGTCTCCTAACTCTAGCAACAAAAGGAGGGCTGCTGGAGGGGAGGTGGGTGGGGGGATGGGATAACTGGATGACGGGCATGAAGGAGGGCACGTGATGCAATGAGTAATGGGTGTTATACACAACTGATAATTTATTGAACACTACATCTGAAACTACTCGTGTACTGTAAGTTGGCTCACTGAATTTAAACCTTAAAAAAAAAAAAACTCAAACAATCCTAAAATTTTATATGAAACCACAAAAGAAAATGAACAGACAATGCAATGTTAAGAAAAAAATAAAGCTGGAAGAGTCACAATTCCAGATTTCAAATTATACTACAAAGCTGTAGTCATCCTAACAGTATTGTACTGGCACAAAAATAGACACAGTGACCAAGGGAACAGGACAGAAGCTCAGACATAAACCTAAAAAGCAGTAAAAAATATCGAAAGGACAAAGGACAGTCTCTACAACAAATGGTGTTGGGAAAACTGGACACCTATGCACAGAAGAATGACATTAGACCGTTTTCTTACACCATACACAAAAACTCAAAATAGTTTCAAGACCTAAATGGGAGTCCTGAAACCATAAAAATCCTACAAGAGGGCGCAAACAGTAACTTCTCTGGCATACACCATACCAACATTTTTCTAGACGTGTCTCCTGAGGCAAAGGAAACAAAAGCAAAAATAAGTTACTGGAACTACATCCAAATGAGAAGTTTCCACACAGCACAATAACAATGATAAACGTAATAATAAAAAGACAACCTACTGAATCGGAGAAGATATTTGCAAATATCATATACAATAAAGGGACAGTGCCCAAAATGTATAGAACTGATACAACTCAACACCCAAAAAACAAATAATCCAGGTAAAAAATAGGCAGAAGACATGAACAGACATTTCTCCAAAGAAGAAATACAGATGGCCAACAGTCACATGAAAAGATGCTCATCATCACCCATCATCAGGAAAATGCAAATCAAAACTACAATGAGACATTACCTCATACTGTCAAAATGGCTAACATCAACAGCACAAGAAACAACAGGTGTTGGGAGGATGTGGAGAAAGGGGAACCCTCGTGCACTGTGGGTGGGAATGCAAACTGTTGCAGCCACTGTGCAAAACAGGATGGAGGTTCCTCAAAAAATTACATCTAGAACTACCCTATGATCCAGCAATCACACTACTGGGTGTTTACCCAACGAATCTGAAAATGATAACTCAAAAGGATACATGTACCCCTATGCTTCTTGCAACATTACTTACAATATCACAATATGGAAGCAACCCAAGTGTCTGTTGATAAACTCATAAATGAGATGATAGATGCATGTACACACACACACACACACACACAGTGGAATACTACTCATCCATAAAAAAGAATGAAATCTTGCCATTTGCAGCCACATCAGTGGAGCTACAGGGTATTATCCTAAGTGAAATAAGTCACAGAAAGAAAAATACCATATGATGTCACTCTTATGTGCAATTTAAGAAACAAACATAAATAAATAAAGGAGAAAACAGACAAACCAAAATACAGACTCTTAACAATAAAGAACTGATGCTTACCAGAGGGGAGGTGGAAGGAGGGATGACTGAAATAGATGAAGGGGATTAACAGTACACTTTTCTTGATGAGCTCTCTATTGTACACCTGAAACTAAGACAACACTGTATGTTAACTCTACTGAAATTAACATAAATTTTAAAAAGATTTTCCTTTCAGTACCTCTTTGAAAAAGCTTTTCCTGTACAATGTTCATAAGCCCTACTTGGGACTATTTACTCTACAATAATTATTCATTCTATGCCTTAAATTCAAATTTCACTGAGTTCTCATACCTTACCTGTTAATCCTACCCCACGGGAGCCATGGTCCCTTTCTGTCCAGACTCAGCACAGTGCATTCAAGAGTGTAAGTAGAGACAGGTGCCACTTCACAATCCAGAAAGCTATTATTGTTTCGGATTTAGTATGAGATAGTCACAGAGCGTGGGACAGGTTTCAGAGCAGGTTTGTGATATATCCTGCATCTCTAATTCAATGGTCATTACCTGAATCCATGCGGCTGACAGGTTCCCTGTGTATGGGCTTGCTTCCAAGCCCATACATGGAAGATGCAAAGGTGGGAGGACTCGGTGCGGGACAGGAAGAGGACCAAGTACAGACAAGAGTACGACCCCTCCCCTGATCCAGGAACTTCCATGGGAGCCACTATGGGAGGCAGAAGCAATGGGAAACCACCAAGGTCACCAGCTGAAGGCAGGAGGCACAGGTCAAGGGATCTCGAGATGCAGGGCTTGGAGGCTGCTCTGAGCTACCTCTGGGAGGGAGGGGGGGAAGGAATGAGAAGGAGAAACTGCCTGCCCCTGGCCCGTGCCAGCTTCCTACCCCTCTGGGAGCACATCAGTCTCCACAGCTCACACAGAGCCTCGGCTCAGGATGGGCTGGCTCGGGTCCCTCATCCCTCAGTGGGACAGCTGACTCCAGGGCTCAGGGACATACTGAGGGAGGTGGGAATGAACACTGCCCCTCCCAGGTCATCCCCTCCTTGAGCAGACAGCCCTCCAGGACTGCTGAAAACGCACGAACAGGATTGAAAGACATGCCATGGATGAACTAAGGCATTGAGAAATATAACGCAATGTTCATTTTTAAGTTCAGAGCTGTCAGCTCAGACACTGCAGAGAGCTTCCCTGAGGAAGACTGAGGGGAGAGCAGGCCAGGCTGAAAAGAGAGACGTGGTTCTCCTGATTGGGGACCTGCAGCCCCCTTCCAGGGCAGGGCATTATCTTCGCCCCTCAGGGGATCCATGGAAGTGTTCCATCAGGGGACTGACAGGGCTGCCTCTCGAGAACGCTACCCTGGCATCGGGTTGCACAGGGCACCAGGGAGGAGGGCCAGATGGAGGGCAATACCCCAGAGGCCCTGTGGCAACAGCACAGGCTCACGACCATGAAGATGAAAAGCAAGAGTTGGCAGCATGAGATCCGGCCCGCATGAAAGTGCCAAGGACACAGTGCCCACAGCTACAGTGACTGGGTGCCTTCTGTGCCAGGCGTGGCTGACTTCAGGGGGCTCCAGACTAGTCCTGACCACAACCCTAGGAAGTGGGCACCACCACCGCCTTCTCTCCTCATGCTGCTGCTAGGAATCATAGTCCCAGACCCCAGTCAGTTTTCATGGAAACCAAGCGGTGGCTCCCACCGCACACTGCCCCTCTGGTGGTGGTCCAGTGTGACCCTCGTGCCTGGCCAGAGACTGCCGTCTACCTGTCTCCACACAACTCAACACACAGGAGGGTGTCCCCAAATTCCACAAGATCCGAGGAGACAGATTCACAGACCCCACTCCCCCACCCACTGCCAACACCCAGTGGGTCACTTGAACCTCAGCTATTGTCATGAAGCTCACCATGCCCTGTTTCTGTCACTTCCAACAGAAAGCCTAGTTCTGATCCCCCACAATACCATACATCCTGATTGCTGACCTGAGGCCATGCCATGAACCCACATGGTACCTTTCTGTTGGAGAAGGCCGCCCCTGCACCTCCTAGAAAATGTTTCTAATGAAGTACAAGTCCCTCAGGACTATGGTGTGAATGGTGGTACACAGCATGCATGGTAGAAGTCACTAATTCTAAAAGGGCTGACCCCCCCCCCCCATCTCACAAACCCTTCCTCTGTCCCTACGGAACTCGTGGTCTGCCCTCAGAAAAAAGCCCAAGAAACAAACTTTGAATCTGCATACTCCCTTCACCTTCTGGTTCAAATCTTGTCCAACCACAATGAATATGAAACTACAAATCAGTCACAAGAAAAAATGGGACAGTCAAAACTATGTGGAGATTTAACAACATGCTACTGAACAACCAACGGTCAAAGAAGAAATCAAAAGAAATTTTACAAGTACCTTGAGACAAATGAAAAACAGAACCTGAAAAAACTTATGGGATGCAGCAAAAGTAGTTCTAAGGGGGAAGTTCATAGAAATTCAGGTCTTCATCAATCCACAAAAAACCTCTCAAATAAACAACCTAAGTTTACATGGGAAAGAAGTAGGGAAAAAAAAAACCAGATTAGTAGAAATAAGGAAATAACAAAAAGGAATGTGGAAATAAATTCAGTGGAGACTAAAAAGACAAAAGATCAATGAAAATAAGAGCTGCCTTTTTCGGAAAGATAAACAAAATAGACAAACTTTTAGCTACACTCACCAAGAAAGACAGAGGCCTCAAATACAATCATGAAACAAAGATGATTGATTCCTGTCTCACATCAAAATCATAGAGGAGAACACAGACAGCAACCTCTTCGACCTTAGACACAGCAACTTCTTGTAAGACACGTCTCTACAGGCAAGGGAAACAAAATCAAAAACGAACTTTTGGGACTTCATCAAAATAAAAACCTTCTGCACAGCAAAGGAAACAATCAACAAAACTAAAAGGCAACCTACAGAATTGGAGAAGATATTTGCAAATGACATATCAGAAAAAGGGCTAGTATCCAAGATCTATAAAAAACTTCTCAAACTCAACACCCAAAAAACAATCCACTCAAGAAATAGGCAGAAGACATGAACCGACACTTCTCCAAAGAAGACGTGCAAATGGCCAACAGACACATGAAAAAATGCTCCACGTCACTAGCCATCAGGGAAATACAAATCAAAACTATGAGATACCACTTTATACCAGTTAGACTGGCTAAAATTAACATGTCAGGGAACAACAAATGTTGGCGAGAATGCATAGAAAGGGGAACCCTCCTACACTGTTGGTGGGAATGCAAGCTCATACAGCCAGTTTGTAAAATGGTATCGAGTTTCTTCAAGAAGATAAAATAGAGGTACCCTACAACCCAGCAATTGCACTACTGGGTGTTTACTCCAAAGATACAGCTTTAGTGAAAAGTAGTCGCACCTGCACCCCAATGTTTATAGCAGCAATATCCACTATAGCCAAACTAGCTGCCTGGGAGACACAATCTTCACAAAGAAGGGAGTGCTCTGGGGAAGGAACATTTGGGTTCTGTTTTGTTTTACATACAGTTACACATCATCATGAGGAAGAACATTCCAGAAAGTTACAGACCTTTTCTTATGTTTTCAGTTTCTGCAAGTCAGTATGACTTTAATCTTATGGGAGCCAGAGAGGTTCTTTTGTTTTTCTTATCTTTATGTATGCAATGGCATTTTTGGGTTATCTTTTTCTTCTCAAACCAGATGTACATTATGTGCTTGGGGCAGAAATAGGGCCCATGCTCTGAGGTTTTGCCCAGTCATTTTGAGCTTGGTAAAATGTTAAAGGATAGCTTCCCTGGGAGCCCAGGATCCAGGCCCATGGATAAAAATTTCCATTATCATTATAATTACTACTAAAGGGGGGAACTTGAGGCAAAAGCACCTTTAACAATAGTACCAAGAAATCATGTTGAAAAAGAGAACCAAAGCTGGGGGCATCACAATGCCTGACTTCAAGCTATATTACAAACCTGTAATCATCAAGACAGTATGGTATTGGCACAAAAACAGACACAAAAATCAGTGGAACAGAATAGACACCCCAGAAATGGACCCTCAACTCCATGGTCAACTAATCTTTGACAAAGCAGGAAAGAAGACCCAATGGAAAAAAGTCTCTTCAATAAATGGTGCTGGGACAACTGGACAGCCACATGCAGAAGATTGAAACTCGACCATTCTCTAACACCATACACAAAGATAAATTCAAAATGGATGAAAGACCTCAATGTGAGACAGGAATCCATCAAAATCCTAGAGGAGAACATAGGCAGTAACCTCTTTGACATCGGCCACAGCAACTTCTTTCAAGACACGTCTCCAAAGGCAAGGGAAACAAAAGCAAAAATGAACTTTGGGGACTTCATCAAGATAAAAAGCTTCTGCACAGCAAAGAAATGGTCAACAAAACTAAGAGGCAACCCACAGAATGTGAGAAGATATTTGCCAATGACATTACAGATAAAGGGCTGGTATCCAAGATCTATAAAGAACTTCTCAAACTCAACACCCAAAAAAACAAATAATCCACTTAAGAAATGGGCAGAAGACATGAGCAGACACTTCTTCAAAGAAGACATACAAATGGCCAACAGACACATGAAAAAATGCTCCACATCACTGCCATCAGGGAAATACAAATCAAAACCACAATAAGATACCATCTCACACCAGTCAGAATGGCTAAAATTAACAAGACAGGAAACAAGAAATGTTGGAGAGGTTGTGGAGAAAGGGGAACCCTCCTACACTGTTGGTGGGAATGCAAGCTGGTGCAGCCACTCCGGAAAACAATATGGAGGTTCCTCAAGACATTAAAAATAGAGCTACCCTAAGACCCAGCAACTGCACTACTGGGTATTTACCCCAAAGACACAGATGTAGTGAAAAGAAGGGCCACATGCACCCCAATGTTCATAGCAGCAATGTCCACAATAGCCAAACTGTGCAAGGAGCAGAGCTACCCTTCAACAGATGAATGGATAAAGAAGATGTGGTTCATATACACAATGAAATACTACTCAGCCATCAGAAAGGATGAATACCCACCATTTGCATCAACATGGATGGAACTGGAGGGTATTATGCTAAGTGAAATAAGTCAATCAGAGAAAGACAATCATATGATTTCACTCATGTGGAATTTAAGAAACAGCGCAGAGGATCATAAGGGAAGGGAGGGAAAACTGAATGGAAATCATCAGAGAGGGAGACAAACCACAAGAGAATCTTAACCATAGGAAACACACTAGGGTTGCTGGAGGGGAAGTGGGTGGGGGCTGGGGTAACTGGGTGCTGGGCACTAAGGAGAGCACGTGATGTGATGAGTACTGGATGTTATACGCAACTGATAAATTATTGAACACTATATCTGAAACTAATGATGTTGGCTAATAAAAAAAACTCTTCACAAAATAGGAATAGAGGGAACATACCTCAACATAATACATATTCTCTGTATAAGATACCTATAGGTGCTATAACCCCCTTCCCTTCTGAGAGAAGGTATGGCCAACAGAGTGGGAGAAAGATGGGAAACATCAAGCTCTTTGATGACATTGCTGACTGCTTCAAGAACACCCTAGCACTGGCCAGTATCTGATAATTTGCTTTGTGACACAAGAAATAAATTTAATTAAAAGAAATAAAGACAATACATGACAAACCCATCAAAAACATAGTCAACAGTGAAACACTGAAAACTTTTTCTCTAAAATCAGGAAAAGACAAGATGCCCACTGTCACCATTCTTATTCAACATAGTATTAGAAGAGCTAGAAACAGCAATTAGGCAGAAAAAGAAAAAGGAAATATATCCCAGTTGGTAAGGAATAAGTTAAACTGTTACTGTTTGCAGATGACCTACTTCTACATACGGAAAATCTAAAGTCTCTTCGAGAGTTTAGGAAGAGGGCAGAGTAGGAGGACCCTGAGGTCTCCCTGTCCATTGTTTATGACTAGATATCATCTATACCCAAGTTAATAAAATGGAGAGCCATCCAAATACTGGCATAACAAACTGCGCACCTAAACATAGATAAGAGGCTTCATCTGAAAGGTTAGGAAGGTGGGAAAGGCAGAGGGAGGGAACTGTGCACATGAATAGGGCAGAGAAACTGGCCCTCGTAGGAGGGAGCTCTTATGAGGAAGACTAATCCCCATAATGCTTGGCTTTAAAAACCAGAGGGGCTGAATTCCCTGAGTTTTTAAAATCAGTGGGACTTGGAACCCAGAGGTTTTAAAGTCAGCTGATTCAGCACTGGGCAAGCCTGGAGGGCAAGTGACAACTGGATCGTCCCCCTTATAGAGACAGCAGCCTGCATGGACGGACAACATTAAAATGGCAGTTTATACAATGCCAGGGGCAAATAAGAGGCAGATGTCTTCATGCTGATTTTGGAGCATGTTGGGGGACTTCTCTAAAATGAGGACACTGGCAGTCTAGATTTTCCTCTCCCACTCCCCAGTGAGCCAACTGCAAGAGGTGGAGCTACACAGACACTTGCCACCTAACCAGCTAGCAATGCACCATCCACGAGTTCTCCTGAGGACTCCCCCACTCCAAGCATGCCAGCTTTGGCTGTGGACTCAGGGCAGATTTTGTTAGCATGAGTTCCCCAGCCGGCAGCCAGGTGCCCAGCTGCCACTGCATGCCATGCCCAGCTGCACACCCCCAGCCACTGGCGTGGACCAGCCCCAACCATGCCTAGCCATTGCTGCACACTGTGTGCATCCTCACACTCCCAGCAGCAGTGGCCCCCAGCTCCCAGCTGCTACAGCACTTCAGGTGATCCAGTACAAATTTTGCTACCACCCCAATGCACACCCAAGTTCCTCGGCAGGAGCTCACCCCTCAGAGCTGGCCTGCCTGGGTCGCACTCACGCTACAGAGAGCAAGGACAGCCCACAACAGGCAGAGAGTCAGTGCAGACAACTGCACTGTTAGGAAAAGTATATCTAACAAAATAGAAGAGCATAAGCAACACACATGGGATACTCTCCTGAACTGCCAGGTCCAGGTGAGCAGGGGACACTGCCCTACAGGGCACTCCAGGAACCCCCTCTTCATAAACTCACTACTTACTTTCAAAAGCAGAAGACACAGCTGACTTAGTCCACACACAGGAACAGACAGAGAGAGGCAGACAGAACCAGGAGACAGAGAAATTCATCCCAAATGAAAGAAAGGAACATGGCCACAGCCAGCGATCAAAGCGAAACAGATATAAGTAACATGCTTGATAGAAAATTTAAAGCAATGATCATAAAGATACTCCCTGGGCTTGAGAAGAGTGGAGGACATGAGTGAGTCCCTTAACACATATATAGGGAATAACATAGTGGAGATAAAGGGCACGATCAGTGAAATGAGAAATATGCTTGATGGAATGAACAGCAGGATGGAAGAAGAAATGGAATGAATTAGTGACCCTAGAGGACAGAATAATGGAAAGCAATCAAGCTGAAGACAAGAGAGAAAAAAAGAATTATGCAAAACAAGAACAGACTTAGGGAGAGAGGAATTAAGATGGCGGAGGAGTAGGGGGACCCTGAGCTTGTCTCACCCCTGAACACAGTGAGATGGCTATCAAGTCGTTCTGAACACCCAGGAAGTCCATCAGAGGTCTGAGAGAACAAACTACAAGTCTACAGGTAGAAAGGCAACCACCTTTTGGAAGGTAGGAGGTATGGAGAGTTGACTTGGGAGAAATACAGCTGTGGATGTGGCAGTGGGGAGGGAGCTGGCTAACAGAGCCTATCACAAAGTATTATAAGCAGCAGAGCACAAAATCAGATGTGGAATCGGGGGATGGGCCCAGCTTAAAGACGCTCTGGCTGCAAAGTGGGGTGGAGCCCCAGGAGTGACAGCGTGGTCTGAGGATCCCCTGGGTCACAAGAATGGGTGGCGCCAAAGTGCGGCACTGTTCCCAGGCACAGGAACAGGGAAGCCAGCAGAGAGCGGCAGGGCTTGGTGCCAGCCTTCTGGTCGTGTTGCCATCAACTGCAAAGCGCTGCGCCGTGGTGGGACCGCTTTCCTGGGACGGGCCAGCAAATGGCAGCAGCCTGGTAAGACCCTCCGCAGTAGGAAGAGCACACGTCCACGATACAGGGGTCCCTATAATTTGGAGTTTTGAAACTGGGTCCCTATAATTTGGAGTTTTGAAACTGGGTCACTTGCCTGAGATAAAAAAGCTGGGACACAGGCCGGTTGAACACAGGGTTCTGATGGAAACTGGGGAGACAAGAGTGATTGATTGCTCTTCTGTGAGAGCTCACTGAAGATTGGGGGCATGAATTTTCAGCTAGAGAGCAGGGCACTGCCATATTCATCCCACCTATCGGTGCTGAAAGCCTTCAGGGAGCAAAACAACGCCACATAGTGGAGTCCAGAGCCGCTTACACTGAGCCGTGCCTCCCTGGGCCTTCCAGAAGCCTTTCCCCTAGGGCAAGTCCACCTGAGAATCAGCACAATGGTCCCCTCCCTGAGAAGCCCAGCACAAACAACTGGCTCTCACCAAGTTTACTTGTTACTTTGCAGGGGGCTGCAAACCTTCAGCTCTAGAAGAAATAGGATCTAGCTTCCTTCATACTTTTAATATTTATTATTTTTTTCATTTATTTTCTTATTTTTTCAATTCTATTTTTATTAATTTAATTTTTATTTATATATATACTTTATATTTTTTATTTTTTGTTTACTTTCATTGTATTTTATTTTTATTTGCTTTCTTATTTTGGTATCTAGATTCTTTTAACAAGCAGACCAAAATACACCCAGCATCAAGTTTTTTGGGGTTTTGTTTTTGTTGTTGTTGTTGTCGTCATTTCTTCTTTATTTTCTGGACAAAATGATGAGATAGAGAAATTCACCCCCAAAAAAGAACATGAGGTAGTACTATAAATGATCCTAAAATTTGTATGGAACCACAAAAGATCCCAAATAACCAAAGCAATCTTAAAAAAGAAAAGCAAAGCCAGAGGCATCACAATTCTGGACTTCAAGCTCTATTACAAAGCTGTAGTCATGAAGACAGCATGGTACTGGCACGAAAACAAAAACATAGATCAATACAACAGAATAGAAAATCCAGAAATGGACCCACAACTCTATGGTCAACTAATCTTTGACAAAGCAGGAAAGAATATCCAATGGAAGAAAGACAGTCTCTTCAATAAATGGTTTTGGGAAAACTGGACCACTTTCTGACACGATACACAAAAATAAATTCAAAATGGATGAAAGACCTAAACGTGAGACAGGAAACCATCAAATCCTAGAGGAGAAAGCAGGCAGAAGCCTCCTTGACCTTGGCTGTAGCAACTTCTTATTAGATATGTCACTGGAAGAAAGGGAAACAAAGGCAAAAATGAACTATTGGGACTTCATCAAAATAAAATTTTCTGCATAGTGAAGGAAATAATCAACAAAACTAAAAAGCAGCCTACTAAATGGGAGAAGATATTTGCAAATGACCTATCTGATAAAGAGTTAGTATCCAGGGGCACCTGGATGGCTCAGTTTTTAAGCGTCTGCCTTCAGCTCAGGTCATGATTTCAGGGTCCTAGGATCAAGTCCCGCATCAGGTTCCCTGTTCAGCGGGAAGCCTGCTTCTCCCTCTCCCACTCCCTCTGCTTGTGTTCCCTCTCTCGCTATATCTCTCTCTGTCAAATAAATAAATAAAATCTTTATTTAAAAAAAAGAGTATCCAAAATCTATAACTCTTATCAAATTCAACACCCCAAAACCAAATAATCCAGTTAAGAAATGGGCAGAAGACATGAATAGACACTTTTCCAAAGAAGACATTCAGATGACAACTGACACGTGAAAAGATGTTCAACATCACTCATCATCAGGGAAATACAAAACAAAACCCCAAGGAGATACCACCTCACACCTGTCAGAATGGCTAAAATTAACAACACAAGACACAACAGGTACTGGCGAAGTAATGGAGAAAGGGGAACCCTCGTACTGTGTTGGTGGGAATGCAAACTGATGCAGCCACTCTGGAAAACAGTAGGAGGTTCCTCAAAAAGTTAAAAATAGAGCTACCCTATGATCCACCTATTGCGCTACTAGATATTTACCCAAAGGATACAAAAATACTGATTCGAAGGGGCACATGCAACCCGATGTTTATAGCAGCATTATCTACAATAGCCAAACTATGGAAAGAGCTCAGATGTCCATAGACAGATGAATGATAAAGAAGATGTGGTATATATACACAATGGGATATTACTTGACCATCAAAAAGAATAAGATCTTGCCATTTGCAACAATGTGGATGGAACTAGAGTGTATTATGCAAAGTGAAAGAAGTCAGTCAGAGAAAGACAAATACCATACGATTTCACTCATATGTGCAATTTAAGAAAGAAAAGAGATGAATATATGGGAAGGGGAAAAGAAAAAAAGGAGAGAAGAAAATAAGCCATAAGTGACTCTTAACAATAGAGAACGAACTGAGGGTTGATGGAGGGAGGTGGGTGGGGGAAGGGCTAGATGGGTGATGGGGATTAAGGAGGGCATTTGTTGTGATAAGCACTGGGTACTGTATGTAAGTGATGGATCACTGAATCTCCAAAACCAATATTACAGTATATGTTAACTAACAAAATTAAAAAAAAAAAAAAAAAAGAATAGATTTAGGGAACACAGTGACTCTAACAAATATAATAACATTCATATCATAGGAATCCCAGAAGAAGAAGAGAGAGAAAAGGGAGCAGAAAATTTATTTGAATAAATAATAGCTGAAAATTTCCCTAATCTGAAGAAGGAAATAGACATCCAGATCCAGGAAGCCCAGAGAACTATCATAAATCAACAAAAGCAGACCCACAGCAAGACATATGGTATTTAAATTGACAAAATACAGTGATTAAAAAAAATTTGAACCAGCAAGACAAACGAAGTTAATAATGTACAAGGAAAAACCTGTGAGGCTAGCAGATTTTTCAACATATATATTTGTAACACAAAATGGAGTGGTATGATATATTCAACACGTTGAATGGGAAAAATCTACAGCCAAGAATGCTCTATCCAGCAAGGCCATCATTCAGAACAGAAGGACAGAGTTTCCCAAACAAATCTAAACGAGTTCATGACCATTAAACCAGCCATAGTAGAAATATTAAAGAGGAATGTAGGAGTGGAAAGGAGAGACCAAAAGTGACAATATAAAGGTAGGAAATCCAACAGCAGTGAAAGTGAAAAAAAAATTTTTTTAGAAGATCTTATTTATTTATTTGACAGAGAGAGACACAGCGAGAGAGGGAACACAAGCAGGGGGAGTGGGAGAGGGAGAAGCAGGCTTCCTGTGGAGCAGAGAGCCCAATGCGGGGCTCGATCCCAGGACCCTGGGATCATGACCTGAGCCAAAGGCAGATGCTTAATGACTGAGCCACCCAGGTGCCCCAAAAGTGAATATTTTTGTAAAAAATCAGTCATGAAACTCACAAAAAAAAAGATATAATATATACCTGAAACCTAGGGAGGAGAAAAGAATGGGTTCAAACTTAAATGACCATCACATTAATATAGAGTGCCATATCCAGAAGAGGTTATATACAAACATTATGGTAATTATATATCAAAAACCACTAATAAAGATGCAAAGAAAAAAGAGAAAGAAATCCAAATACATCACTAAGGAAAATATAAACATAAAAGAGAAAGACAAGAAAGGATCAGAGAAAATGTTCAGAAACAACCAGAAAACAACTAATAAAATGGCAATAAATACCTATCAATAATGACTTTGAATGTAAATGGACTAAATGCTCCAATCAAAAGGCATAGAATGACAGAATGGATTAAAAAAAAATCAATATGCTGCCTACAAGAGAGTCATGTTACACCTAAAAAGACCTACAGATTGAAAGTGAGGGGATGGGGAAATATTTATTATGCAAATGAATGTCAAAACAAAGCCAGAGTGGGGCGCCTGGGTGGCTCAGTTGGTTAAATGTCCAAGTCTTGGTTTCGGCTCATGTCATGATCTCATGGTTGTGGGATCAAGCCCCATGTCAGGCTCTGTGCTCAGCAGGGAATCTGCTTGAGATGGTCTCTCCTCTCCCTTTCCCTCTGCCCCTCCCCTTCTCTAAAATAAACAAATATATTTTTTTTAAGCCAGAGCACCAACACTTATATCAGACAAACTAGACCTTAAAACAAAGACTTCACAAGAGACAGAGAAGGACACTATGAAATTATTAAGGGTAAAATCCAGCAAGAAGATATAACAATTGTAAATATTTATGCCCCCACCATGGGAGCACACAAATATATAAAACAATTAATAACAAATATAACAAAACTCACTGATAATAACAATAATAGTAGGTGACTTTAACACCCTGCTCACAACAATGGACAGATCATCTAAACAGAAAATTAACAAGGAAACGGTGGCTTTGAATGACAGACTGGACCAGATGGACTTCACAGATATATTCAGACAATTCCAACCTAAAACAGCAGGATACACATTCTTTTCATGTGCACATGAACATTCCCCAAAATAGCTCACATATTAGGTCACAAAACAGCCCTAATCAAATACAAAAAGATTAAAGTCATACTATGCACCTTTTCTGTCCACAACACTATGAAACTAGAAGTCAACAGCAAGAAAAAAATGTCAAGGACCACTAATACATGGAGGTTAAAAAACATGTTACTAAATAATGAGTGGGTGAACCCAGTAATCAAAGAATATATATATATATATATATATATATATATATATACACACACACACACACACAAATGAAAATAAAAACAAAATTGCCCAAAACCTCGGGGATGCAGCAAAACTGGTCCTAGGAGGGAAGTATATAGCAATACAGGTACACCTCAAGAAACAAGAAAAATCTCAAACAAACATCCTCACCTTACACCTAGAAGAGCTAGAAAAAGAACAACAAATGAAGTCTAAAGCCAGCTGAATGAAGGAAATAATAAAGACTAGAGTAGAAATAAATTATATAGAAACTTAAAAAAAAAAAAAGAACAAATCAATGAAACGAGCTTGTTCTTTAAAATTTTTTTTTTTTTTTTTAAAGATTTTATTTATTTATTTGAGAGAGAGAATGAGACAGAGAGAGCATGAGAGGGTCAGAGGGGGAAGCAGACTCCCTGCCAAGCAGGGAGCCTGATGTGGGACTCGATCCCAGGACTCCAGGATCATGACCTGAGCTGAAGGCAGTCGCTTAATCAACTGAGCCACCCAGGCGCCCTCTTTAAAATTTTTTAATAAAATTCATAAACCAATAGAAGAGTTATCAAAAAGAAAAGAGAAAGGACTCCAATAAATAAAATCACAAATGAGAGAAGAGAAATAACAACCAATACCACAGAAATGCAAACAATTATAAGAGAACATTATGAAAAATTATATGCCAACAACTTGGAAAACCGGGAAGAAATGGAAAAATTCCTAGAAACATAGAAAATACCAAAACCAAAAACAGAAGAAATAGAAAACTTGAACGGACAGATAACCAACAAAGAAATTGAATCAGTAATCAATAATCTCCCAACAAAGTCCAGGACCAGATGGCTTCCAGGGGAATCCTACCAGACATTTAAAGAAGAGTTAATGTCTATTCTTCTCAAACTATTCCAAAAAACAGAAGAGGAAGGAAAACGTCCAAATTCATTCTATGAGGCCAGCATTACCCTGATACCAAAACCAGATAAAGACCTCACTGTAAAAAAAAAGAGAGAGAGAGAGAACGATAGGCCTATATCCCTAATTAACACAGATCAAAATTTCTCAATAAAAAACTAGCAAAGTGAATCCAACAATACATTAAATAAATCATTCACCATGATCAAGTGGGAGTTATTCCTGGGTTGCAAAGATGGTTCAATATTAACAAATCAATCAATGTGATACATCATATTATTAAAAGAAAGGATAAGAACCACATGATCATTTCAATAGATGCAGAAAAGGCATTGACAAAATACAACATTCATTCATGATGAAAGCCCTCAGCAAAGTAAGTTGAGAGGGAACATACCTCTACATAATAAAGACCCTAGATGAAAAACCCAGAATATCATCTTCAATGGGGAAAAACAAACTTTTCCTCTATAGTCAGGAACAAGACAGGGATGTCCACGCTCATCACTCTTATTCAACACAGTACTGGAAGTGCTAGTCACAGCAATCAGACAACAAAAAGAAATAAAAGTCATCCAAATCAGCTAGGAAGATGTCAACATTTCACTATTTGGTGATGACATGATTTTCTGTACAGAAAGCCTGAAAGCCTCCATCAAAAAACTGTAAAACTGATAAACTCAGTAAAATCACAGCATACAAAATCAACTTGCAGGAATCTGTTGCATTTCTATGCAACAATAATGAAGCAGCAGAAATAGAAATTAAGGAATCAATCCTATTTATACTGGCACAAAAAACAAGATACCTAGGATTAAGCCTAACCAAAGAGGTGAATAACCTGTACTGTAAATACTATAAAACACTGATGAAAGAAATTGAAGATGACACAAACAAAATGGAAAGACATTTCATGCTCATGGATTGGAAGAACAAATACTGTTGAAAAGGGCATACTACTCAAAGCAATCTACACATTAATGCAATCTCCATCAACATAGCAACAGCACTTTTCACAGAGCTAGAACGAATAATCCTAAAAGACTGAAAATAGCCAAAGCAGTGTTGAAAAAGAAAACCAAAGCTGGGGACATCACAATTCCAGACTTCAAGTTATAATACAAAGCTCTAGTGATCAAAAAAATATGGTACAGGCACAAAAAATAGACACATAGATCAGCAGAACAGAAGAGAAAACTGAGATATGAACCCACAACCCTATGGTCAATTAATCTTCAACAAAACAGGAAAGAATATTCGATGGGGAAAAGACAGTCTCTTCAACAGATGGTGTTGGGAAAACTGGACAGCTACATGCAGAAGAATGAAACTGGACCACTTTCTTATACCATACATAAAAATAAATTCAAAATGGATGAAAGACCTCAATGTTAGACCTGAAACCATAAAAATCCTAGAAGAAAACACAAACAGTAACCTCTCTGAGATTGGTCATAGGAACTTCTTTCTAGGTATGTCTCCTGAGGCAAGGGAAACAAAAGCAAAAATAAACTACTGGAACTTCATCAAAATAAAAAGCTTCTGCATAGCAAAGGAAACAACCAATAAAACTAAAAGGCAACCTACAGAATGGAAGATGTTTGCAAATGATATATCTGATAAAGGGTGAGTATCCAAAATCTATAAAGCACATATAAATCTCAACACCCAAAACACAAATTATCCAATTGAAAAATGGACAGAAGACATGAATGGACATTTTCTCTAAGAAGACATCCAGATGGCCAACAGACACATGAAAAGATGCTCATCACTCATCAGCAGGGAAATGCAAATCAAAATCACAATGATACCACCTCACACCTGTCAGGATGGCTAAAATCAACAACCCAGGAAACAACAGATGTTGGTGGGAATGCAAGCTGGTGCAGCCACTCTGGAAAACAGTATGGAGGTTCCTCAAAAAGTTAAAAATAGAACTACCCTACAACCTAGCAATTGTACAACTAGGTATTTACACAAAGAATACAAAATGCTAATTCAAAGGGATACATGCACCCTAAAGTTTACAACAGCATTATCTACAATAGCCAAACTATGGAAACAGCCCACGTGCCCATGGACTGAGGGATGGATAAAGAAGATGTGGTATATATGTATATATACACACTGGAATATTACTCAGCCATCAAAGAGAATGAAACATTGCCATTTACAACGACGTGGAGGAAGCTAGAAATAATCACGCTAATGGAACAAATCAGTCAGAAGAAGACAAATACCATATGATTTCACTCATATGTGCAATTTAAGAAAAAAATGACCAAAGGAAAAGACACTTAAACTAATATTACACTGTATGTTAACTATACTGGAACTAAAAAAAAAATACTTTAAAAAATCGGTAGTATTGATGAAAATGGATGTGAAGATAGAGATAAAAACAGAAAGACCAATTGAATATCTATTTAAAATCCTTCTTTGCCTGGGGCGCCTGGGTGGCTCAGTCAGTTAAGCGACTGCCTCCGGCTCAGGTCATGGTCCCAGGGTCCTGGGATCGAGCCCCGCATTGGGCTCCCTGCTCAGCAGAGAGCCTGCTTCTCCCTCTCCCTCTGTCTGCCGCTCTTCCTACTTGTGCTCTCTCTCTCTGTTAAATAAATAAATAAAAATCTTTAAAAAATAAAAAAAAATAAAATCCTTTGCCTAAGTTTGGTGTAGGAATGCCAGGTCTATTCTTACTCCACCAGAGGTTGGGGGGTTTATTCCCTGGAGAAGTTTCTGAACAGCAGGATACCAGGCATATACCCTATCCCAAACCCTAACCCTGCCCTAACCCTCACCCTAACCCTAGATCTGAGGGGGGAAAAAGAAGTAGAAGAGGTGGATATATAAAATGGAATACTACTCAGCACAAAAAGGAAAGAAATCTTTCAATGTGCAACAGCCTGGATGAAACTAGAGTATAGTGCTAAGCGAAATAAGTAAGTCAGAGATAGACAAATACCACATAATTTCATTCATATGTGGAATTTAAGACACAAAACAAACAAGCAAAGGGGGAAAAAATGAGAGGCAAACCAAGAAACCCACTATAGGGAACAAACTAATAAATACCAAAGGGGAGGGGGTGGGGGATGGGGGAAACAGGTGATGGGGATGAAGGAGGGCACCTGCCGTGATGAGCATCATGAGCACCGGGTGATGTATGAAAGTGTTGAATCACTATATTGGACACCTGAAACTAATATTACACTGCATGTTGACACGCTGGGATGAATCTAAACCTGGAAAAAGAAGAAATGCTAGATTTATGAAAACGGTGCGCACATAGCGATAGAAAGGACAATTTAATATCAATATGAAGAGTATTTAGAGCCACAAATCCCCTCCTTGTCTCAGCTCAGTAGATGGCAGCCAAGTCTATTCTGACCCCAGCAGAGGTCTGGGTTTTATTGTCTCGAGAGGTCTCTGAACTGATGGATGCCCGGCAAATACCCTAACCCAAAATCTCACTGTTACCCTTAAAACTAAACCTCTGGAGAGGACTGTCCCAGGATGCCAGGCATATACCCTAACCCGACCTATCACTTTAACACAGACCCTAACCCTAATCCTAACACCAACACTCTAACCCTAGCCTTAACTGAAGACTATAACCAGACCTAACACTAACACTACCTTGTAACACCTAACCCTCTCCATAACCCTACCCCCACCCTAACCCCTAACCCTAACCTGTAACCCTAACCCTAACCTGTAACCCTAACCCTACCAGATATGTGCTAATCCAGGTTACCTGTCCAGGCTCCCTGTCCTCTCTCTGCCAAGGCCATTGAAAAGCTCCTGCTCCACATTCAGGAGGAATATTTTACAAGGGAGTAGCCATTACGATGATGTTTTGTTCCCCAAAAGCCCAGTCCTCCTAACCATTCTCCCCAACATCTGCCTGTTCCAGGTCCCTGGGGTCTCCACTGCATGGTCTGCACTTTGTAGCTTACCTTGGACTGGGGTCCTCCTGGTCTGTGGAGTTTCCACCGCTTTATGGCCAACACGTTGGAGGGAAACCACTCCTAAAACACCTGTCTGAGGCGGCAGCTTTAAACTCCTGACCTTGGGCTCCATTTTGGTCCTGCTTCCTGATGGCATTTGGGGCTTTTCCAATAATAAGGCTCTCAAGTGTATCTTATGGAGGATACTCCAGCCAGCCCTCCCAGCCCTGTCCTGGGAAGGGAGTCCTGATGCCTCCATTCTGTGTTCTGGGGGAATGTCCTCATTGGTGGAGGTGAAGGCTTGGATTTAGCCAGCTCCCATGATCCAGCTTCTCCTGACACCTTCCCTGGTCCAAGCCCTTGGCTTCCCCGACCCATGTGCCCTCTGTCTCTGTAGTCCACTCCATGTCAGCACATTTGGAGCTGTTGTGGCCCTCCGGGCCCTAACCACCTGCAAGGTCTCCAGGGTGAAGGGGGCCAGCCTTGGAAAATCACCCTGAGGCAGAGGGTGCAAACTGGTGATGTGAAAATAACAAGAAATCTCATTTGATGTGAGTCGGGAAGCGCTGAAGGGGGAGCTCCCTGGCATACACCAGGTGCATCCTCTAGAACTAGCAGGGAAAAGGGAGGCAATTATTTCAACCAGGCAGGTATTTTTCCACACAAGAATTTATCTTCTGCCTTTAAGAAAAGACAGCAAGAGGGGCACCTGGGTGGCTCAGTCGGATAAGCATCTGACTCTTGATCTCAGCTCAGGTCTTGATCTCAGAGTCATGAGTTCAAGCCCCACATTGGGCTCCACGCTGCAGGCTGTGACAGGGTCTGCATTTGGCCTTGCTTTCTGGTTGAGTCCTGGTTTCTCCACAGGACCAGGGCCCCCGGGTGTCCCTTGCCGGAGGACACTCCCACCAGTCAGCCTGGGCCCTTCTCAGCAGGGGAGTCAAGGAAGCAGGAACTCTGCCGTCAGGGGGAATATTCTGTTTGGGGCAACTTCGGGTTTGTGATTTGGCATGTGCCTGCCTTGTCCCCGGAGTCTGCGCTGCTGGTCGGGCTGCTCAGGACCCTTGAATTGTCGGAGAACCCTGGCAAGCCTGAGTCCCTGGGTACGGATGTGCACATGCGTGCGCAGTGTGGGCGCTTGCCGCAGGCCTTGGGTGGCCACGCCCTCCAGACCTCCCGCGTCACGGCCCAATCTAGCCACCTAGATACTGTCCCCCCAACAACACTATCTGATAGTGGGGAAAAGTCTGCTCCTATTTTGAAGTGCTCCTGATGGGGCCCAGGGGCACTCCAGGAACCGGGCTTCCTGGTGTCTCTCATTCTCCGTGGCTTGGTCCCTCAAAGCGAGGCTTCAGAGTTCCCTCGATATCTGCCTTCAGGAGGAACGGGGGACTGCGTCGTGCAGATGCCTGGTTCCCGCATACCGCCACTGCCTCCCTGAACTGGGTCCTGGCCCAGCACCAGCTTCTGAGCTAGCTACGGTCCCCCGTTCCAAGGGCCTGGGCGGGATGGGCATGCGGAGTTTGCTCTCCCACACCTGGCCCCCGGGGGGAAACGGCCTCTCTGCAACCAGGTCTCCCAGATGTCTCTTCTTTGGAGGAAACCCCGTCCAGCCCCGCCTTGCCCCACCTTTGCAAGACTTTGGAATTCCCCCCAGATCTGTCTTCAGGAGCAATAGGCATCATTGATGAGGTTAGGGCTCAGAATCATTCGGACGCTACAGGTCCCCCAGAAGCCCACACTAGCTGAGGTCTCCTGAACCGTTCCAGATCCCGGGCAACCCTGAGGCGCCTGAGCAGTCTGCACCCCTTCAACAGGCCTTGGGCAGCCAGGGCGCTCCACAACCTAAGCACCTGTCCGTTCTCCTAGGGGAGGGGACCCCTGAAACCCGGTCTGATAATGCAGCTGCTGGGGACCCAGGCCTCTCTGGGAACCAGGCTCCCAGGTGTCTCTCATTCCAGGACTCCCAGGTCCCTCCAGCAAGGCTTCCGAGTTCCCAGGATACATGGCTTCAGGGTTCATTAGAGCCTCTGTCTGCGCAGGACTGTGCTTGGGCACTGACCGTGTTCTTAGAAGGTGATCATCCTCCAGCCTGCACGCGCCGCAGCCTCAGCCAACCACAGCTCCCGGAAACTGCTCAGGAGACCCTGAGCGTAAACTCCCAGCTAAGCCGTTCACGGAGCCTGTTTGTTGTTTTCAGCGGCTGAATATTGGGGTCATTTCATTGTAAAGATTTTATTTACTTGTTTACTTATTTATTTGAGAGAGAGCAAGCACGAACAGGGGGAGTGGCAGGCAGAGGGAGAAGCAGACACCCCCCTGCTGAGCAGGGGGCCCAACATGGGGGTTTGATCCCAGGACCCTGGGATCATGACCTGAGCCGAAGGCAGACGCTTAACCAACTGAGCCACCCAGCCGCCCTTGGGGTCATTTTTTACATGCCAGTTGATAACCAGCACATTTCTTATCCCTTAATCTTCATAGGGACTCGTAAGGTACTCATTCAAGAATCCTAATGCTCTCAGAGGGCGGGAATCCGACCAGACTCCCTCTTGGCTAACTGAACTCCCTGAGCTATTCCAGCGATGCTCCTACTTGGTTGCGTTGTGCTGGGGGCAGAACCAGGCAGCGTCTCCAGCAGATTCATCTGGCTGTTGTGTTCGCCACCTGTCAATCCCCATATCACCTACCTGCTGATTCACCAGCTGGGTGTTCAACGTGCCAGGGAGACATTTCTCTGTAATATTAATCATGAGTATCCCCCCCAAAAAATGAAGCTCCTATAGAGTACAATTCTTTGGAGATAAATTTCTCTGATTCCAGATGTGTAGCCACTTTGCCGGCGGCGCCACAACCACAAGTGGACTCGGCAGGAAGGGAGTCCACAGCCAGAACCAACACTGCCCACCAGCAATCTAGACTAGTCAGCAATCCCCAGTCCCCTCTTGGGCCCGTATTGTCGTTTCCTGCCACCCAGCCCTGCTCGGTAATGCTCCCGTCCATCCGACTGGCTCCTTTTTGACCCTTGGAGAAGGACCTGCATTCTCCTCCTGGGGGCGGCAGGGCCTTCTACAAACGTAAGGATGCTGAAGAGTACTTGGAGGAAAAGTATTTCCCAGCTCTGTTAGCTGTCAGGATCCAATGTTGGGAATGGAATAACTGACTTCCACGTCCAGCAGGCCCTAGATTCGTGCTCAGCCAAAAGTCCCTAATTTAATTATATAGCAAAACATCTTTTGAATCAATAAAGTAAATCCAAATGGTTTTCAGATTCTTGATGTTCTGGGTCATTATCACCACACTTTGTGGTGTGTAAAGTAGGTAAGTTAAAGTTAATTTCACTATTTCTTCTGTCTAATGATGGAGTCACCTAAACTTTAACCCTTAGAGTGGAAATTCAGGAAGTCTGACGTGATCGGGGAAAGGCTTTGGCAGAAGCCATGGGCACCCACCCTTTATGTCTTTGCCCGGATGAGCAGCCAGCCGGGACCTGTTTGGGTCTTTTTCATCTTCGTAGGCATCTTGATGAGGATGCTCTTCAATTATCCCTGTGAAAGTTCCTATCCTCTGCCAAACTGTACTGCCTCGAACCACACGATATAATTATTTCTTATCCCTACAGCCAAATGAAGCCGACTACATCAATTTTATTCTCAGGGAATTTATGCAGCTGTGCCAAGTGCTGGCAAACACAGTAGTCAGCTTTTGAGGCAAAAGAGGGGGAAATGGTGAATGCCCTTCAGAAAAAAACTCTCCCTTGTATAGTTTCATTGACACTGGGGACAAGGGCAGAGGAACATGGTTCTGTTAACATGAGCTTAATTGGGTGGTATTGATACCGAGAAAAAGAATATGAAGGGACCCCCAACAAATCACCCGAAAGGAGGTGCACGTTACTTTCCTGGCACATTGACTCTGTCATCTTCACCTGCTCAAGTTTACCAGCTGCATAAACCAGGGAGAAGTGGTCTACACGAAAATTCTATTGGGAATTGACTGAATTTCTGTAGAAAACATGTCCCAAGATAAATATTTCATGATGGTCTTAGGTTGTCTTGGGAAAAAATTAGTTTCGCTGACAGGCCCCAAGAATGTGTTGAAGGTGGAGCGCTTCTTCATCTTCAAATTGTAAGAAAGGTAGCTCTTGAAACTTTACTGATTTTATTAATGTTAATTTATTAATCAATGCTGATTTTAGTCAATGGCTTGAAATACCAGTTTTCCCTCATTGGCTAATATGATGGTTAGTTTTATGTGGCAACTTAGCCGGGATCTAGGACCCACCTATTTAATCAGGCGTAATCCAGATGCTGCAGTGAAGGTGTTTTGTAGATGTGGTTAACACCGACAATCAGTTGACTGTAAGGGAAGGATATTGCTCTCAGTAATGGAGATGGGCTTCATCCAATCAGTTGAAAGGACTTACGAGGGTTGCCTGGGTGGCTCAGTCGTTAAGCGTCTGCCTTCAGCTCAGGTCATGATCCCAGGGTCCTGGGATCGAGCCCCGCATCGGGCTCCCTGCTTGGCGGGAGGCCTGCTTCTCCCTCTCCCACTCCCCCTGTTTGTGTTCCCTCTCTTGCTGTCTCTCTCTCTGTCAAATAAATAAATAAAATCTTTTTTAAAAAATGTTTAAAAAAAGGACTTAAGAGAAAAAACTGAGGTTTCTCAAAGAGGAAAGAATTCTGTGTCATGACTGCAGCATCAAACCCCCCCTCAGTCTCCAGAATGATGGCCCGCCCTACGGATTTTCACGTGCCAGCCCCACATCCCATAAGCCAATCCCTTGATTCTCCTCTGGAGAATCCTGATACAGCTGCTACCCAGCATGTTTTTAAGAAGTTACCACTATTCACAAATAAATGGAAAGATATACCATACTCATAGATTGGAAGAATTAATATTGTTAAAATGTGGACACTACTCAAAGCTATCTAGAGATTCAGTGCAATCTCTATCAAAATACCAATAGTACTTTTCACATACCTAGATCGAAGAATCCTAAACTTTGTATGGAACCACAAAAGACCCCAAATAGCCAAAGCAATCTTGACAAAGAAAAACAAAGCTGAAGGCATCACAATCCCAGAGTTCAAGGTAGACTACAAAGCTGTCGTAATCAAGGCAATGTGACCTTGACACAGAAACACACATTCTTCTGTAGCTTGAGGAGCTTCTCCGTCCTTGCCGGACGGGATGCTGCCCAATTCATGAATCATTCAAGAAAGCCAATGTAATCTTTTAAATTACTCAGTTGAGTGTGTGTTGTTCAGTCCTGGAAAGGTGGGAAGGGAAGGTAGAAAGAAGAGTCAAACCCAGGGTCTGAAGGAGCTTCATGCCTGTGGAGGGAGACAACCTGAGGGAAGAGGGAGGACAGAACCAACCAGTCTTCCACCCTCTGGCTATTTCCAGTTCAGGGAAGCTGCACAAATCACCATCATAGTAATCGGAAACCCAGAAGGAAGAGCACTGCATACAGAATTCTGGAAAGAAGATTCTAGTCCCAACTCTGGAAAGTTCTCTGACTTTGGAAAAGCCACTGAGTATCCCTGGGCTTGGTTTTCTAATCTACGACATGAGGATTTGGGACTAAATTAGCTTTTCTCGAAATATGTTCTTCATTCATTCATTCATTCATAAGCTTTATTTTTAAGAAGGTTTGAAAAACTTGATTTTTTGGAGCAGTTCACTATAAACAAAGTGAAAAATGTTCCTTTGCTGCAGGACTTTGCAGAGTATTTAATACGCTCATGTGCGTTGTTTTGCTCATAAAATCACTTGTGCATATCGAGAAGCAGCAGTCTGAGGAGCTGACTTTGAGAAACACTACAGCAGATAATTCTAATATTCATATCCTATCATGCCAGAATGGTACCAAGAAAATTGGGCATGTGTCAGGTGTACAAACGACGGGCTAAACGGGGAAGCATTTTTTATTTTCACCGGCAACTGCTTTAAACTTTTCCCTCTTCTTCATGGCATCACATTCTTGCTGTGGGCCCAGCCAGAAGCATTGTCCTTCAGGGGCACCCTTGACTCTCAGCTGGGAGTCCATCCATCACTGGAACCTGACAATTCACCCTTCATGTTATCTCTGGAACTCATCTCCAGGGCGGTAGCCCTGCTTCCAGGCTTTGCTGGTTCTTGATTACTGCTTTGCCAGTGGAAACGCTGGAAGTCTCTCTAACTAGTGAGGGTGTCTCTCAGCTTGTGTATTCTTTCCCTTATGCTGGAGGCTTTTCTTACAAACCATGAATCTCATCAGGTCATCCCCCTTCTCAAAAATCTTCAAAGTTGGGGCGCCTGGGTGGCTCAGTCGTTAAGCATCTGCCTTCAGCTCAGGTCATGATCCCAGGGTACTGGGATCGAGCCCCAAATCGGGCTCCCTGCTCAGCGGGGAGCCTGCTTCTCCCTCTCCCACTCCCCCTGCTTGTGTTCCCTCTCTCTCTCTCTCTGTCAAATAAATAAATGAAATCTTTAAAAAAAAATCTTCAAAGGTTGGTTTGTTTGTTACAGAATAAAGTCTGAGTTTCTTCAAGGTCATTCATGGTCTAGTCCTAACTTATCCTGCCTTTCCTCTCTCTGTGAGCCAAGCCCCCAGCTCCTCAAAAAATCTTATCTCAGGGGCGCCTGGGTGGCTCAGTCGTTTAAGAGTCTGCCTTCGGCTCAGGTCATGATCTCAGGGTCCTGGGATGGAGCCCTGCATTGGGCTCCCTGCTCAGTGGGGAGTCTGCTTCTCCCTCTCCCACTCCCCCTGCTTGTGCTTTCTCTTGCTCTCTCTCCTGCTCTCTGTCAAATAAATAAATAAAATCTTTTAGATTTCATGCATTTTCATCTCTGTTAATATAATGTTCTCTCTTTGGGATCCCCACCTCCTATCTCTTGTTATTAAAACATTCATCTCTAACAAAGCATTTGTGTCATTCAAGACCCACCTGTTCTTGGACACTTCCCTTGGGCTGGTATTCAGATAGTCACCCTCCCTCCTCAGGACTTAGTTAGAACATCCCTGACCTACTATGCCCCCTGCTGGTGTTAGAGTGACTTGTAAACTCAAGTACTCACTCTTCCTGTAATGGGTTTATTGAAGGGGGGGTAGCAGTGAATGAGTGCCCAGGACTGAAAAGCAGAGCCACCAGTTGATCACACCTGATGCTATGCATTTGTTCACTCATTCAACAACTAGTTCTTATAAACATGGATAACCCTGGGCCCCCCTGCACAGCTCCAGGTGCTTCAGGGGAGGCCCCCGTGAGTGGTCTGCCCCAGATCACCCGTGTCCTTCCTGAGCAGCGAGAGCGGCGTGCCCCGGCTGTGATCCCTCCTTTGGCCCCGGTGGTAAGATTCTCTCATTTGAGATCCTTAATATTCCTTAAAACCCACCATTAAAAAACACCCATCCTTTGATCAAACCTCCAGAGCCCCATTTCCAGATTTATCCTACGAAGACTCTGGAACAAGCCTGCACAAAACACTCGGCAGACCCCAGGACACTTCCTGGAGTGTCACTTACTGGAACCTCCGTGAAGTCCCCACAGCCAAAGGCTGGCAGGTGCAGCAGGAAGATAAATGAGCTTTGATGATGATTTCAATGGATGGTAATTTCTTGCTTCCACGGATACTCCACAAACACAGCTGTCAGAAGCACATTGCGTAAATCAGATGCTAATTAAATTAAATCCCCGCTAGAATTAAGGCAGCAGAGTATTTTGTCTTGTTTTCCTGCAGGCTGGGCTCTCGGTGGTGACAGCTGGAGCACCGTCCAGGTACGTGGGGCAACAGCTGCAGGGACGCTAGGCAACTGCTCTCACAGTTAAACTGTCATCAGTAACAGAAGAATAGACGGCAATTTTGGCAACATTGGTAATGTTAAAAATGTGAATAATCTAGTGGAAACAGCTAGACTGGGAGAGAAGAGAACTGAGTTTTGAGGTGAGTTTCGGCAAAAATCACTTTTCGACTCCAGTTTCGAGGCACTGCCTCCACGCCACGCCGACCTCCCTCCTCTCCTTCCTCCTTTTCATCTCCTGAGTGTGTACCAGGTATCAGCTACTGCCGGCCAATGTCCTGGGGCCTGGAGAACCAAAAATCCTCTCGATGCTCCTGGTCTCCTTGGAGAACGAGGAGGTGGGACTGTCTGATCTCGGCACCTTCCAGAACTTCACCTTCTGACGTCCCAATGTGAACTGTCGTTCAGCCGGCATCCAGGTGGGAAGTCTGTCAGTCCTCTGTCCCACCTCCTGCTGAAGGGCACACAAGACACATCCCTGCGCCTGCCCTCAAGTTTTTAGTCTAGTGAAAAATAAAAGCACACGGGCCTCCTGGGTAGCTCAGTCATTAAGCGTCTGCCTTGGGCTCAGGTCATGATCGTGGGGTCCTGGGATCGAGCCCCGCATCGGGCTCCCTGCTCAGCGGGGAGTCTGCTTCTCCCTCTCCCACTCCCCCTGCTTGTGCTCTCTCTCTTTCTAATAAATAAATAAATAAATAAAATCTTTTTTAAAAAGAAAGAAAATAGGAGAACTTTGAGTGGTAGTTGACCTAGCTAAGGTTTTTGGCAGCTTATTTCAATTCCCTGATTTCTAAGTGGAAGTCAGTTCTTCGGAGGCTTGGTGCCCTCTTCTTGCTTTTCGTTTCTCCTTTTCCCATCCTCTGCTCTTCTCACCTCTCCTCCTTTCTTCTCTATCATTTTAAGATCCAAACACAAAGACATTACATGTACATCTATGTCTGTATCTGCCTCCTGCCCTTTCCCTCCCACTCAAACTCTGGAAGGCAATCCTACTCTGTTCGTGTGCACCACATCCATAACCCTGAGCACAGGACCTATGCAAATAGCAGGAATGTAAACGAACTTAATTCAAAGGATAGACCAAGTCTGGGTTGGAGGTAAAAGTGCACGGAGATTATTTTCTGCTTCATTTAAAGATCATCTGTATTTGTTTGGGTCCAATCAGGACAGAGGAACCACACAGTAATTTGAATTATTAAACAACATGGAATTGGCAGGCAAGAAATCAAGAGAATGCTAGGAAATATAAGAAGAGGCCACTAGCTGCCATCTGGCTGATTTCGAGCCCCAAGGGAAGGCCCCCTGCTTCATAGCTCAGATCCAGACCTTGTTGGAGAGGATGGGGCCCCGGCTCAGTGAGCTGCAGAGAGGCCACTGTGGTGGCATTGCTGGGGGAGCTTGCTGGAAGCTTGCAGGACAGCTGCCCCGGAGGGTGCTGGGAAAGCTGTTGGGTGAAAGCATTCTGTACAAAGCCACCTGCACAGCAGGGATACCCCAGGGGCTGCTGTCTGCCGGGTGCATCGGGGGCCAGGGACACCGTGCGTGCGCCACAGGACCCAGTGCTGCTCACAGGACAGGATCCAGCTGAGATATCCATTCAGACCCAGGAAGAAAGACCTCCACCATCCACGTCTCTCTAGCTCTCCACGCTTACAATGTCACTACTGGCCGGTGCAGGAAAACATTCAAAGGGCCCACACCCATCCTCACAGAGCAGGCAAGCAGGGATGAAGACGAACTGAGAGGAACAGTTGCAACCATTTGAAGCTATATATTCATTTCTTACTCAGTAGCTAATGTTCACTGGTCATTTGTTGTGCAAGAGGCATTGATCACATCACCACATTTAATGCCTGCTCAAATTCATGTGAAAAGTAGGGCGCCTGGGTGGCTCCGTGGGTTAATCATCTGCCTTCGGCTCAGGTCATGATCCCGGGGTCCTGGGATCGGGCCCCGCATCGGGCTCCCTGCTCAGTGCGAAGCCTGCTTCTCCCTCTCCCACTCCCCCTGCTTGTGTTCCCTCTCTCGCTGTGTCTCTGTCAAATAAATAAATAAAATCTTTAAAAAAAAAAAAAAAAAGGAAGGAAGGAAAGCAGAGTGGAAACATGGCTAGAACGTGGTTCCAGACCTAAGCAAGGGGAGCCCAGGGTGTGAGAAGCCCACGGATGATGTGCTGAGTGTCCTTCGTCTGTCACAAGTATGTCACACGTATATGTGTCCTTCACTCAGCAGGTGGGACGGGTATCACTGTCAGGACCCAGTCAGGATGCTGTGAAGTACTCAAGTCCAATTGCAACCAAGCTGAATATCCTGTAACTAAGTTTATCTTCCAAAAATTAATCTGCAACACAATTATCCACAACCGAATACAAAGAGTTATTGAGGAACTAAAAATAATGAAAACACAAGGGGAACAGCAACTACCCCTATGGCGTAGGGGACAGAGGAGAGAGTTTGGAGTTATTCATACTTAGAAATTCCTCAGAAAATTAACGCTAGAATGACTATATGATACAGCAATTCAACTTCGGGATATACACCAAGAATTGAAAGCAGGGTCTCAAAGATACTTGTACACCCGTGTTCTCAACAGCACTACTCACAGTAGCCAAAAGACAGAAGCAGCCCAAGGGTCCGTGGATGGTGAGTGGATAAACAAAATGTGGTCCATACACACAATGGGATACTTTTCAGCCTTAAAAAGAAAGGGAACTCTCGTACCTGCATGAACTTTGAGGATATCATGCTAAGGGAAATAAGTTAGTTACAAAAGGACAGATACCATATGAAGCCACTTACATAAATACCGAGAGTGGTCAAACTCATGGATACACAGTAAAATGGTGGCAGCCCAGGGCTGGGAGGATGGAGAAATAGGGAGTTGCTGTTTAACGGAGATAAAGCTTCAGTTCTGCAAGATGAAAGAGTTCTGGAAATCAGTTGCACCAACAATACGAATGGTTTTAACAATACTGAACTGTACACTTAAAATGGTTAAATGGGGGACGCCTGGGTGGCTCAGTCATTAAGCGTCTGCCTTCGGCTCAGGTCATGATCCCAGGGTCCTGGCATCGGGCTCCCTGCTCAGCGGGAAGCCTGCTTCTCCCTCTCCCACTCCCCCTGCTTGTGTTCCCTCTCTCGCTGTGTCTCTCTCTGTCAAATAAATAAATAAAATCTTTTTTAAAAATGGTTAAATGGTAAATTCCACGTGATGTGTATTTTACCGATTAAAGAAAACCCAGAAGTTTGGACGAGGCGCCCTGCAGAGTTGAAACTCAGAGCCTGGGTGCTGGCATCCTGAGCCCCAGGGTGGCCCTGGGGGCTGGGAGCTGGGGTTCCTGGACTGACGCAGTCCCGCTGGTGCTGGCGTCTCTGAAGGGGACGCGGTGAGGCTGGTGCATGCTGGGAACACTGCACACTGGAATCCAGGGCTGGAAGTGGCTAGGCTGCCAGGACGATGCTGGCAGGACGTGGAGGGGAAGGGGAGATCCTGTCTTCCTTCTGGGCATCCAGTCTCCTGCTGGTGTGGCCTCTCATCAGAACCCAACTCCGAGCCACCTAGCAAACAAAGAAGTGGTTTGCAGAGTCCAGGGTCCTGCAGCGAAAGCTGAGCGCCATGAGGCGGCTTTGGGGATGAGAGGCACTAGTACGGGGCCACACAACGGCCGTGAGCAAGGGGGTGGCAGCCTCAGAGTCTCCGGAAGCTGGCTCTGGTGGCAGTGTGAGGAGCATGCAATCAGGAGAGACTCAGGAGCCATCCCGTCTGTCTGCGAAAGACTCTATGGGGGTCCAGCCCCGAGTCTCCTCCAATTCCGACATCCAGGTTTCTGCCCAATTCCTGAATCCAGAATCCTATTCCCCACCTGATCCTTAGTTCTAGTAAATGGACCCTGGTGCTGCTCCGGACTTTTTAGGCTGTCCAAAGGTTGGGGATAGCTCAGAACCGTGGACCTGACAGTCTGCCTGGGTCCCCTAATATGACCTGCTGTAAATACTGTGCAAGAGGAAAACATTTTCTTCTACCCATCTTAGGCTTTTCTACCGATCTTAGGCCCTTGGCCGGGGCTCTGTAATAAACACAGGTTAGTAAGAGACAAACAGACATTTATTAATAGGAACATGTGCGGCTCATACAGACATGGTAAAGCTCAGGCTTACACAGTCTCCATAACAAAGGACAGTGAGGTCATGGAGAGACAACAGGACAAAGGAAAGCATTTCAGGCTTCCAAAGGCAGGGAATGGCGGGAAGGGGAGGGCACAGGAGGCCAGTCATGGGAGATCCAAGCCAGTCAGTAACATTTGTCCGTAGATTCCTCTGGAGCCAACTCCAGACCAATAAGGGTCTACAGTTGCCTCTGGGGGGCACTTAGGTGGCTCAGTTAAGCGAACGACTCTTGGTTTCAGCTCAGGTCATGATCTCAGGGTCGTGGGATCGAGCCCCACGTCAGGCTCCAGACTCAGCAGGGAGTCTGCTTAAGATTCTCTCTCTCCCTCTGCCCTTCCATACCCGCTTATGCTAGTTCTCTCTCTCTAAAAATTAAATAAATAAATCTTTAAAAAATGATAAAATAAGAAAATAGGGTTGCCTCTGGTGATTTCCTTTTGTCCTTCCTGATAGAGGGGGAGGAGGGACACCTGAAAATTTGAGTCCTGCCTTTAGGTTTTCCAAAAAAACAGGGAACTTCCCTTGTCTCTGCTTCTTCTTGATTGTCTTCAGCTCAAATTAACCCTTCTGGCAACGTGGCATATTTTGGGGTGACATATTCTGGTTGCCTTCCGTGTGCTTATGCTCCAGAAAACTGCTGAAACCTTCTGCTATTCATCTGGAACCCGAGCTAACTGCGCACCCAGACCTACTATGTGCCATCCCCAAGTGCTGGGGCTGCAGGGACGAGGAAGACCCTCACTCAAGGAAGCCAGAGTCCAGGAGAAACTGTCAATCAATCATCGCAATGCGAGCATTTTTAACTCTGGAGACGCGGTAGGTCATTGAGGCCTCAGGACAAGCGTGTCGGGAACAACCTGTGACCACAAATCCCAACACAGTCATTCGACAGGCACCGGGCTCCAAGGTCTGGGGCTCTCAGGGGAGAGGGGTTGGAAAGGTCGCTCAGGGGCACCCCAGTGCAGACAGACGGACACATCGTTCCCCCCCTGAGGGGGACTCTGCAGGCGCCCACAGGTGGCTGCCCAGCCCTCCATGCATCTCGTCCAGCACTGCTGAGGGGCTGCGTCCCCCTGCCCGCCCCTCCCCATCTGTGACAGAAAGCCCAGGGGACCCCAGCTTGACCGCGGCCCAGACCCCATCAGCCTCGATTACATTCCATGGCATCCGTCTCAGTCACCGGGTGAAATAAGGCAGAGACGAGTGCTTGGTAAAGTACTGAGTGCCCTGCAAACCTTAGCCGTCCCTGTCACCAGCAGCACCTATCAGTGCGCGACCATCCTTCTTCACACGGCTGAGTGCTGTTTGAGGATCAGTCACTAGGTGTCGCTGTGGGTCAAGGTAGCTTTTGCTCATTTTCTCTAGCATTTCTGTAGATACGGAGATTGTTTTTTTCTCTATATAATTTGGAGGAAATGTCTCTCACTTATTTTTATATCCGTTATGGCACCTGTTGTTGTTTTTTTTTTTTTACAGATTTTATTTATTTATTTGACAGAGAGACAGTGAGAGCAGGAACACAAGCAGGGGGAGTGGGAGAGGGAGAAGCAGGCTTCCCACTGAGCAGGGAGCCCGATGTGGGACTCGATCCCAGGACCCTGGGATCATGACCTGAGCCGAAGGCAGACGCTTAATGACTGAGCCACCCAGGCGCCCTCCATTATGGCACCTGTTACTGGGACTTACGCACAGTGGATGCTTAATAAATATCTATTTAATTTGAACAAGGGAGAAATTCTGCTAGGATGAAGGAAACTATTCATTTTTGCCTGAAATTTTAATGAGAATAGAATTGTTCTTTCCTGTAAAACAAAGACAGAAACAACTGGGTTCTTTTCTATTCTCTTGGCATCCTGAAAGATTTGGCCACCTTGTTGGTTCCATAGGTTCATCAGAGTCTCAGTTTCCTCTCCTGATATCGGGGAACAAAATATTTGGCAAAGGTCTTCACCGCCACAGCTTGGCCGTCAAAGCCATGAGACTTTAAATTTAAAGCAGCAAAACTCTAGCTTTAAAGGGGATAATGTGGAGAAGCTGACTATCCAGCTTCCTAAGTCTTCAAATGTCCGTGAATGTGACAGTAGCTGGGGTTTGGACGGGGCGGGTACATTTGGAGCCCGCGTGCTGCTCACTGCTCCCGCAAGTGAACCTCTGGGATCTGGCAACGGTCAGTACTGAAGAGTGAACTTAGAGGTGTAACTTGTAGACAATGAGAACTATTACCTAGAAGCTTAATTCTTCCTGTTTTCCACCCTCTAAGCTTCTGCTTCCAAAGATGATTTTTCTGTCCCTTTTCCTGAACTTTCCTAAGATCTGGCTCTACCTTCAAACTCGAGGGAGCCCAAAGACCAGCTTCAGAATTCCCCCGCTTACTCTCAATCACAAGCAAGGAATTTCACCTGTAAATTTTCTCCTCTTCTTTCCTGTTAATGAAAGCTTTATTTTAAAACTGTAATTAAAGTATCCGCACAGAACTTCGGGAACTCAAGCATGAGTAATCCTGGCATTAGATAGGAATGAAGGCTGTATTGCTCTGTTGTGCTCTGAACACAATTGTCTTCGTGTAAACTGACGCGGGCAGATCCTGTTCTCATGAATTTGTTGGAATTCTAGCCACAATGAAGAAGAGTGAGCTACAGTTACTCCCAACACTGTCAACAAGTCTCACAGACATAATGTCGAGTGCAAGAAGCTACTGAGAAGAGTACCTACTGCACTAGTTCATTATTACGAAGTTCAGGGATAGGCCAAGGGAATCTCTAATTATAGTGAGGATTGAATGAGTAGATTCATGTAAAGTCCTTGGAAAAGTAGATGAATAAATGTGAGCCACGTTTGTTATAATGACAGACAGTCACTAAAACTTCTCTGAAATAAACCATACTCATTAAGCGGTCTTAATGAACAGCCTTAAGGTATCTGGATGCAAGAAAGACACGTGAGCCTCTGCTAAGGTAACTCTGCTCAGAGAAGTGGGCACGGGGTCTTGCATGCAGAGGGGCTGGGGACAGAGATGGCTCAGGCGAGGGGTGGGAAGGGGGGTGGCTATCAGGTTATTTCTGAGAGAAGAACGGGGAGGGAAGGAGTGGGACAGCATGTTAGCAGAAGCTCCAGAGGAGGATTTAGGGGACGCCCTGCACCAGAGGTCCATTGGCCTTCTTCAGGCTACCCCAAATCAGGAAAAAACATGACTAGCACTTGTCATAATTCATGAAGCCTTGCTTTGGAAACAGCTCCAGGAAAAGTCCCCTACCCTCTTCCAGCCAGATCACTGCCAGAGCCTCCCTCCCTGGCTCAGAATCTGGAGCAGCCCCTGGGTCCTTGATCCCTCATGCCCTGACAGCCACTCATTCATCCTGCTTTAGATGCTTTGACGAGGCGGGTGTGCTGGGCTGGGCTGCAGCCTCCGTCTGCTTCCTGACTTGTGTCTCACAGCTGTGCTCCCTCATCCTTCCTCTGGCCATACCCCAAGCCTGCAAACATGCCTCAGTGCTCGGCCTCTCTTCAGTGTTCTCCAGTAAGAATGCATGCATGCTCAGAAATGGCGAATAACAAAAATACTGCTTTATTTTAAGGTGTTGGAACATTTCTTTCTACTTACTGTTCTCCCTTTCCGAGTACTCTCCTTTTACTTAGGAATTTTCTGATTCAAAGCGACTGAAAGAGTGGTTTGGGAGTTTATAATAGATGGTATCAAGAAGGCTTTGAAATGGCTTTTTAAAGTACTATATTCCTGGGGCGCCTGGGTGGCTCAGTCGTTAAGCGTCTGCCTTCGGCTCAGGTCATGATCTCAGGGTCCTGGGATCGAGCCCCGCATCGGGCTCCCTGCTCTGCCGGAAGCCTGCTTCTCCCTCTCCCACTCCCCCTGCTTGTGTTCCCTCTCTTGCTCTGTCTCTCTCTGCCAAATAAATAAAATATTTAAAAATAAAATAAAATAAAATAAAGTACTATATTCCTTAGACTTATCTTTCCATATATAAATGAAAAATGTCTCTGTAAAATGCCCAACTGCACTTAAACAATCATCATCAAATTAATGGACAATCATAATCCTCAGTAATTATAATGGCACCACTAAATTTTCCACGTCTCAAGATTTGTTCTACTCGAGAACTATTGTTTCGACAACGTGGGTCATTGCATATTTGCACTCAGAAACTCAGGACTGGTGACACCACAGGTATTTCACAAATACTGTTTGACTTTCTTATTAAGGTCATGTTTCCCTCTTCCTCACCTCTAGATAAGAAGTATGATGCAGGGAAGGTGTGAGCAGGGAGGAGGAGTATCAACTATTCAAGACATTTTTCAAAAGAAAGACTAATTCAAATGATGTTTTGGTAATAGAAAAGTGGAACCTTAGGCAAAATGTGTGGTCTGGTTGGCATTCCTGAATCTTTCACTCTGCAGACCGTGAAACCAGCCTAAGGCGAGGAGACGGGTTGGGTTGGCTCCAATGGTGTGTTTCTGAAGCCCAGGCTCACAAAACTTACCCCTGGAAGGGACTGAGCTGTGTGGAACCATTCATTGCAAAGACTTTATAAACATAGGCTGTATTAGTTTCTAATATATTGGGTCCATGTTGTCTACATAGTTGAAGTTTTCTAAGATAAGACGCAAACCAAAAGATCATCTTATTGGAATGTACACAAAACAGTGTGTGTACAAGGGCGAGTGTGTGGGTGCGCTTTGTCATGGGGCAATAGATGCCTATCCTTCACCTTGTTCTCAAAAGGGGTCATGAGTGAAATAAGGTTAAGAATCACTGACCTCTGGGTGAGGTCCAGAAAAACCAAAACAAACAAAGTAAAACCAATCCCTATAGCCTCAGAGCAAAGCCTAGTTCATACAAAGACAACCCAAGGTGGGTGGAGGGAACAGCACAATGAAGGTGGGTTAGTCCCCACAAGACAGGGTTTGTGTATTGTGAATGTTCGGAGCTCAATTTGCCAGAATTAATGTTTTTGAGTCAGGCTCACACAAATCATCCAGGTCAAGATTGTCCTCCTGAGCCCTTTGGAGAAGGGGAGAATGCCCGTGGGGACTGTAGGGGGGAGGTAGTTGAGCAGACATGCAGAAGGTGGCCGAGGGGGGAGCGGTCTCGCTGAATTCTGAGCTTTGACCTTCACGAAGGATGGAATAAGGTGCTCCTTGTTCAGATTGATCATTTCAGGCGTTTTTGGTTTGTTGAAGGGAGGGGGGCAGAGGCAGAGGGAGCGCAGGCAGAGAGAGAGGGGGCGCCGCCAGAGGGAGGGGGGACGCGAGCGGGGGGGGGGGGGGGGGGGCGCGGGCAGAGGAAGAGGGCGGGGCGCGGGCAGAGGGCCAGCGGCTTCCCTGGGCTGCACACCTCCCTCTGGAAGGGGTGGACGGGCCTGGGGCCACAGCGCTGGCCGGTAAACTGAGGCCCTCCCTCTCCAGGACAGCAGTTCACTGTGACTGCTTCAGGTAGTTAATTCTTGAAAGCCTCCCCACCCCCCAACCCCCTTTTTTAAGGACTGTTTTTCAGGGAAATAAAAATCAGTGCTTAAGACCTCTCCAGCTCCTCTTCAGCTGACACCTGGATTATTTGATTATTGGTTAACACTGAACAAGGGCTGGGAGCAGGGAGGAAATGTGGGGGAATCTGCTGATCACACATCTCTCAGAACCCTCCTTCCAGCGGCATTAAAAGTTCTTTTGGCCTAAATGTCAACGGTAGAACAATGACCATAGTTTTTTGTTTTTGTTTTTGTTTTTAATGACCATAGTTTTTAAAGATTTTTTTTTTTTTTTTTTTTTTTTGAGAGAGAGAGTGAGAAAGAGAGAGAGCACAAGAGGGGGGAGTGGGAGAGGGAGAAGCAGACTCCCTGCCGAGCAGGGAGCCCGATGCAGGACTCGATCCCGGGACTCCAGGATCATGACCTGAGCCGAAGGCAGTCGCTTAACCAACTGAGCCACCCAGGCGCCCTGACCATAGTTTTTAAATAGAAGTTTCCTGAAGGGGTCTGACAAATCTGTGTTCTTACACAGGTAATGGGATCAGATATCTGAGATTCTAGTGAACTTTAGCCCAGGGCGCTGCCTCCCATTCGGTCTGCGGGGTGACACCCTTCCGACCCACGCTTGGATCTGCTGGCTGGACGCCACACCCACGGTGAAACAGAAATCTCCCCCCACTTGAAAACTGTACAAAATGACTGCTTTAAAACTATTATACTTTTAAAAGTATAAAATATATAATATATATATTATTATATATTTTATAATATTTATAATAAAATATATAATAAAAATATTATACTTTTATCTGGGCACTTTTGTTTAAAGATTTCCATTTTTAAAAACCTCTATTTGATTTCTTTTCAAATATGTTAAATTTCAAGGAACAGTTGCGGGTGAGAGGACACTCCCAGGCGTCCAGGGCTGGCCGTTCTTGCTGGGCGCTGGCGGTGAGGCCTGGGGGCCCAGCTCCTCCGAAAGCTGAGCTTTCTACGGCAGAAAGAATGTTCTCTGCCTCTGTAAACAGATCTCCTTGGGAGCTTGGGAAGAAAAAAGCAGGAAAGTTTATCTTTCTCTTTCATCTGTGAATAAACCAGAAGAGGAAGGTGAACTTGGCCAAAACATTTCTTTATTTTTGTTAAAAAAAACAAACTACATTTCACATCAAGACTAAATGATTTTATGGGTTTTTTTAAGATTTTATTTATTTATTTGACAGAGAGAGCACAAGCAGTGGGAGCCACCCAGAGGGAGAAGCAGACTCCCCACTGAGCCGGGAACCCCCCGCCACCACCGCCCCCAGCCCTGTGGGACTCCATCCCAGGACCCTAGGATAATGACTTGAGCCGAAGGCAGACGCTTAGCTTAATCGACCCAATCCCCACCCAGGAGCCCCTGATTTTATGTTTAAAGTTCAGTTGTTTATTTTTCACTATTTATTCCAAAATTTTAGATCAGCTTTAGAGGCTAGAATTCGCATCCAGTACCATGCCGAGCTTGGTGCGCATTGCTGCCGGTGAGACCCCACGGCGACATCAGCGTGTCCCTCCACCTCCCTAGCCCCAGACGCTGGCCGGCTCTAGAGCACGGTCTCTGCACCAACTTGCCTGCTCTGGACCCTGCGGGAAAATCGGACTTCTGTCACTTGGCCTTTGGCGTGCTGCTCTGAGCTTGGCTCTCCTGTAGCTCATCTCAGTATCTCAGTCCTTTTTGTTCTTTTCTTTAAAAAATTTTTTTATTAACTGTAGCCGACACAGGCTGCGACGTTCATGTCCGGCGCACAGCACGGTGACACTGCAAGAGTGTGTTACACTGCGGTCTCACGAGTGTGGCTGCCGTCCGTCACCACACTTCCCTGGGGCAACACCACTGACTGTGTTCCCCGTGCCGTGCTGCTCCTCCCGGGATTTATCCATCCCATTCCTGGAAGCTGGACCTCCCTCTGCCCTTCACCTGTCCCTCCCCTCCCTCTGCAACCACCAGTCTGTTCTCTGTATTCAGGGCTCTGTTTCTGCTCTTGTTTGTTTTGTGCTTTAGATTCCACATATGAGTGAAATCGTGTATTTGTCCTTCTCTGATTGAGTTATGTCACTTAATATAATACCCTCTAGCTCCATCCACGTCGTTGCAAGTGGCAAGATTTCATTGCTAATTTGATGGCTGAGTAATATTCCATTATCAATCTATACCACATCTCTATCCATTCCTCTATCGATAGATATTTACATTGCTTCCATACCATAACTACTGTAAATAATGCTGCAATAAACAAAGGGGTGCACATAGCTTTCTGAATTGATGTTTTTGTTTTCTTTGGGTAAATACCCAGTAGTAGAATTACTGGATTATATGGTATTTCTATTCTTACCTTTTTGAGGACCCTCCATATTATTTCCTGCAGTGCTGTACTGATCACATTCCCAGCCGAGCACGAAGGTTCCTGTCCCTCCACAGCCTTGCCAACACTGGGTATTTCTTAAGCCTGAACGATTTTAATACTTTAAACATACACTTGTTTTTTATTTTTTTATTTTTTATTTTTTTAAAGATTTTATTTATTTATTTGAGGAGAGAATGAGATAGAGAGAGAGAGCACGAGAAGAGGGAGGGTCAGAGGGAGAAGCAGACTCCCTGCTGAGCAGGGAGCCCGACGTGGGACTCGACCCCGTGACTCCAGGATCATGACCCGAGCCGAAGGCAGTCGCTTAACCAACTGAGCCACCCAGGCGCCCCATATTTTAAATATACACTTGTTTTTTAAAAATAAGTAGGAAGGGGGGCATCTGGGTGGCTCAGTTGGTTAAGCGTCTGCCTTGCTCGGGTCATGATCTCAGGGACCTGGGATGGAGCCCCACATTGGGATCCCTGCTGAGCAGGGAGTCTGCTTCTCCCTACCCCTCTGCCACTCCCCCTGCTCATGCTCTCTCTCTCTCTGTCTGTGTCAAATTAATAAATAAAGTCTTTAAAAAAAATAAGTAGGAATGATTTTCCTTGCAGGCACATTCTTTCATCTCTGCTTTCCCAAATGATCCGTGTCAGACTTGCATGTGACATACTCAAGTCTGAAATGGAGAAACTTCTTGGATGACAAGAGGTATGGTCCAGGCTACGTCTCCTGTGTGATTGTCGAGGAAAAGCTGCTAGTGTTTTCACTGCTTGACCTTTTTCATTTTGCGTATTACTGACATAAGCACACTGATTGTAGATTTGGAGCCATTTGGACAGCTAGCTCACTGCTCACCTCACTGTTGACCGTCCCATCTTCTGGCTCGGCTGGCAGCTCCTTTGCTCTGTCCCTGTGGCTCCCACCTTCCTCACCCACCACTTCATCATTCTTCCTCTGTATTTGACTTTTTTTAGCAAGAGGAATAGATTAAATTTGCATTTTTCAGATCTTCCAGTTGGAAGAACGACCCCTTGTATAAAACATTGGTGCAGTTGAGTTCTGTGAACTCTCACGAAACTCATTACCTTGAGAACCAACTTTTGGTCTGTCACATGTGTTTACACATCTTTTTAGTATAAAAATTTTTTAAAGTAGTACAATGAAATGACAATATTGGAGTCCGATTTATTATTTGCATCCAGTCAACTATATTAACACGCAGCACGAACTTTTCTAGCTTCTCTTGGAGTCGTGGAGTCAGAAGTCACCCAGCCCAAAGTCTCAGCTCCTCTCACCCAGCAACTGTGGTACGGGAGTCCCTGAGTGACAGGCCAGTTCCTCTGCCCGTTCCGAGTTGCTTTTATGTGATCAATTCAATTACTTGTGCATTTCTTGAACACATGCCAAGCACCGAAGTCATCGGTTTTGGTATATTTCCTGCCTTCCAGGGAGCATGAATTCCTATGAGGAGAGACAACAACCACGTGAGGTGGCGTACACTGTGGTTATTGGCCCTTCAGAGACGTGAAGGCTTCCGTTGGCCTGGGGAACCAGAGCTGTTTCCTCTGTTTGGAGGGTGCTGGGTGGCTGCACAGACAGAGTCCCAGCCGGGAGGGCCCGGAAGGTGGATGGCGTGTGTCATGGAGGAGGAGGCAGAACATTCCGCATATAGAGAAAAGCACATGCAAAACACTCGATAAGAAAAGACAGGGAAGGCAGTGGTGTTCGAGGTCCAGCTCACAGAACCTTCTCGCAAGAACGTAGGTTTTGTCGGAGCGGTGAAGAGACACGTAATCATGGGGAGAAGTAGAAAGGGAAAAGGTGGAGGATGAGTCTGAAAGACAGTTGGAGATTCTGAGTAGGAAAACCCGTATCTGCTAAAGGATTGCATTTTATCCCAAGAGCAGTGTGAAGCCAGCTAGTGTTTGCAAGTGTAACAGGAATGACCACCACTTACATCTCGGTATCAATGTGCAGGCATAGTCCTGAGTACTTCACCCGCTTTAACTTACTTTGATCTGGGGCACCGATTTTATCAGGTAGGTACTGTTATCATCCCCATTTTAAGATGATGAAGCCAACGCACAGAGAAGTTGACCAAGTTACCTGAGGCCACACAGCTAGTAAGTGACAAAGCTGGTATTTGAACTAAGTAAGGGAGATTTGGAAAAACACCTGAGAGCAACGTGTAGTATGGCCTGAGCGAGTGGCCAGAAGTCCAGGCTGGAGGCCATGACAGCAATCCAAAAGAGGGAGTTTATATGGAGGCAGTGGCTGGGATGGAAAAGTGCACCAAAGTCAACCTGTCTCTCGTCTGCTTGTTACAGGATCCAAAGTGGTTTGAGTTCTGCAGGATGATTTCGTCATAGATTGGAGCTCTAATAAAGAATGTGGATGGGAGAGCGTCACGACTGTTCCATGCTCAGTGCGTGCGGGGCCCCGGGCAGCCCTGCTCCATGTTCAGGGTAACATTTGCTTTGTTTCTATTACAACCCAATTTCCTTTCAGGAATACAGTCAAGCATTTAAAATGGGGGTGGTGTTTCCCTAGTGCACGAGTATTCCCAGAGAGATGTTCTTTTATATTTTCTGAGCAAATGAACTAAGCTGCTCGGCATCTGGCTAGGGCTCCCTGTCAGTAAGTGGCCCATGTTTTGGCAGACTTTTGGTGGGCAGTGGGCCAAACGCTAATGATTTTAGTAAATAATTTTAGCCTAAACACTCTCTCCTTGTTTCAGAACCTCCATGGACTAACAACTGTGCGCGTGAGGACTGATTGTTCCCGACTGTGTTCTCCATGCGCGCCTCCACGCCCTCCCCATTCTGCACAAACTCCCTCCGTGAGGCGAGTGAGGGCTTGGGCAAGGGTTGCCTACTCTGACAAAGCAAACCAGGGTAGCTTTCTCAATCTGTAATGACAAAGGTGGGGCTGGATGTCACGTCTCCAGTCACTGGTCTCAATTTACTTAGCTGCTGAGTAGAGAGGAGTATTTGTGCCTTATTCATTGAGCAGACCTTGACGGAGCGCTGTCACTGGCTGGGTTCTGTGCCGGGTGCTTGGAATCGGAGCCGAAGAAAACATAGTCTATGACACCAGTCACCCTAAAGAAGAGAAGCTGAGAAGGGAATTGTTATCCAAGTGATGGACATCGGGAGAGGTGAGGGAGGCAGGGAGCACCCTATCCACGGGGCTGGGAAACCAAGGAACACTGTAGTTTCCTGCCCTCCAGGGACCTGATGAGGCTGGGGGCTGGTCCCCACAGCCATTCCCAAGGCAAAGGGTCATCCCAGGTGATGCCGACGGAAAACAAGAAGCAATGTCCCACCGAACACATGGGCAACCTCACAGGGACAGTGGGCAAAGGGGAAGAGTCCACAGGGCTGGGGGGGGGGGGCGGGCAGAGACAGAAATGCAAGCAAATCAGTCATTCTGGAAGGGAGTCCAGTCTGAGCCTGAGCCAGAACTGAGACACGTGTGAGCACGCTTCAGGCTTCAGAGCTGGACATCCAGAATTCCATTGTCATACTCCCACCTTGGGGCCTTTGCCCGGGCTGTTCTGTCTTGGAACACTTTTCCTCAGACATGCCCTCTGCTCCAGTGTCACTTCTTGATGATTGTAATTGACCCGCCCCCCCCCACCACTGCCCTTGTCTTTCATCATGCCCTATTTTTCCTAAAATATTTATCATGGTAAGATAAACATGTTAAGTTATAATAAATGAACATTTATCATCATGTGAATAAATAAATATGTAAAATTGTAACATATTTAACATATTTATTTATTGCTGTATTGTTTATTTTTGTGTCCCCCCCCCCCCCCTTTAGAATGCAAGCTGCTCAGGGTAGGAGTTGTTTTCTTGTTTACTGATGGGCCCAGTGGGCTTGATGCTGTCTGGATACTTGTTGAATGAACAGACGACTGAGCCTATGCTTAGTTGATAAGAAGGTTAGCAAAAGGCTAATAAGACTAATAAAAAAGGACGGACAGGAAAGCCCTGTGTCTGTGTAGATATTATTGGTCACACCTCCATGCAGAGAGGAGCCGCTTACAGCGCTTGCAAGATGTCTCAAGTGACAAAACGACACAAGAGCCGGGGAGAGGACACCTGCAGGGGCCTCCACATGGAGGCCCCAGGGCTGGGGGCTTGGGCGACCCACGCAGGTCCCTGGCCAGGGGAAGGCGCATGCAGTTTCCTTGTCGGGGAGATGGGCCCGAAGCACAGAGATCCCCGGCCGGGGGAAGGCACACGGTCTCACAGACAGCATGTGGTTAGTCTTTGTTAGAGTGAACAGTAAAGAGGGTGCAGAGAGAGAGGTCGGCATTGTAAATGTCTCAGTGTTCCCCTTTCCAGAAATTCCTCCAACATTTTTTGGGCTGTACTCCTCTAATATGAAAATTCTATTTGACTGCCATGAGGAAAAAAAAAAGAATACAAGATATAGAACATGATTCAAGGAAAAAAACAAAACACTACAGAAAAGTACTTCGAAAGTAAGTACCATGAAGCAACCAGTCTCGCTCAAAAGCACTTGCCCAGAGAGTTCTCAGGTAAAATCCTAGACTCCAGAACTCAACCTCCACCATAAGTTACTGCTTTACAACCACGTGGAAATCAGATCTGTCTCTGGGATTCAGGCTTCCACACTTTCCGTTGAGTTCTTAACAATCCCCTTCACAGATCTGTGGTCTTGCTTCTGTTTTTTATTATGAAATGTTAAGGAAAGTGTGCAAGGGTGGATCGTTGTGATACAGTCTAATGCTCTATGCATACTTTGGTAAAGAAAAAAAAATGCATTGCTATATTTAAGGAATCTTGCTTATGTGCAATAGGGTTGCCAGATTTCACAAATAATGAGGATGCTCAGTTACATTCAAAATTTACATAAACAATAAATAAATACTCTCTTATGATAAGTGTGTCCCATGCAATCTTTGGGACATACTTATGACGCAGGCAGGCCAGGTCCAAGGACCTGGAGGGAGCCCCGCAGAACCAGCCAGGAGGGTCCTTGGCTTCACACAACCTAGAAATCAAATGCAAGCCAGGAGGAAGTGAGAACAGAGTCTATGGAATAATGTCAATGATACAGTAGAGCGGGCAGACGACTGGGAGGCTCAGAAAGGAGGAGTCTCCCCATCGCTTGGGGTTAGAGGTCCAGAGTCCATGCTCCTTCAGAAATCCAGAATGGGGTCCAATCGCAGGTGAGTGACAGGTGAACAGATGTTATTCCATGAATCAGCGAAGGTCAGGGGTATTGATGCCAGTGTCAACCGAGGTTTGACTCTATTGTTCTGGAACATGCTTGGGATCCAGTTCTGAGATGTTATCAGGTGTTTGGGGGCAGAGGACGGAACTCAAGGGACGATGAACTTTCTTGCTTCCCTCCTGGAGTGGGAACAGCTTTTTGGGTCGCTCAGATGCAAGGACATATAGAACACAAATAGATGGGGCCTAGCTGAGAAACAGCAGAGATGGAGCCTTTCTAAGATGAAGTCCCTTCAGCTCCCCTACCTCACTTATACTAAAAATAACACGAAATTCAAATTTAACTGGACATCCTGCATTTTATCTGGCAACTCTATGTGCAGGGTATTTTTCTGGGCAGTGAGTATCTGTAATGTGGAGGTCTGTCTCAGGACAAAAATACAGAGGAACAGAGCTAACTCTCTATGATTCTGCCATGTCTACTCAAGGCAGATATAACCAACCTGTAGGTATCACTTGATTTTAAAAGTTAAGAGAGTGCCGAAGGAAGTGACTTCTTACTAATCAGGAGACTCTTGCACAGAAGGCATATTCCTCTTTTTTTTTTTTTTTTTTTTGTCTTTTTAATGTAAGATCTATGCCCACCATGGGGCTCGAACTCACGCCCCCCAGGTGAGGAGTTGCGTGTCCCACCCATTGAGCTAGCCAGGCACCCTGCCATGCTCCTCTTTAAGGCACACATCCATTGTTTTTGCAGGGAGAATTTTGCCTTGAACTTCCCAGCCTGTAGCTAATTTCTTCTTAGGAAATAAGTTTGTATCATTGAGACTCAGAGCTGAAAAGTCATTTTATTATTTACCTAGTGGTGAGATTTTGAGCTGCGTGTCTACTTTTGTTACCAAACTGTGGAGTGAACCCTTTATTCACCAGGAAAGGCTTGCTTTACCAGCCCTGCTGGGATGAAGCAGGTGAAGCTTTCTCTGGCAGGAGCATTTCTGCTTAGCTGTGAAGCCATTGGGAGGAAAACACAGCGAGGCTTGTGCTCCAATCAGATGTGTGGAATGCTCGTCGCTTTTGCAAAAAGACAAGCAAGGATTGGCATTTACAGTTATCAGCTTGTATAAAAGTCCTTCAGAACATACCCACCCAAATTTTCCAGTTAATGAGTATCGTGCCAAGTTTCTCTGTTGTGTTTTACAGGTGGGATTACCAGGTGTAGGTCTTAAAGAGGTCTGAAGTAGAAATATCTGATTATTATACAAAGTGTCCCTGTGGAAATCACAGGTTTCATTTGAATTCCATAGGAGACAAGAGGTGAATAAGGCCCTATTTTATTTCTATTTATAAATGTTTACTTGCAGAAGATATGAATCTGTGTTGAACATATTTTTATGGGATATGAAACCTATAAACCTAGACCAAAATTAGATTTAGGGGAGCTGGGGAATGGAGAGTTACTGTTTCCTGGGTCTGAAGTTTCAGTTTGGGAAGATGAGAAAGTTCTAGAGATGGACGGGGATGGCGACCACACAACATTGTACATTTGAATATGGCCGAAATAGTAAATTTTATGTTTTATATATTTGACCACAATAAAAAAAAATAGACCAAAATATCAAAGGTTATGTTTTTAAATATTCCAATCAAATGGAAACATTTCTGGGGCAATTCCCCAGGCTACCCTTTTGGGAAGAAAACACCACCTTAAATGTCATGAGTCAATTTTCACTTTAAGTGGTATTATTGAATCACAGAAGATTGAGATCCTCATAAAAAATACCTTGGCTTTAGGACTCTGCAGCCCAGTTGGGAATTATTAATTGGAGAGCATTGGCTGAACTTATTGTTCAATACATAATCTTTAATTAATATGATTTTACACTAAGTGTTTAGTATTCCAAGGGACATGCTGTTCTGATTGCCCCCGACTACAGACGAGTTTATTTTGCAACAAATTACTAGTGACTGTGTGCAAAGGGATCGAGGCACAGCTGTGGACCTAACTGCTGCTGAGGATGGTGATGCTGGTTGATCTTTATGAACAAATACAGATAAGAAAAACACCCATGTATGAACAAGAGAGAATATATATAGAAAGTGTAAATACACTCTTTAACCTTATTAGCTCCGTTAGTTAACTCATTTATTTGTCTGAGCCAGTGGTGAGTACTGAGAAAATGTTTCCTTAAAACGTTCTCTCCTGATTCTGAGCGAGATGTCTGTTTTCCACCCTCACTGACAATGAAACAGGGTCACGATTTTGCAGTCCAGCTGATGCTAGAGGCCAGGAGGTGGGTGGCAAGAAGCTCAGCAGCCCACCTGGGGACCTCACATTGGCGTCCGGGGGGTATTACACTCCCTCCACACCAGAAAATCAGGCCACGGACTGGGAGGGAGAAGATTTTGCACTAATCCTGTCTCTGGGATGGTTGAAACTGTTTGACCTTGGGAAAACCACTATGTCTAAGTGGACTTCCGTTCTCCCCTCTGCATAACAAGGACTTTGGAATACATGGTTTCCCTGTCTCCCTCCCATGCACCCTGAGGCAGTTTTCCTGAAGGGACCAGGCAGCAGTGGAGGTGTGCAAATCTTCCTCCTGTCATTGGCCTGGGAGGACAAGCTGGCTCAGGAGCTCTGCTGAGAAGGGATGGATGCTGTAGGGTGAGCAGGCAACCTGTGTCTTGTGAATTGCTGTCTTGTTCCATTGCTGGGAATAGAAACCTACTAAAACTAACTCAAGGAAAATGGGGACTTTATCGGAAGGACACAGAATTTTATTTATTTTTTAAAAGATTTTTTAAAATTTGAGGGGGGAGGGGCAAAGGGAGACTCTCCAGCAGCCTCCCCACTAAGCACGGAGCCTGACATGGGGCTCCATCTCAGGACCCTGAGATCATGACCTGAGCCGAAATCAAGAGTCGGACACTTAACAGACTGAGCCCCCCAGGCGCCCCAGAAGGACATAGAATTTTAATACAATTTGAGGACAGGAAGTGTAGCTGGACCTCACAAGGGACTGGAAAACAAAACCTGGCAGGTGGGGACTAAGATGAACACCCCTCAGATAATCCTGTCTTCTCTCTTCCCTCCAGTTTCCCCACCTTTCGCTTTACGTGCCTCCGACATCTTGCTCATGCCTAACCCAATTCTAGATTCATGTGACATTTCTATCTCAACAGGAGAGACCAATTGTAGCTCCAATTATGACCAAAACCTGTGCATGAGACTCTCAAGCTGTTTGGGTTTGTAATGGATCTACTGGTTTCCTGTGGCGATCAGTCTGGACCATTTGTCTCAGTGCCCATTCAGCAGGGGCTCTGAGAGCAGATGGTCTTAAACAAGGGTGTGCTGTGGGTGCTTGCAAGCAGCAGAAACCTTCTCTGACAAGTCAGGCAACAAAATGTTCCAAGTACATAGGGTATCTCCTGCAATCAAAGGAGACACGGCAGGTCCTGGGTCCTCGGCAAAGGATGTTAACAGATCTTTCCTTCAGGGCACTGCCCTTTATGTGTCTGCTCTAAGGGCTTTCTTGTTTTCCTATGCCATATTTTAAATTCCTGGGGGTGGGGGAAGAGTCTAAATGGCCCGGTTTAGGATGTGTCCATCTCTGGATTAATCTCATTTACAGGGGATGATAGTAGGAACAACTTGTCCCACTTTTCCCAGCACTATCCCAGTTTAAGCACCAAAATTCCAGTGTCCTGGGATCCCCCGCAATCCTGGGCAAACCAGGACATTTGGTCACCCTAGAACACGGTCACCTGTGTATGCATATATGGCTCTTTAATGGATTGCCCTGTGTGTTAGGGCCATTCATACAACAAAACGACAAACAACTGTGATGATCTATAGCAAAACATTTCATGGAGTGCCTCTTACATTCTACTTCTTGGTGGCCCAGCCCCAGTGTGCACATGCATGCGTGCTAACGCACGCTCGCAAACACACACAATCTTTTCATTCCTTCCAAGTTACACCTCTCTACCGCATGATTGGGTTATTTCATACACCACCACAAATGGACTGCTCGCCTCCCCAAGGTGTGCCCTTCTACTTCATCCAGAAGGGATGTTGTGGCCTCAGGGTACAGACTTTCTACATGACCTCCATTCTTCCCGTTCTTCCGTAACAATCCTATCTGTGTATATCACAACATACCCTGCTACTGGCAAAAGGAAAAGAAAAATTGTTGTCACGCTTTTTCTAAAAAGGAAAAGGGGGGCTTGGTGTGCGAGAAGGTATAGCAAGCAAGAAAGTAACTCAATAGAGCCAACAATCCTCATTACTGTAGCGGGTGAAGTTTTCTCCTCCTCAGCCCATTCTGTGATTCCCTGTGGCTTCAGCTGGCATCTCGCTCGGTGGGGGTGACTTGCCCAATGGGGTGACCTGAGGGGTGAGAACCCTGTGGTCCTGCCTTACAGGACTTAGTCCTCCACCGCCGTTTTTGCATCTGGGTACAGCAGTTTTGGAAACGCTCCCTCGAGGGTGAAATGTTCTGTCCACAGTCTTTGTATTTTTCTTGATGACCAGGTCCATGACACTAGTCAACCCCACAACTCCCGACTTTCTCTACTGCCCTAGAGAACCCGCCCTCCCTGCTGTAAGGAGTCCAAAGTCCAAGCTCCTTGGTACAAGGTCCAGCAGTCTTGGTGGTCCGGCGGGCCCCGGTACTTGCTCCTGGCTCCGTGATCTTCGACCTTGTGGCGGTGGCTGCGCCCCAGCTCCCGATGCGCGCCCCCCCACCCTGGGCCCCCGAGGCAGCCCCCCGGCCCCCGGCTCCCAATAAGCCCCCAGCTCCCCGGTGCAGCACCCCCGAGTCCCCCACGCGGCCGGGCTGTGTCCGGCGCCAGTCTCCCCGGCATGCACTCTTGCCTCGTCCCGCCTTCAGCTCGCAGCCGTCGCCGGCGCCCGTCACCCCCCGCCCCCGGCGCCGCGCCCCCTCCGCAGCACCGCCCCGCGCCCGTTCACGGCCAGCGCTGTGCCCAGCCCGCGGACGTGTGTGTGACCTCCCGCCAGGCTCAGGTGCTCCGTCCGGCCCGCAGCGCCCGCCGGCTGAGCCGGCCGCCGCCAGAGCGGGCAACACCCGGGGAGGGGAAGCCGCGTGAGCCTTCCCGCGGCTCTCCGCCCGCGCCCCGCACCCACCCCGCAGGCTGGGGCGGGACTTCCGGTCCCGCTCGCGGACGCCTTCCGGCGCGAAGCGGAAGCCGGCTCCGGGTCCACATCGGGGCCGGCGGGTCCCGGGCGGCCGTCTCCTCATTGGACGCGCCCGTCTCCTCAGTGGACGCGTCTCGGCGCCGCGGGACGGGGAGACAGGGTAGGGACGCGGCGGGCGGGCACCCCGCGCGGGCGGAGGGCGAGCCGGGGCCCCGGGCTTGAGGGAGGCGAGCACGGTCGGGGGCGGTGGGCGCGGGTAGCCCCGAGGGCAGCCGTGAGGGGGGAAGCCGGGGCGGGGGGCGCGGGCGACCCCGGGCAGGGGATGCGTCCCAGAGGGCGGGGGCCTGGACGAGGCGGGCCGCGGGGCGGCCCAGGGGGCTGGCGGGGAGGGTCAGCCGTCGTCTGGGGGTCGCGGGCGAGAAGGGTGCGGGCGCAGCGGGTCGGGAAGGTGGCCGGCCGCCCGCTGCTGGACGCCGAGCTCGTGGGACCCCCCCCGCCAGGTGGTGCTGGCTCCTCGGGGCGTGTGTGTGCTCACCCCGTGCGGGTCTCCGGAGGAGAGCTCGCATTCCCGGGGAAGCGTGGACTCTCCCCTGCCCGTGGCCACTCGTGCCGCTCTCTTTGTCAGACCCGTCAGGTCATGTATGATTTGTAGTCGCCTGCCCCCGCGGTGGGGCTGGGACCCCCACCCCCCGACTGCGCCGTGCAGGCGCCCCCGAGACCCGCGGTCGTGCTCGGTGCTCTTCGCCGAGCGGGTAGCAGTCCGGGTTGTCTTTCCGCCTCCGTCGTGCAGTGAGCTCCTGAATGCCTTCACAGCTGCAGGGGGACTCAGCAGGGTTCTGCTTAACAGACAGCGTTTCTACTATTGCTTCAGTTCTCGGCTGAACTGGAAAAGCGCAACTGTACAGAAGCCTGCAGACAGTTTCGACCGATTCCTAAAAATTTACTTAGGCTTTATTTCTGCTACGTTGCCATTGACAGCGTGTTAAGAAATATTAATGACCCAAGATCTGTTGTTATATACACATTAAACACGTTCAGTTTTCTTTAGTGTCCAGTGAAGTGTGTGGGCTTGTTATAACATTACCGGAGGTGATCATTATTAATTTCAGTTTTTGTCTGCGTTGTATGTAAGTTTTATTGGCTGCAATTAATATGTGCTTCCCAATCTACATCGTGTAGTGTTTCCCGTAAGTGTAATTACGGAGACTCCGGGCTGTGAGCAGCGGGTGCACAAACTGGGCAAGGTAGCTAGGGACAGCCATCACGTTGTGGTTGGTGGAGGGTGATATCTGATGAGCGCTTGCTTGTTGCAGGTGTTTGCTATTTCAAGTGTTAAACGTTTGTATTTTTCAAATTACTGTATTGGTACAGGTAATTTTTGGATCTGATTTGGTGGTCTGACTTGCACTAATTAAATAAACTAGAATGTTTTGTATTTATTGCTGCCTTAGTGTCTTGCTAGCTTATAAATTCCTCCCACAACCCCAGTTTTATGGAGGTATAATTGACAAATAAAAGTTGTATCTATTTAAGATGTACAGTGAGATAGATATATATACATATTGTGAAATGATTGCCACAGTCAAGCTGATGGCAGATCATCACCACACATACTTAACCATCTTTGTGTGTGTGTGTGTGTGTGTGTGTGTGTGGTGAGAACAGTTAGGATCTACTCTCTTCCAGATTTCAAATTCCAGTATTGGTAACATGTATAAACTCTTGATGGACTTGAAAGTCTGTGCTTGAGTTACATAGTTATGATTTCCTTATATTTAGGGACACAGTTGGAAAGCAGTGCTGAGGAATAAACAATGCTTTAACATGTAATTGAGCATATTCAATAATTTCTCAAATTAGAAAATGAAAAGATGACACTGATCTTTATAGTTATTGAATTAACTGCTGTGTACATTTCTGTATATGTATCTCTTAATTTAATCTCATTTCCTTAAATTAGACAATTTTTTTTTCTGATAAGGCTTGTCCTGAATTTTCCATAAAATCTTGGTTTAAAAAATGTATTCTTTCCCTTTTCCCTTGGCTTTTGGGAGATAAAGCACTTGAGAAAGTATGCAGGTCTTTAGCCTTTAGTTTGGGTAGAGGAAGTGCTTGTTTTTGAAACACAAGAGCTCGCCTTCTGTGGCAAGTTTCTAGTTATATGTCTGAATGATATATTTGAAATTTGATTGCTCTGTGTTCTGGATAATCTTTGAAATTTTTGTTCTTTGTCCTAATTGAGTACATTTTTAAGCTTTTATAGATAAATCCTACGTGTTATTCTGTAGGATTTAGATACATTTTACAGTTTAACCAATAGTGGAAATTTTTTATGAGGGTGCAGCAAATTACTAGTTATTCTTATGGATTTATTATTTCTTTTTGTTTCTGCTATGGCAAACTATGTATCTGTGCTTTGGGAGAACTACTAAAACAGTGATAAGCCCAAACTCTGTTTTTGTATACACCTATGTACACAGTCTCTTTTCCATCATCACCTGTTTGTAATATATGAAGTAGTTTGCTATATGAGTTTTTTGGTTCTGTGCTCTCTGATTGTCAATTTTATAATTACATAGTCCAGTCTCAGTTATCTGTACCCCCTAGTTAGAAAGCCATTCCCTGCCATTTGATGGAATCAGGAGAATTTGTTACTGCTGAGGAATACTGCTTCTGGACAAGGAGATTCCAAGGAGAGTGTTGGTTTTCTGCTGACTTACTACCCAGCTGCCTTGTCTGTAATGTAAGGTTGGGTGAGGCATAGTCAGCCCCTTCTTTTAGTAGGACTTCTGTCCTTTTTCTTCTGCTGAGTTAGACCTTTTCTCTCAGTGACTAAGGTGACCTGGCCTCGGTGTGACTCGGGGGATCAGAGCAGCCAGAAGGGCTGCAGTCCTGTTGGTCTAACCTTGTTCATTCTACCGAGTCTGATCCCATAAATCTTGGCAAATTTTCCACCCTCCAGACACTCAGTTATGGCTGTGAACCATTTGTTTACATTATTATTGTTTAAAAAGTAGTTTTAATACTAAATCATAATTGGTTGGATTGTATAAATGGACTCTACTTAGTTTTGCCTAGAGTGAGGCATCACATTAAATTATATACAAACTTTCCTATTAAAGTGATACAGTTGGAGATATTATAGAAAATACACTGATTGCCATTAGTCATTGCTCTTTTACTACTTTTCTTGGTTGGTTTGCTTTAATTTGAGATCCTAATGAAAAGAAAAACTATCACATAAAAGATGTGGGGGAGGCAACCATTACTGTTGACCTGTTAAGAGGTGGTGATGGGAGCTGTCTCTGGTGGTTGGGAGTATCTTAGCCCTGACATTGTTTAGAATTGCCAGTGCTTGGTGATAATAAAATCAGCAGAAAGACTTAGTTGGCTTTATTATTGTTTTAAAGTACCGTACAGACAATGCACTGCTTTATTACCTGCAGGGAGCAGAAAGAGAAATCCCTCCTACTTCTCCCACCTCCATGAGAATGACCTGGAAGAGGCTCTTGAAGTCAAAAGTTTATGTGGTAATTAGGAATCATGGAAAGTCTTGAGGGAAGGGTTGAAATGTGAATAAAAAAATAAATATTGAGGTTTATTTTAGCTTTGGGTTTTATTTTCAATATCTAGAAGAAAACGTGGAGATTGATGAGAAGACCGGGCAGTATATATGAGCGAACGTGTCTTAATTAAAGTGGCAGAGGAGGTAGGGCAGACCCTAGGAAGTGATGCATTATCAAGTTCTACACTTTACCACAAGAGCTAAGACTATGCAGGTAAGGACTATCAGAGTCAACACCTAATATTTTAAACCTAAGTGGTGACTCTTTCACAGTGATTGAATAGAGTTGCAAAAATAAAAATAGTACAAGGAACCACCTGTATACCTTTTATTTGGATTCACCTATTAACATTTTACCCCATTTGCTTTATCACTTAAGAACGAGAACACTTTTTTTTTTTTTTGAAGTAATCTCTACACCCAATGTGGAGCTCGAACTCATGACCCTGAGATCAGGAGTCACGTGGTTTTCTGACCGAGCCAACCAGATGCCCCAAGTAGAATGCTCATGTAAAATATACTTCTGAATGGAACTGCTAACTTTCTTTTTCTTTCCTAACAGTTAATTGATTGGCTCTAACTCAGTGCTAGTGCTAGAAAGTACATTGGTAGACAATCTGATGTGACTCACTGAAGGGTAGTGAATGTTGACCAGTCCACGACCAGTGTGCTTTGATTTCTAGACTTCTGTAGCCTCTTGCAAGGTCTTATCATCCTGACCGGGGTTATAATTCTTATGTCTGTCTGTTGCTTTGTGGCTTATACCTTTTCATTTGATTTCAAAACAACCATGTAAATGTTCTTCCTTAGACCTACCTGATCTTGCTTACATTCATTCAAGTCTGCCTTTTCTTTTTTTCTTTTTTTTTTTTTTTTTAGGATTTATTTATTTAATTGAGAGAGAGAGAGCATGCATGGGGGAAGGAGCAGAGGGAGAATCTCCAAGCAGACTTCCCTGCTGAGCAAGGAGCTGCTGCCCACTTGATCTCAGGACCTGAGATTATGACTTGAGGCAAAACCAAGAGGATTTTGGCTCAATCAAACCAAGATGCTCAACCAACTGAGCCACCTAGGTGCCTCCTCTTAATCTCTAGTCCTTGGTTATTGAAAACAGCTAAACAGCACCCTTTTTAAGGACATTTAACCTATTTTGTAATAAATACCTTGTTAACACCTCAGGTAAGAGTATTTTTTAGGATTTCTACCTAAAAATATTCTTTCTGTGTCTTTAGTCCATTCACAGGGCCTTATGTTGGTTGATCTTTCAAGATCCTAGGTTTTTCATACCCTTTTTATTTATTTATTTTATTTATTTATTTTTAAAAGATTTTATTTATTTGACAGAGAGAGACAGTGAGAGAGGGAACACAAGCAGGGGGAGTGGGAGAGGGAGAAGCAGGCCTCCCACTGAGCAGGGAGCCTGATGCGGGGCTCAATCCCAGGACCCTGGGATCATGACCTGAGTGGGAGGCAGACGCTTAACAACTGAGCCACCCAGGTCCCCCTTTCATACCCTTCTTAAAGTGCAGAGCTTAGAAGAGTCTGACTAACGTAGAATAATGACCATTTATGTGTAAATTATTTACAGAGTGCTTCTCTTATCTAGTCATTTGGTCCTTAGGGCAGGACAGGTAGTATCCCATGTCAGAGACGGAAACCATGAGCTATATAGAATGGTTCAGTGACTTACCGGATGTCCTCTGGAACGAGGCTGTGTTGTTTCTGGGATGCAGCCCCCCCAGTCTTCTAACCCTAAATCCATATACCCTTGATCCCGATTCACCTGTTCTACTGCATCTCCCTTTTAGATCCTATATCACATATTTTTGAATGTATTTTAAAATCCTTTTGGCGGGGCGCCTGGGTGGCTCAGTTGTTAAGCGCCAGCCTTTGGCTCAGGTCGTGATCCCAGGGTCCTGGGATCGAGCCCTGCATTGGGCTCCCTGCTCAGCAGGAAGCCTGATTTTCCCTCTCCCACTCCCCCTGCTTGTGTTCCCTCTCTCCCTGTGTCTCTCTCTGTCAAATAAATAAATAAAATCTTAAAAAATAAAAAAATTAAAAAAATTCTTTTGGTTTTCTTGTTTCTTCTCCCTTTTCACCAACTGAACTTGGTGTTAGGGGAAGAAAGCGCTGACTCTACTTAATCTTTTCTTCTGCACTTAACATAGTATCACTGCAGGCGTGCTGGGCCCATAGTATCACTGCAGGATTAGAGTGGACAGGTAGTAAAGTCATTTAATCCAGTCTTCTACCTAATTTGGATACTCTCATGACCCTTCCCTTCCCAAAGTTTATGGGAAGGGATTTATTTATGGCCCTTGCAGGAAAACTTAGAGTAACAAGGTGTTCACCTCTTTCTAATCAGCCTTGGTTCATTGTTGGGAGGCTCCAGGTATAAGAGTATTTTTTTACTTATAACAGATCCAAATTACCTATTGTGGTTTTTATCGATTCGTTTTAGTTATATCATCCAGAGCAACATAGAAGATCTATTTTCTCTTTGCAATGTAAAATTTTGTCATATATTTAAGGTTAAGTGTCTCTTCTCAGGTTAAATAATGCCACTACCTAGATCTCTCACCATCCTGATCCTACTATTCTGGGTGCAGTAGGTTGGCAGTATCTTGAAAATATGGCTTCCATAATTGTCCATGCTACTTTAGACATCTGATCAAGGCAGCAAATGGGGGGATCATTACCTCCTGTAAAGTTCTATTACTGCACGTTCAATATTACTGAAGTCCAAAATTACATTAACATTTAAGAAGACACATCTTGCTCTTATATTAAGCATTTGGTAAGTCAAAGCCCCCGAAATTTTCATGGGAAATCTCTTAGTCTGGTCTTTGCACCTGTGCAACTGGTTTTTGAACTGAACTACAGGACTTTACATTTATTCCTGTTAAATTTGATCCTGCCTGGGTTTCAGAGGTGCAGCATTTCAGCCTGTAGTGATCTATTTTGGTCCCAATTTTCTTACTCACTTATCCTTTTCAGCTTTGTCTTTTACATTTATAATACCTACCTCTTCAAGCTTGCGTGGAGCCAGGGCTGGCTTTGGATTGATGATAGCTACATAGCTCATGCTCCTCGTAGGGCTTACAGGCAGATTGTCTGTGTGTAATTTTATGCCAGGTTTTCTGCAGAGAGGTGTGACAAGTGGTGGTTCTCTGGATCAGGTGCCCTTATGCCCTGGGAGACCCAAGAATTACTTAGAGCCCATCCCAAAATTTGTGTTGGGTTTTCAGCTCCCTACCACTCACTTTTACACGCGTGTCTCTGAAGAATGGAGAAAACAAATCATTGGAATTGTGCTTCCAATGGGAGAGAGGCTGGCTTTCTCCCAGCCCTCCAGACAGAAGGCTACCACTTAAACCTCGAGTAGTTGAAACCCTGGTTTAAAGAAAGTATCTGGGACCTGCCATTTCTTATGTTTAAGATTTTGCTTGGAGTTAGCCTTTGAACTATATATGAACTCTTTATCCATACTCTAAAGACTTAAAAACTTACAGAGGGAAATGATAATTAATGTTCTTGGAAACTAAGCTTTGCCAGTGGCCTCAGTCCATTATTGTAACGGAGATATATAATTATGCATGTGGATTATATGTAGATCGACATAGATTGTAGAGCTTATTTTCATTTTCAGTCAATGTCAAACCTTTCAGTCCCAAACTAGTAATCTCTTATATAGACACATTTTTTAAGCTTTAGTTCAAATCTTATTTTTTTTTATTTCCATATTTTTAACATTAAAATGGTTTATAGCTAAGTCTAGACTTGAGGAACGTCGATCAGTTGGCGAGATTAATTCTGTATTTACTAGGGGAGTTAGACATGAAACAATTGAGTTTTCGTTGAGTTAGGTACAAAACGGGAGAGGAGTAGTTGGAGCCCTAACCTGAGTTCAGGATATCTGGGTGCCAGAAGTAGCTGTGCCGCTAATGGGCTGTGACTGGTGGGGTGCTTGGCCTCGTAACCGTCCTGTGAAAAGTTAAGGGGTTGATCCCATCAAGGTTCTTGTTTTCCCCAGTGTTACGGGTAAGCCTCTCTCAGCTGCTGCTTCCTAATTCCTATTGTGGGAAGTCTGTTTCCTACGGTAAGAGTGGCTGGATTACATGGCCTGCAGGCCCCTTTTCAGCTCTGGTATTCCAGGGCTGTGCTGTCCAGTACCGGAGTCAGCGGTCACATGCGGCTACTTGAAAAACGCCTTTCTTCAGTCACACTAAACCTCCCGGCCAAGGCTTGCGTGCCACACGGGGTCACCATGTCAGCCAGTGTGGATGGCGATATTTCTGCCTGCTCGGTGTTTGGTTGCACACTGTTCGGTCGATGCTGTTCTAGAACCTGCTCTGTGTGAAGTAGGGACAGATCTCAGGAAAATAACAATGGAAAGTGACTCACTGAGGATAGAATCTTTGTGTCTGGTGGGCAAGGGCAGCTGCCTCAGGGATGGCTGGGCTCTTTCACGGACACTGTTAATCCCCGCCAGTTCCCTTCACCATCGGGTAGAAGTCATTGCTGAGACACAGACGGTGAGCTGGGGGACTGAGAGGTCCTCAGCACTAGGTTTTCACGGCCCTTTCTCGTATACTCTATCCAACAGAGGACAGGACATATGGAAACCACACCTATATTGTGAGAACTAGTGTTTATCTGTAAAAGAGCCAGTTAAAGTTGCTTTTGAACTCTTGAAATGCATTACCTTTGTTTCCAGGGTGTGAGCAAGATTGGCATCTGTGTTAGGGAAATTTGACCAAAAAGGTATCTTTAGACCAGTGGTTCTTAACCTGTCAGATCCAGCACTCTGTTTTTATAACAAGTATTTTATAATTCCTCCTTTAGGATCCTGAAATGAATTCATAGATATACAAACCTAATGGCAAAGAAATGAACATAATTTCTTACTGTGATATAAAGGAGGAACAAAAATGAAATCACTTAAAAAATATATTTTTAATATGTATGTTCTCTACATGTTCCAAATGGTCAGTGTTTTGCCGCTGTGTCTAGAATCACTGTGAATGAGACAGTCACACATTCAGGCCTGGGCAGCTCAGCTGTACTTACGTACCCTGAATGCTGGTGCTGTCATTGAGGTCATTGTCCAAAATGGTGAGCAACTTGGTCAAATTCACACAACAGTTAGGTATGGCCTTGACTTGGCTTTCAAAGCAGTTGCATTTTGGGAAAATTTAATGATTATTAAAAGTGTGAATAAGATAATTTGTGTTTTTATGTTAAATGGCTCAGATAATTTAAACAGTTTTCTGTCCACATGTGTTTCTGGTGGGATATTCAACACTCAGGCAGGACACAGGATGATCTCGTGGCGCAGAAGTGAGCTGTGCCCAGGGCTGCTGTGTGCCTTGCACTCCTGGCCTCGGTCCACCTGCAGTGGACCTCGGTGCCTTCAGTGCCCCTCAGCCATTCTCGAAACCAGACTTTAACAATGCCCCTTAGGTTTTAAAATTAAACCATATTATGTTTCAGCCTTATAACATCAGAGGAAGCCAGTTTCTTTTCAGAGTGTGTATGTAGAACTCTTTTTAGATTAGGGATAACAAGTATGTGCTAACATCACAATTCTGATTCATTAGTGATGGTTGTCTTGAACATTGTGTTAAAAACCTTGGTATTAAAGAATATTGTGATTTATTAGTTATATCTGCCATAGGCAGAAGGGGGAATGGCTGCGTGGGACACCTGCCATTTACTCCCATTGCTGATACAGTTCAGTGCATCTTGATCCACTGGGTGCCAACACTTCCACCCCAGGGGATTTGGAAATCTGTGGGAAAGTTTTTGTTTGTCACAGTGATGGGTGTATGTGTGTGTAGTTAGCATTTAGTGTTTGGGAACCAGGGGTGTGAAATGACCCACAGTGCTTTGGACAGTCCTACACAATAGGAAAATACCCCATCCCAAAATCTTGATGTCCCTCATGGGGAAACTCTGTCTAGCTCGGAGAAGAGTCTAATTATGGGAACTCTTCTGAGCAGGACGGTCACTGGGACTTAAACAGAGACCAGATATCTATTTGTCAGGGATGTTATTGGGGTCAGCAAACTACACCCCCCACGCTAACTATGGCCTGTGTTAGTAAATAAAGCTGTGTTGGAATACAGCGACGCTCATCCATTTATGGATTGTCATTGACTGCTTTGGGGCGACAGCAGCAGAGGTATGAGTAGTGGCCATAGAGACTTGATGGCCTGCAAGGCCTAAACACTACTGGCCTCTTTACAGAACAAGTTTCTAGTTATCATGTATCATAATGTTTTTTGAATGGCACCAGTGTGTGAACTGATGTCACTAAGTGTGTGATTCTTACATCCTTAGTAGTTTTGTGTGTGTGTAGTGATTCGGAAATCTTTTTCTCTGTCACTGTAGCACTGAAGATTCACCAATTGATGGATCAACAATAAAAATTAGAGCTGGAGAATTCTCAGCTTGATTTTGCAAATGTCACCAAGTAGGGCAAGGTCTACATCTGTTTTGTATGCTTCCTCAGTTTTTGAGATTGGGCTGATGGTTGACTTTCCCCACAGTGATGTTATACTAACTGGTAGTGAGGAAATACTTTCAAAGCCATGACAGAGAAAAAAATGGAATCTTACAATCTTCTGAAATCAGTTTTGGAGCTTAAAAATTCCAGGTAGGGAATATCACTGTTGTTCTTTTCCCTCCTATGTATTTTAGTAAAGAAAAGCACAGTGAGATAGCAGTACTGCTAGTTTGTTGGTTTTGTGCAGGAAGTACTAATTTAAAAAAATACTTTAACATTTAAAAAATAATATTTTAAAAAGGTTACAAGAAACAGACATCTGTTAACCCTTATTCAGAAAAGAAAAAAAAATAGTCTGTCTTTCAGTATGTTGGTGTCTTGGGCTCCCCAAGAGACAGAGCCAGGGTGTGTGTGTGTGTGTGTGTGTGTGTGTGTGTGTGTGTGTGTTTCAAAAGAGATTTAAGGAATTGGCTCATGAAGTTGTGGGGATTAGCAGGGTCAGAATCCGCAGGGCAGGCTGACAGGCTGGAATGTGAGGGAGGCATTGCTGCTGCCAGGCTGAAGGAGAGCTCCTTCTCTGGGAAACCTCAGTTTTTGTTCTTAAGCCGACAACTAATTAGATGAGTCGCACCCATACAATCGAGGGTAATCTCCTTTATTTAAAGTCAGCTTCTTGTAGATATTAACCACATCTACAAAATACCTTCCCTGCAACACCTAGGTTAATTGTTTGATGAATTAACTGGGTCCTGTAACCCAACCAGGTTAACCCATAAGACCGACTATTACAGTATTTAAAACATGTTTGGTATATTAAAATATGGCATAGTGAGTACTGATTAGGATAATGTCTATATTTGAAGACCAGTAGTCTGTAAGGGATTACCTGGGTCTTCATTCATGTGTCAAATACAGAATAGAAAATGAACAATTAAATCAACCTTGTCTCCCTTTGAAATGTAGAAGTTCTCTTTTTTGTGGTTTTTATATATTGGATATTAATTTTTAAAATTTAGAGTGCCTTGAATAATTTAAAAATTTGATAACTTTTTTTTGTTTTTTATAAGTTAATGCTGTTGCTAGGCTTTTTGCATAAAAAATTCTTAGAGGTGGGAATTAATTTTGCACTTATTTAGTCAAATTCTCTTCATTTGTGGTTGAGAAACCAGTCCCAGGAAGGTGGAGTGATTTGTCCAGGTAATGCAGTAAATAAAAGAACCATTATTAGAAGCTGGATCTGATTTCCAATCCAGTACCGTTCTGCTATGAGAGTGATTACAGGGAAGTGAAGCTAGTAAAGGGATTTTCTGAAGAGAGGGTGATTTTGAGTCCTTACTTAAGGGATTGAGTATGAATTGATAGTTGAGAGAATGGAGGTGATATTCAGTCCACTCGGTGCCACTGGGGGGAGGGTGGGCAGAGTGAAGTGGGTGTGTCCCGTGGTGTGTTCAGGTGGACAGCATACCCACTTAGGGCCATGGCGACATGGGATACCCCTGGGGCCTGGAGAGATTTCACAAGTAAGTACAGGCTAGCCATCGGGTGATTCCCAGGGGATAGTCCAGAGGACCTCAAGTTGGGAGACTGTGGTTTGGAAGAAGTGGCCGAGAGAGCTTTCTTTCGTGAGGAGGTTAGTAGAGAAACAAGGAGCTGTTGGAACCCAAGTGCTCTCTGAGCCCCACAGGGCTGGAGTTTGGAAATCCCCCAAGAGGGAATTGTAAGGATTCCCTGGGGCACAGAGAAAACATCGTAGGATGTAAATGGGTCCTTTAGAAGGTTTCAGGGCTTCAGGCATCATCGAGTTTACTTCCTTACCTGCAAAATAAGTGTATTAATACCCACTGCTCGGAGTAGTTAGAGGGAGTAAAGGAGATGATGTGTGCAATGTGCTCATTAGCATAATGCCTGGCTCGTAGTTCTCAAAAATGATAGCATTTGTATACTATATCCTGACAGCTGGCTGAGGGTCTTACCAGAAGCTGTCACTAGAGTGAGATCCTTTTTCTTTCTCCCCTTCTCTTACACTTACTCACTCTAGCTATTTTAGGCCAGCCTACAGCTGTTCACCGTGGTTTCTTACTTCAGGTTTAGTATTTCCAGGCATAGACAGTACTTCTTCAGCTCTGTGGTCAACAGGGCTGGTCTTTCTGAATAAGCTGTGCTCTTTTTTGGGGGGGTTGTATTTCAATTGCAGATTTCATCTCATCAGATTGAAACGATGTACTTAACTATGGCATTACTTCCAATTGATTCTATTACTTTTTTTTGCACTTTGGACTATTAACTAGGAAGATACAGTTGGAAAGGGGAGTGAAGGTGCAGGATTTTGAAGCTACTTCTCCCTTTCCTCTTCAAAGGGTTATTTCCTTCAGGTTTTGAGTAAAAAACAAAATGAAGTATTTCAGTGGATGCCAGCTCGAAAGAGAACTGATTTAAAAAGACATTTTCTCTGATAATTGCGTCTTAAGATATAAAAGCACTTATGGATGTAGACTCCGCAGTAGTCAAATAACAGATTTTTTCAGTGTATGGGATCAAATTTGAGATGACTAGATGTGAGGCATAGAGTATCTGCTCCAGCTTGATAGTGTGATTATTTCTGAACCAGGCTCGGAGCCGTTTCCCTGATGTTCAGAACAGAGTAACCTGGAGTGTTTAGTGTCATTCTAAGGAGCCTTGCTGGTACTCGAACATCTGTTGAGTAGGGTTCTCTCTGGAACCCTTAGGGCTGGACGAGAGCGTCTCTGCACAGGTCTGTATGCTGGGTTTAAATTTAAATTGAGAAATTTGTGCATTTCTACATTTCCAAGCAAAAGGAGTTCAGAAAAGCTTGAAAGAAGCCTTCAGGGCAAAGAAGTAAGTGTGAATGTTTCTTTTGAGTGACCTCTGACTGCTTAAAAAAAAAAAAAGATGCAATTAAATGAATATTAATCTTTGAATGATTTCTCTGTAGTTTGATCATAAGGTAGAACAGGTTTGTATTTGCAGACCCTAGCGTTTCACATTACGTGGTATCCTGTTTCATAGTCCTAGAGTTGATAAATATTGGTAATCTGCAGTAGCCTTTGATTTTGAGGGAAATAGGCTGGGCATTATTGCCCCTAAAAAGCCAGAGGAAGGGGGGTCTGTTGACTATTAGCGTTTGTTCTCTGGCCACCCCTGCACCCTCTCCTGCAGTCTTTCCCTTCCCCTGCCCTGCGGTGTCCTCCATTAGGTAATGGTGCTAAAATCACCCATTTCTCTCTCTTTTGTACCTTAACCTCTCCACCCAGTGAAATCTCCCATTTCCCTCATAACTGATAGCTAATCCATAATTATTTGATTATGTCAATTCAGAGGAAGGTGTGGATGACCGATAGACCTACTCCTAAGGTACATTATTTAAATTGTATGTGTATTTTAAAGTGAAATTCATAAAACCACACAAAAACCTGTCAGTCCAAAGCGTTAGCACATGGTTTAATATATAGAGATTGCTTGTTTACCTGGTCTGTTCAGACTTCCATTTTTTGGACTCCCAGTTTCTAAGAGAACATATTTCTTCCTTAGAGGAGTTAAGAACAGGAGACATGATAATGGGGAGAGACAGGACCTTTCTCAACTTGACAGATTGGTATAGCCGCTTTATGACTTTTTCCTTCTTCAGGTCCTTCCTCTGTAATCTCACTACATTCTTTTTGTTTTCTTGTTTAAATACTCTTCTTAGGAAATATAACTCACTTCTTAATTGCAGGTTCCAATCTTCCACCTTGCCATAAGTTAAGTGCTCCAAATTTATGGTATCAAGTTACAGGTTCTCTCTCCTGTGAAGCTTATGATTTCACTTTGTCTTTTTAGAACAGTAATAGTAAGTTCTGTTGATATGATGAATTTTTTCCACCAAAGAGTACAAGTCACCACTAAATGTGTTCCTCTTGTTAAAAATGTCTCTGATAACACTGGCTTCTATTTATTGATCAGGCACTGCACTGGGCATTTAATAGACATTGTATTCAGCCCTCGCAACAGCCTTATTTAAGGTAGATACTTATATTTCCTTTTTATAGGTGAGGAAACCAAAGTTTGGAGAGTTTAAGTAATTTGTCTAAATTTGTAACACTTATAAACGGTGGAACTAATTCTAAAGTCTGTGTGCTTTTGATTGTATACTGTTTTCCTCTATGTTTTAAAAGAGCCTTAAATTGGGCGCCTACCCTCAGGTACTTTCTAGAGGGTATGAGCAGCATGGTGATTCTAGAATTCTTTTTTTTTTTTTTTTTTTTAATTTATTTATTTGACAGAGAGTTAGAGAGCACAAGTAGGCAGAGCGGCAGGCAGAGGGAAAGGGAGAAGCAGGCTCTCTGCTGAGCAGGGAGACCAATGCGGGGCTCGATCTCAGGACCCTGGGATCATGACCTGAGCCGAAGGCAGCCGCCCAACCGACTGAGCCACCCAGGCGCCCCTAGAATTCTTTTTAATATCTACGTACTCACAGTAGTGTTTGTGATTCATCTGTTCCACTTTAAACTTCTATGAAATGCTATCAGGGTCTTTCAAGGCTGGTACCATAATGTAGCTTCGAGCAAGAAGTAGTAAATGCTTACAAAATATTTGCTGCGTGCATAAAAACAATGACACAAAGAGAGGTGGCAGTTAACTTAGAGGGCTGTTCAGAGAAGAATGCATTTCTTTTAGAATGTGAAGCAGGAACTTTCTCATATTACAGCGGGCTGCAGGGCAGGGCTGGAATCCAAGCTTTGACGAACGTTGCCCAAACTCTTTTTTGTTTTTCTGCTTTACAACCACAAGTTATTGCCAGCTGAACAGGATAATGGGAAGTAATGATGAATGCATTTGCATTTGCTGTAAAGAGAATTTTAGACACTTCCGTTCTTTTTAAACCGAGGTAAAAAGGCTGCTTTGAAATGAAGAGTAAATTAGTGGCTACTGAGTAAGTGGTTATTAGATTCCTGCTCTAGGAGTTGGCTCAGGTGATATTGATGGTGGTAGCTGCCAGTTCACAGTTAGGTCTCAAATAGTTACTGCCCCGGGGGGTGGTGTAAGAATTCAGTCTTTCTTAAGAGTCTTTTCTTTTCATCCCTGAATTGTAGGTTTTGGATATAGGTGTTACTTTCCCTGGGACTGCTTAGGTTTTCTTAGGCTGTCAAGGTCAAATGCAAATCAGACTTTTAGAATTATCTGCTGTGGGTGCTCGTCCCCATGGAACACAAGAGAACTCAGCTGTTGGTGAATAGCCTCCTGTTCAGCTGCTCAGGCTGTGAGGTGGGCATCTTGAATTGCTGTGGTCACAGAATAGTTGGCAGTTCTTGATTCTTTTTGACTTTATTATGTTTTTTTATGGTTGCCTCTCAAGATCACTGCAGCAGTGTATTATAGAAAAATTTCATTAGTCCCTTAATCCTGTAACCTGATTATTAGTAATCAGATCTCTGGCCTCAAGTGAGCAGATTAGTGGCCACTGTTATGCCTTAATAATTTTTAATGATTTAATTTGTGGCTCTTTGGCATTGGATCTGGTTCTTGTGTTTGCTTAATGCTGTATGATGGGCATTAGGATTATCTACTATCAGGGAGTAACTGAATATAATTTATTTAGCCACTGCTTAAGGTGCTTTTTGACACTTCTGGTAGTGTGGTATTATAAAATAATATTAGAAACAGGATAATAATTCCATGGCTAGCTCACAATTATTGAATATTTACCGAGTGTCGATTATTGTGCTAAGGACTTTTACATCTGTCATATCTAATTTAATCCTTACTGCAGTCCTATTAAGGGCTGTCACGCCAGCCTCTTAGATGGAGACTGAACTATGTGGAAGCTAAATAGCTTGCCTGTGTTATACCGTCATCGGGGCCGGGGTCTGAATCTGGGCATTCTGACCTCAGGGCCACAGCCCTTAACTACTCCACTGGACAGCTAGCCTTCTGTTTTATACATCATCCAGCTCTGTGTAAGCTTTCTACTCCTGGAAGTCCACCAGGCCCTATCAGAGTCTGTGTATACATACAGGATTTTCCATTTCTAGTCAAATAGAACTTTCACCTTTAGTTTTAGTGGTTGCCAGTTGGTTTCTTGCAAAACAGTTTCAGCTTTTAGCATTTTTATTGCAGGTAAGAGGACTGTGTCACCTTGCTGACTATTTGACATATTGCTTTAAAGTTGGTAGCCAAACCTTTGTCCTGGGAGAAACAAAAAGTTAAAGCATTCATACTGTATTTTGGGTTATATTGTAGTTTGGGGGGCAGATTTGTCATTTGAAGTTTATCTTAGGTATGGAAATTAATTTCTGTTCTCTAAAATGTACAGATGGGGAAGGTCTGGAAGCGTCCTGTGTAGAAGAGAAAAAAGCCACTCAGAATATAAAATTGGCCATGGACAGTTTAAAGCAGGGATGGGGTGAGGACACGGATAATCCATATGTGGGTTGTCGAACTAAGGGTTTTTCACATTATTTTGTCCTTAGAGTCAACCTTTATAACACTCTCATTGGGAAACACTTGACTTACTAAGCTTTTACTGAACATTCTGATTTTTGGAGCACAGTTTCTAAATTCACAAAATAATCTTTATACAACAAGATATTATTTTATTGTATTTTGGGATTATATGCTTAATTCTGAATTTTGACAAATTTTAATTAACTGAAATGAGTTACACATCTTTGAGGTAACATAATTTTTTTTAAAGACTTCATTTATTTGAGAGAGAGCATGAGCTGGGGGGGAGGGGCAGAAGGAGAATCAGACTCCCCGCTGAGCTGGGAGCCTGATGCCCGACTCAATCCCAGGACCCTGAGCTGAAGGCAGACACTTAACCGCTTGAGCCACCCAGGTGCCCAAGATCAGTTTCTTCCTGATACAAACGATTTTTATTAGTATTATAGGTTCTGCGACTTGATCTCTTTTTTTTTTTTTAAGATTTTATTTATTTGCAAGAGAGCATGCGTGTGCGAGAGAGAGAGAGAGAGAGAGAGAGAGCACGAGCAGGAGGAGCAGCAGAAGCAGAGGGAGAAGTATACTGTCCGCTGAGCGGGGAGCCCAACACGGGACTTGATCCCAGGACCCTGGGATCATGACCTGAGCCAAAGGCAGACGCTTAACTGACTGAGTCACCCAGGCGTCTTGGGACGTCCGGGGACTTGATCTTTTAACCCCAGAAATAACACAGTGTTTAGATTTACCCATATTCATTTATCTTTTTTTTTTCCTTCTGACCATTCTATTGCACATATGGATAGGAAGATGAATTGTTTTTAATTTTTCTCCCCTTTAGGGCCTTCTGTGGGCGGGGCTGTGCTCTGGCTCAGCACTTTGCATAGGCACCCCAGTTTTGCCTCCTGTTGTCCTGTTTCCCATAGCTTCTCCTCTCCCCACTTTAAGTTCTAGCCACTAGGACTGTGCACATGAGCCTAGGACATGCTGGTTTCAGAACTAACTCACCTCTAGATTTGTGCTTTCTTACCATTTCTGCCTTAGAACATTTCTCTTGCTTTATAGCTGGCTCTGCCATACATTCAAAAAATAATTTTAAAATATATAATACAGCATTTTTAGGGGATCTCCAGCCATCGGGTTTACATTGCCAAAGAAGTCCACATTGTTGTGCTTGATTGAAGTGTTTTGCATTGAACCTGGGGGTTGGGGGACGACTTACATACCCATTCTTCCTAACTGGCAAACCTCTTTCATTGAGAGTCCTGAGAAATAACTTGTTTCAGCCAGCTGGGTGCCCCAGAAATAACTTGTTTGAAAGAGAATGATGGGGTTCAGGACATGCTACCCCCAAATATGGCACTTGGGCATGTTGAATATTTTAAGCTGAAGGAATTTGAGAAATTGGCAGGTGTAGGAAGGACTTTCTGGCCTTTCCGTGAAGCAGGTCATAAGACCCACACCTGAGAGGTGCCCTCGCTAAACCCAGAGGAAAGGCTCATCCTTATCTCTGAGGATGGAGTGATGCCAAGAGGAATTTGAATGAATAGTCCTTGCTAAGTTTCCCCATTTTACTACTTCTTTATCTCATCACATTTTTCCATGACTCTGTTCCTCATCATACCTAGTATAAAAACATTTCTTTGGTCTTAATTTCCTTCTGAAGACTCCTCTGTCACATAAAATTTATGTTAAATAAATTAGTATGCTTTTCTCTTGTTACTCTGTCTTCTGTTACAGAGTCCCAGCCAAAATTTAGAAGGGAGAGAGAAAAGATATTTTCCTCCCCTGCAGTTTCTGGTGACCGTGAAGGCATGGCTGGGGCACCCCACTCACTCCAGAGTCTGCGGATGGGATCTTAGGAAAACTGACAAAAGACCAGGGAAGGTAAGACTTCTTGCCACAGTCAGCTCTCCCAGATCGCTGTCTGTAGTGCCCAGTCTACCCTAAAGAGAAGAAGGGAAACATTTGTCTTTGTCCCTTCATTTCCAAATTCAGATTAGCAAGAGAAAAACAGTTGTAAAAATCAGATCTTTGAATTGTGACTGTCATAAATTTGGTTTTGGGTAACCAATTGATTACAGATCCTCTCCTTCCCGGGGACAGCTGTTCTCCTCCAGCTCCTGTCTGTCTCCTTGTGTCCTGAAAGCCTGGCTTGCCTTTCTCCCTGCAGGGGCATGCAAGTTACTGGACTTGTGTGTGCAGTTGGCCGGCTGCAGGCTGGGGGACCATGGGGTCCCCAGGGATGTGGCACCCCATTTGTGGCTAATGTCCAACCCACTGTTGCCACCTCTCAGGGGTGTTGTCTTAGTCTTTCTTTTGGCTGTCTTTGGGGGTGACTCTGAATCTTGAGAGGCCTGTATCTTCTGCAGCCTCTCTGGGGAAGCCTGGTTGTGTCCTTGTTTGAGCCATAAAACGCTCACTGGTTTTAAGTCATAAAAGGCTCATCAGTTTGGAGTTACTTGAAATAGGTATACCTTTGGTTAAGAAAAAGTGGGGCGGGGGGAGTTCAGTACTGCCAGGAATTTTTGTTGTTGTTCTGTCTGAAACCTGATGAGATATTTTAAAGGACTTTTTTTTTTTTTTTAAGAGAGCACAGGCAGGGAGAGGGAGAGAGAATCGTAAGCAGGCTCCATACTCAGTGCAGAGCTTGATCTCATGATCCTGAGATCATGACCTGAGCCAAAATCGAGTTGGACGCTTAACCAACTGTGCCACCCAGGTGCCCCTGGGAAAAGTTTTTAAATATTTGCAAGGCAACAAATTATTCCCATTGTCCACTTCATATAGCATAGTACTGGTCATCAGGATTGGAAAATTAAAATCAATAGTATTACCAAAGATGGAGGGGAGATGATAACGCCAGGACAGAGAGAGTATGACGTGATTGGTGTATCTTATAGTCTGAATGACTCCAATTTAGTTTGAGAAGATTATAATCTTTGTCCAGGATACAAATATAACCCAAATAAAATTAAAGAATAAGTGACCCTTACAAAATTTGAAATTATCTTTTGTTCAGTGAAGCTGCTTCTGACAACCGATATGTGTCTTTTGAGTTACTGCCTACTATTTAACAGAACATGGTGTCCTGCGCTCTCAGAAATCCATAAAAGGGCATCATATAAATTTAGCCTAAAAACAAATACTGAAACCCAGGTCATTATGTCCATAAAGTTTTCTCTAATCTCGTTGTCCTGTGATAATCTCTTCTGAATCACTACAGCACTTATACTCAACAAGTACAGGATATGGGGTCATCAAAGACAGGGATGAGAATTTATGGCTGTTTGTAAATTCTAGCCAGCGTCAGAAATAGCTCTGTACACATCATGGGCATTTGGTATATATTTGTTAAATAAATATAAGAATACCTTTTTTATCCAAAAATAAACTTACTGCCCCCAAAATAATGGCCACATATTTCACATATCTGCCTGATTCATAATTTCACATGTGTATGCATGTATACATATAAACACCAAACTGAGTAATAGTTAAAATGGAGAGGTAGCTCTCATCAGATAATAATGCTGACATTCAATGTTAAAACAACCCAGTTTTTAAGAAAATCATCTGAGAGGCATTTCACATTAGCAAAATCGAAGGCCAGCATATTAAAGGTTCTGTACAACTAATACGTACACACATCCTGCAGAAGAAAAAAAGGACCCATGAACAATTTTTAGAGGAAACCTATGTTGAGAACATTGTAGGTATATAAATCCAAAAGATCCATCAGTTCCATGTGCCACCATAACAACCTTTGCAGGTTTTTCACACTTAGACACCATTCTTTAGAGATTAGACTCCTTCCCCATTACACCTAAAATAAAAGGACAAAGAGCAGAGGTTACCATTTCACAGATGTTGACTTGTCATCTATAAAAGACAGCTACAAAATGCCATACACACTATTTGATTTTTTTTTTTTTTTAATTTTATTTATTTATTTGACAGAGAGAGACACAGCGAGAGAGGGAACACAAGCACGGGGAGTGGGAGAGGGAGAAGCAGGCTTCCCGCGGAGCAGGGAGCCCGATGCGGGGCTCGATCCCAGGACCCTGGGATCATGACCTGAGCCGAAGGCAGACGCTTAACGACTGAGCCACCCAGGCACCCCACACTATTTGATTTTTAAAAACGTAATGTCCTGTTGGCCTTAGCACAAAGCTGGAACCATTTGGAGAAGACAACCAAAAAATACTGTAGAAATCTATGCATGGAGACTCACTTTAAAGAACGTGAAGGGAAGGGGAGGAATAAAGTTTCCAATATACATACACAAATTGCACAATCGTCATTGCAATGACCTGACCCCCCCCCCAAGAATAAAAAATAAAATCTGCTTGCAAAGAGTCCTTTCAAACAGCTGATTGATTTTCATGGTCAAGTTACATGGTTTGTAAGACTTGAAGGTACTCAAGCCAGTGATAAACACCAAATCACATGACCCACTTGAGGAAAAGGCACGGAAAATCTGTCTAGGGTTTATACTGACTGTGCAAATGAATGGGCTTAGTCGTTACTCAGCATCACCACTTAAAAGCAAGCAACTGTTTCCTTTCAAATACTCATCCTTTCTCTTAGCACAAACTGAAAACCACTGTCAACAGCTCTGAATCAATACCGCCTGCTACGGAAATAATAACTTGATAAAATGTTAACCTTAACCCATTAAAAAATATTTGGGTTAAGCATCTTTCCCATTAAAATCGTATTTTAACAATGTTTAGTGAGCAAAGGAAAACACATATCTTATGTAGGTAATCACATTATAAGATTATATGAAAGAAAAAAGAATATAGGAAACACTGCTCTAAAATTATTTTCTACTTCTAGATGCCCTCCTAATATTTATTGCTAAATAAGGAGAATAGATGAAAAATAGAACCTAGACACCATTTTTGATAATGCATGATTTTTTCACTTAAAAACATGAATTAATACAGATATAAGGAAAATTTCTCTTATCTAATTTCTTTTAATAAAAAAATCTGTTCTTGAGCCTAAAATCTGAAGAGAACTGATGAGGTACAGTTATCATCTCTTTGAAGATTACAGAGGCCCTTGAAGAAGGTAAATCCTCAGAACTTTGCAAAATTCCCATACAAATAAGTTTTTTTTTTTTTTTTTAAAGATTTTATTTATTGATTCATTAGAGACAGAGAGAGAGAGAGAGGCAGAGGGAGAAGCAGGCTCCCAAGGAGCAGGGAGCCTGATGCGGGACTCGATCCCAGGACCCTGAGATCATGACCTGAGCCGAAGGCAGACGCTTAACCATCTGAGCCACCCAGGCGCCCTACCAATAAGTTTTGACATGTTCACGGTAACTTCAGCCTTAATATTATAAATATTCTTAGAGTATTTGCTCCTACCTGAGCTTTACACATGGCAGTCGATGCTCAGATTAAGTAATTCTTGGCTTCTGTTTATCTCAGAATAAGATTCAAGAAAAACAATACTTAATGCTCCATTAAAAGATCTGTTTTCAGACTTTTCTCTTTCTTCCTCAAGGGGCAGTCAATATAAATAAGCCTCCAGAAAGGGGAGTATTCAAAAGCTTTTTTTTTGGAAGTCATCTGGTTCTTTATTATAGGGGAGAAAATACCAATTTCCTTCTACCTTTCTAAGTTCTCTATAATAGATGACAAATTAATGAAAGAAAGCATTCAAATTTATTTAATGCAAATTTTATGTGCTATAGGAGGCTTCAGAAGGAAATGAAGACCAAAGAAATGCTTAAAACCTGATTTTTATCCTAGGTTTCATCAAAAGTAGAGGGACAATGAAAAATAGGATAGGAAAAAAAGGAGTATGAGCTGAGAGTAGTAAACGGAGGAAAACAGAGTCTTCTTGGTGTCCCTGCATCTTTAGAGAGAAGTATGCTCTTTCCCTCCAGATACAGGGAGGGCACTTCTCATTTGAGGATCTTATGCCCTTCTTCAGGGGAAATTCAGCTAGTCCTTCCTGCATGTGCTATTTCTTAAATTCCTTCAATTTATAATATTCGACATGCCAAGGTACCATATTCTGGGGTAGCATGTCCTGAACCCTGTCATTCCCCCATGCGAAACTTTCCCAAGTCTCATAGTCCAAACCCCGAGTTGGTAGACTCTCCCACAACCCATGGAACCAATCTCAGTCCTGGGAAGAGGTCAGTCCTGTCAAACAGTTGTGTCTCATTTCAGGATGTGTTAGTCTAGGTGGGAGTAGAGATCCACCTACATTAGGCCTCTCTATGGTGTGAGCAGTCAGGCATTTAAGAAGGGACATTTTTCTAGAGACAAAAGAAGAACAAAGATTAATGTTTAGAACAAACTCTAAACTCCGTTTTTGAGCCCAGATGGCAGTCAGTTAAGATTTCTAGATATTGGGTTCAAAGCATCTTTGAGATGGTGGAGTGAGGACAGGCAGCAACAATCTGACAGATTTTCCTGATTTGCAGTTTGAATGTCTCCGTGGGGTCACCATGTGTTCCTGTGAATTTCCTGAGTGGCCCACATGGCTACAGGCAGGAAGGTTGCTCACACGTGATCTGCTGGGGCGATTTCTCAGATATTTAAATCAAATCAGCTATCCTCAGCTTGCAGGGCTTCCAGAAAAGGACAGTTTTGGTTCTCACTGCTTCCAAGGCAGAAGGGTGGGAGAAAAATTGGAAATGTTAATTTGGAGAACTATAGCCAGATATTGGAGGAAGCCAGAAGAATTCAGGATCCAGTCCAATTTATAAGTAGATAACAAAGCCTTAAACACAATGAACAAGAGTAGAAATTAGGACCCCCAAGGTGGATACAATTAGCTGCTGAAACATTGCTTTTCTCTATAGTCACTCCCATTTCTATCAAAGATAAAGTGTTTTGTTTGCAAAATAAGCCTAGTCTCATTAACTTTGGCCTGATTATTTACACAAGTGCAGCAAGAACAGGGTTGACCATATAGACTAAAATTTTTAAGGTTGCCTTGCTAGAACTTTTAATGAGGACTCTCAAATTAGATTTAAAAGCTTCTCATGGCTAGGAAGCCAAGCCAGGAACTTGCCACTAGATTTTGCCTTCAGTACCTATAGATTTGACTGAATTCCTCTCTTCCTGGGATTCCCAAAATATTTTAAGGTTCCTGGGTCTCCTAGGAAGTGACATTCCTTACTCACCTATAAGACTGGGAAACCTGTAAACCAATTACCAGGCCAATTTTTTCCTCAATAGAGTTTTATTAGCATGAAGACCATCTTTGTTTTTTAAAACTGTCTGGTCATATCTAATTGTATACATCATTCTCAAGTATGACAGTTGAGTCAAAGCCTTGGCAATATAACCAATGTTTTCTTTTTTTTTTTTTTAAGATTTTATTTATTTATTTGAGAGAGAGAATGAGATAGAGAGAGAGCATGAGGGGGGAGGGTCAGAGGGAGAAGCAGACTCCCTGCTGACAGCAGGGAGCCCGATGTGGGACTCGATCCCGGGACTCCAGGATCATGACCTGAGCCGAAGGCAGTCGCTTAACCAACTGAGCCACCCAGGCGCCCCTAACCAATGTTTTCTATTAGTTCCTGTTACAAGGAAAACAGATTTTTATTGGACTTAGGCAAATAACTATATTGCCATGAAAACAAAAATAGTAAGAGGTTCTGAGCTCTGGAAGGACCAGGGAGGGAGAAAAACTAATTGTTTAATTTCTTTTCACAAAAGTATACTTTACCAAGTTGCTGTAAATTATAGACAGTTTAAGAGGAAACCCAAATATTAAAGAATGAGCAATGTTTCAAAAAGTTGTTAAATTATGACCCTCCTCATCAGTTCATTCAGTCTCATGTAATTAATTTCTTGTTCTGGTTGATCTTTGATTAGCAGTTTTATGACCCCATCAACTTCATTCTTTGGAAAATTAGTCCACTGGTATGGTCTCAAACTTATTCAAATGATGGCATCATTGGGCATTCTCAGCTGTAGCTGATTGCAAACACTTTCAGAGAAGGATCAGGAGTAGAAACAAGTCTTTTGTCTGTGAATGACTAAAGACTGTAAAATGGCCATGGATAAAAATCTGATGAGAGGTCATTCTAATGTAACTGACAAGGAACTTTATTTCAGTGACATACGATACTTTAACGTAATAACCATAATTGTGACTGATAACATGATGCTGAGCACATCATGAACATCAAGAGTACTGACAAATTTCTCTGAACTTCATACAATTCTGAAATACTTCTATTAATAGCATATATCCATACATATACAACTGAAAGAAAGTTATCACTTACTTGACAACATTTCCCATGCTGTTTATTTGAATAAACTTAATTAGTTTAACATCTCTCACAAGGTGAGAGACAAATCCTTTGAGATTTTCCAGGGACCCTCTTTAAAATATCAAAGTTAGTTTAGGTCAGAAAGACTTTATTTCAGGGGCGCCTGGGTGGCTCAGTTGTTAAGCATCTACTTTCGGCTCAGGTCATGATCCCAGGGTCCTGGGATCGAGCCCCGCATCGGGCTCCCTGCTCGACGGGGAGCCTGCTTCTCCCTCTCCCTCTGCCCCTGCTTCTGTTCCCTCTCTCGCTGTGTCTCTCTCTCTCAAATAAATAAATAAAATTTTAAAAAAAATATTTCGAATTTGATTTTGGAAAGCTTGTAAAAAATGTCAAAAGATTTGAGTATTTGATTAAATAGTACATAGATCATTATAATACTTGATTATCTATTTAACCAAAGTGACAAAAAAGTTCTTAAAGGCAGATACAGAAGGTAACATAGTTGTGAACAAACCCTTAGCTCTTTTAATATTGAGAAGGTTTGGTTTTCTTAAGTAATCAAAGACCTGATAAAGACAACATGAAGCCCAGGAAATCATTCTGATAACACACAAAACTTTGGTTCCCCAGGAGGATTACTTAAAAGATAAAAATCTTTTTTCAATTTCTTAATGAAAGCGGACCAATAATCCAAGAAAATCTGTCATTCTAGTTTTACATCAGTATACTTCTGATATTAAGGTTCATCTTTTTTTTTTTTTTTTTTAAGATTTATTTATTTGAGAGAGAGAGAGAGCACTCATGCGGAGGGGCAGAGGGAGAGGGAGAAAGAGAATCTCAAGCAGACTCCCTGCTGAGTGTGGAGCCTGATGCGGGGCTCAATCTCACAACCCTGAGATCATGACCTGAGCCGAAATCAAGAGTCCTACACTTAACTGACTGAGCCACCCAGGTGCCCCCATCTTTTTTTTTTAAACTTACAAATAAATCTATTTAATCTTAGCAGCTTGAACATGCAATAAATAAATAAACAGAAAATAAATAAAATGCTTTTTTTTGTCCTATTCTTTTCCTTTTTCTCATTTTCTCTGGAACAGCCAATCATACCCTTTATTAGGACAAATTACTTTCTCTCAACAAAACCATATCCTTCATACCTTGTATACTTTTTCTTACCACAAACATATCTTATTTTCCTTGCATACTTTGTATATATTTTTCTTCTTCTTCTATATTATTTTCAGTAGTTTCATTTACATAGTCGATAAGAATTTTTAATCTTTAGTAACCTTAATTTTCAGTGAAAACTAGGGAGCAGGCAACTATGAGCTATCTGCCACATACTAACCATCTGTGGTATATTAGTAAATTTATGAATACACTACTTCACAATTTCTAGAGGTATTTGCCTCCTTTGAGTACAACTTTTCAATGTGGCAAAGGACATGTTTGCTTAACAGACCTAAATACCGTTTGTCTCTCTATAAAATTTCAGAAGCAAAAAGTACATAAACTTATATTCAACAATTAATGTTTCAGTGCTTTATGTTATTTAGAAATGGTCAAGATATTCAGTGACTATCCATTATTTAACTTAGTATAGCTAAGTTTTCTCCAAAAAAATTTTGGAAATTCTTTTTAAGTACACATATTATAAAACCTAACGATTATTTTAAAAAGGCTCATTTATAAACTTTTATCCCACTTAGATTAATTCACTTGTTCTTAACAATTATGCCTGAGTAGCTCATGAAAATTTTGTGAGACACTAAACAAGACTAACCATCATTAAAATTATTTTTCACGTGGACAGATCAAGCAAGTATGAAAAATACTTGATTCCCCCCTCTTCTTCTTTTTTACTGTTGTCCTTGACATACACCAAGCAATTTATTTGTATTGCCATCCACTGCTGTATCAAGCTAGCTGCTTCAGGATTGTAGGCAACATGGTAAGACCTATTAATTCCAAGAACATGGGCCCACTGTTGCATTTCTTTTGCTTTGAAGTGAGTTCCTGATCAAAAGGAATGCTGTGCGAAATACCATGATGGTGGATAAGGTATTTTATAAGTCCACAGACAGTAGTTTTGGCAGAAGCATTGTGTTTAAGGAAGGCAGATCAATATCCAGGGTGTTCATTCCAGTAAGGACTCAATGCTGCCTCTTCCATGATGGAAGCAGCCCAGTGTAATCAGCCTGCCACCAGGTAGCTGACTGATCATCCTGGGGAATGGTGTCATATTAGGAGGTCAGTTTTGTTCCCTGCTGCTGGCAGATTGGACATTCAGGGATGGCTCTAGCCAGGTCAGCCTTGGTGAGTAGAAGTGCGTGTTGCTGAGCCCATGCATAACCTCTATCCCTGCCACCGTGACCGCCTTGTTCACGAGCTTGCCTGGTGATATGGGGGTGCCTGGTGAGGGAGGCTAATGATATCCACAGAGTGGATTGTCTTATCCACTTGATTGTTAAAATCCTTCTCTGCTGAAGTTACCCTTGGTGAGTATTCACATGGAACACTGAGATCTTCATACGTTTTTGCCCATTTAGAGAGGTCTGTCCACCTTCGTCTTTCCCAGATTTCTTTGTTCCCAGTTTTCTGATTATCTTTCTCCCATGTCACTGACCAGCCAGCCAGACCATTGGCTACAGTCTACTTGTTACAGTCGAGTGTCTGGTCATTTCTCCTTTCAAGCATAGTACACAACCAGATGCACTGCCCAAAGTAATGTCCACTGAGAGGGTTTCTCTTCACCGCTGTCCTTGAGGGAGGCCCCAGAGGGGAGGTGTAGTGCTGGAGCTGTGCCCTTTCTGGTGGTACCTGCTTCTCAGGCAGACCCGTCTGTAAGCCAGGCCCGAGTCTCCATCTGTCAGCAAATCGTAGGGAGCTCCCCATGAAGCTGTAGGTGCAGGCTGGGAGAGAGAAGGCAGAGTAGCAGGAGTGGGGTCCACTTCATGTGTCTGTCTTGTGCTTTCAGGGCCTGCTTGGACCTGACCATGTATGCATCACTTATATTTGATGATGGAGTGTGGCTCTGCATGCCCAACTCTGTGGCTTGGTGGGTCACATTATACTCCGTTCATGATGGGCGGCTCCGGTCTCATGGTAATTTGGGGCCCAAAGCCAAGCATTTAATTTGTCCTAAGGCCCAGTAGCAGGCCAAAGTGTGTCTTAAAATGGGAGTATTTGTGAGAGGGTGCTGGCCGGGCCTTGGTCCAAAATCCTGAAGGCCTGTGGTGAGTCACCAAACACATTTGCATCTGCCACTGACACTTCAGGCACCATGGGATCTGCTGCATCACGTGACCCAAGGGGCACAGCCCCAGTCAAACTAGTAGCTTTTCAGGTCACTGGGTAAATGGGCTGGAGTCACACACCCAAATGAGGAGTATGTTGCCTCCCAAATCCAAATCCAGGGGTTGTGCCTCTTTCTTGGTTGTAGGAGGGACCAGATACAACAACTTACTCTTCACCTCAGAGAGGATAGGTGGTCAACATGCCTCGACGTGTCTTACCAGTAAGGCTAGAGTAGTTCCTACTTTTCCTTCAGTAGGGCCCAGTCAGCACAATGCCATCGATGTAATGGACCAGTGGGAGATCTCGTGCAAAGGAAAGGTGATCCAGGTCTCTGGGAACTAAATTATGCCCTACAGCTGAAGAGTTGATATGCTCCTGAGGTAAGACAGTGAGGATGTATTGTGGACCTTGGCAGCTGAAAGCAAACGGCTTCTGGTGGGCCTTCTGGACAGGTCTGCGGAAAAGGGTATTTGCTAGAGCAGTAGCTGCCTACCAGGTGCCTATGGGATGCATTAACTTACACAGTGGGATCACATCTAGCACAGCAGCTGTAATTGGAGTTCCCGTTCGGTTAAACTTTGGATGGTCCATCATTCTCCAGGATCCATTTGTCTTCTGCACAGGTCCAGTAGGATTTTCATGGGGATGTAGTAGGTATCCCCACTGCCATCTCTCAGCTCCTTGATGGTAGCAGTAAGCTCTGCAGTCCCTGGAGGGATGTGGTATTGCCTCTGATTTACAATTTTCCTAGGTTTGGACAATTCTCCTGGCTTCCACTTGGCCTTTTCCACGTAATAGCCCTCATTACAAAGGTCGGGAACCCGTGTGCAGATTCGGCCAGCTGCTAAGTGTGTGAATTCCAGTCATGCGTTCTGGCACTGGGGAGATAACCACAGGATGGGTTTGGGGACCCACTGGACCCATGTGAGACAGCTCTGAGCCAGAACTCCATTGATCACCTGACCTCTGTATAAGCCCGTACTCTGACTGGAGGGCCCACATGATGTTTGGGCTTTCCTGGAGTCTGTCACTTCAGAGCCAGTGTCCATGAGTCCTTGAAAGGCCTGATTATTTCCATTTCCCCAGTGCACAGCCTATGGAAAGCCCATGTAGGTGCCTTTGGGGGGATGCTGGGAGAATGATTAACCGTATTCATTTTCTGTAGTGTGCCAGGGCTCTTCCTCAAGGGGACTGGGCCTCCCCTTCATTCAAGGGGCTCGGATCCAGGGGCAGCTGGGTATCTCAGCTCAGGTCTTGATCTCAGGGTCACGAGTTCAAGCCCCATGTTGGGCTCCATGGTGGGCATGGAGCCTACTTTAAGAAAGGGGGGATTGGCTTTAGATCTGTAAACTGACTCAAGTCTGGGAATTGACTGGGGGACCATGGCTCTGTTTGCATGTTTTGAGTTTTTTTTTTGTTTTTTTTTTTTTGTTAGACTTTTGTTCACTTGACCTAGATCTCTTCTGCTTCTAGAGATCAGGTAGGAATTTAGTAGACTTCGTATCTACGTCACTTCTGGCAGCAACATGGATAACCAGCCAGTGCCATAGGTCTGTATGAGTCCTGCTCTTCTGATGTCTGTTTGGCCTGCTGTCCATTATAGTAACTACACCCACCTTGCCTTTGGCTGCTGAGTGCTGTCACTTGGCACTCTGGGATCCAGTTACTCCCACTGCGTTCAGGTTTTCCAGTTGAGTTGGTTGCAGTTCCCTGTAAGGTCTGGCTTACAGAGGAGAGCAATTAAGGGAGCTCTTCAAGAGTGCTGGGACCCCTCCCTCACAAATTTATTTCTCAAAGTATGGGTGAAAACTATGTCTTCTGGATCCTCCCCCACTGAGTGAGCAGGTCTTAAATGACAATCCACTCTAACAGTCCAGTCTCCCTGAGCCTTTGAATCCCTTCCTCTGCATTAAACCAAGGGAGCTTGGGCATTTCCAGTCTGCTCGCAGCACAGCATATTTTGATCTACCTTTCAGCCAACCAACCAACGAACCAACCAGTCGTTAGAGCCTTTGCCAACTCCCTGAGCTGCAACATTAAATGCAGAATTTCTTCTTTGTGAGCCCAATAAATCAATAAATTCAGCTCGATCCAACTTGTTGTTTCTTCCACTATTATCCCACGGCCTTAAATATTCATTCCCATACATATTCCTTGGATTTCTGCTTGTATAAATTAGAAAACCCAAGTAGTTCTTTTGAAATGTAGCACACTTCCTCATGAGTCACACTTTGTATCCCACCTTTAGGTACCTGGTAGGACTCGAGTCTAGTTATAGGTCTAGAAACATAGAGGGGTGGGAGAGGTGAGTCCTGAGGACAATCAGCATTGTCTTGCATGACTGCTGCCTCTGGGGAGATCATTACTATTTCCGTAGGCAGGTTAAACCCCTCAGATGGAAGTGGACAGGTCAGTTCTGTAGGTGGGGAGGCCACTACTTCTCGATACCCAGGAGTGTTTTCCAGTTGTGCTGTATTTAGCAAGACATTTTTAAAAAGATTTTATTTATTTGAGAGAGATTGAGAGAAAGAGCACGCATGAGTGGGGGTCGGGGGAGAGGCAGAGGGAAAGGGAGAAGCAGACTCCACACTGAGCAGGGAGCCCGGTGTGGGGCTTGATCCCAGGACCCTGAAATCATGGCCCAAGCCAAAGGCAGATGGTTAACCGACTGAGACACCCAGGCACCCCTAGCAAGAAATTTAAAAATATATGTATTCCTTTTGTCACTTAACATGATTTAGTAGAAATAGTATAGGATCTAGAGACAGAATATGCATTTGAATCCTGGCTTAATTATTATTAGCTATGGGGCCTTTGGCACATAGCTCTGAATCTCAGTTTCCTCATTTAAAAAGTAGGGATGATAATACCTACCTGTGACAAAGACTGCTAACTATACCCCAGTAGTCATTTTTTTTCTTCTTTTGAGACTTTCCTGTACCACTCCAATGTCAGCTAACCCATGACCCCCCCCAGGTATAACTGCATTCCCTAGCAAGATGCACCTGGATGTGGCCCTGTGACTAAGTTTGGGACCCTGGGATTTGAAAGGAAGAGTTGTGGGCAACTTTTGGGTCCTCTTCTAAAAGACAGTTATATTTGCCCTGATTGTTGAAGCAGTAGCCTTGGATCCAGAGGTAGACACCAAATGATGAAGACAACTCACTCACTTTTGAACTGTTATGTGAGAGAGAAATAAACTTCTGTCTTACTTGAGCCCTTGCATTTCTGTATTTCTTTGTTACAGCTATTACAGTTTGTTGCATCCCACCTAGTGGCCTAAACAAAACACTACCTTAAAGAGTTGTGGATTGCCTACTGAATGTCAGAAAATATTTGTACATCATATATCTGATATAAGGGCCTGAGCTCCAAATATATAAAGAACTCATACAACTCAGTGGCAAAGAACATTGTGATTAACAAATTGGCAGAGGATCTGAACAGACATTTTTCCAAAGAAGACCTACAGATGGCCAACAGGTGCATGAAAAGCTGCTCAGCATCACCAGTTATCAGGGAAATGCAAATCAAAACCACAGTGAGATATCACCTCACACCTGTTAGAATGGCCATCATCAAAAAGACCAGAGATAACAAGTTGGTGAAGATACAGAGAAAAGGGAACCCTCGTGCACTGTTGGTGGGAATGTAAATTTTTTTTCCTGCTTCTACACATACGTTTTATTTTTTTATTTATTTATTTTAAAAAAATTCTTGGGTGGGGGGAATGCAAATTTGTACAGCCACTGTGGAAAACTGTGGAGGTTCCTCAAGAAAATTGAAAATATAGCTACCGTATAATCCAGCAATTCTACTTCTGAGTATCTGAAGAAAATGAAAGCACTAATTCAAAAGTATCTGTACCCCCATGTTCATTGCAGCATTATTTACAATAGCCAAGATGTGGAAGCAACCTAAGTGTCCATCGATGGCTGAATAAAGAAAACATGATAATGTGTGTGTGTATATAAATATTTAAATATAATACTCAGCCATAGAAATGAAATCTTGCCATTTGTGACAATACTGATAGACGTTGAGGGTGTTATGCTAAGTGAAATAAGTCAGATATAAAAAGATAAATACCATATGATCTCACATGTGGAATCTAAAAATGAAAAACTGAGCTCATGGATATAGGGAACAGATTGGCAGTTGCCATAGGCCGGGGGTGCAGGTGGGCAAAATGGGTGAAGGGGGTCAAAATGTACAAATTTCCAGTTATAAAATAAGTAAGTTGTGGGGATGTAATATACAGCATGTGATTATAGTTAATGATACTGTATTGCATATTTGAAAGTAGAAGAGTGCGGGGCGCCTGGGTGGCTCAGTTGTTAAGCGTCTGCCTTCAGCTCAGGTCATGATCCCAGAGTCCTGGGATCCAGCCCTGCATCGGGGTCCCTGCTCCGCGGGAAGCCTGCTTCTCCCTTTCCCCACTCCCCTTGCTTGTGTTCCCTCTTTTGCCGTCTCTGTCAAATAAATAAATAAAATATCTTAAAAAAAAAAAAAAAGTAGAGTGGATCTTGAAACTCCTCATAAGAAAAAGAAGTTTGTAACTGTAAGATATTGGATGTTAACTGGACTTAATTCTTGGAAAAACTTACAATTTAATTTAGACATAAAAGAATGTAAAAATGTATGGAGAGGTATCTCATGTAACTTAATATTATAAATGGTTGTTTCTCACAAAGGTTTACAGGTTTAATTACTGTTAAAAAGCTGAACAATGAGGTCAAGCCTCTAAAGAAAGATGTGGGTCGGTAGCCCCAGAGGTGCCTGGTTTGAATTCTTTTAGCGGTTTCTTCTGGTATTTACCTCTGTATTTTTAAATATTATTTATGATGCCATTTCTTCATTTGTCACTTACCTGTTGACTTTTTAGTGAGGCAATTGAGGACTGACCTCTTTTATACCTCACTTGTCATTTCTCTTCCTCTCCCCCTCAACATTGTTCCCGATTTTTGGTTGGTCAATGACTTCATTTTTTTTTTTTTTGTAAAGATTTTATTTATTTGACAGAGAGACAGCAAGAGAGGGAACACAAGTAGGGGGAATGGGAGAGGGAGAAGCAGGCTCCCCGCGGAGCAGGGAGCCTGATGCGGGGCTCGATCCCAGGACCCTGGGACCGTGACCTGAGCCGGAGGCAGACGTTTAACGACTGAGCCACCCAGACGCCCCAATGACTTCATTATTATACTTAAGTATTATTTATAGTGGAGTCACAGAGTGATTGCAGTTATATTCACTTTTTCCCATAACTTGTTTTTCTTGGGGTTTATGGGTAATTTTCTTGTATTATCTTTTGGATTATTTCTTCTCCCTTTTTTCTGGAATTTTTAGAGTCTAGTATTGGATCTCCTGGATTTTGGTCCTCTAATTTTCTTTTTTCCTTCTTTCTCTCTTTCTAGTATCTGGGCATTTTCCTCTGCTTTATCTTCCAGTCTTAGTATTATATATGTATTTAAGTTTTCTGCTCTCATTTTAAAACCCCAAAAGCTTTTTCTTGTTGTGTAAACATTCCTTTGGATAGGCCCTGTTACTGTTTTATGGACACAGTTTCATCTCATCTCTCTGAAGATGTTAATTTCAGTTAAAAAAAAAAGGGATTTCTTTGTGTACTGTATTATCTCTTTTCCGTTTGTTTTTCTGTTGTTTGGTTTCTTTCATGTAGAAGAATTCCTCACGTGTTTCTCAAGTGCTTGGCTAACTTGAGAAGTCTTAGTGGAAGCTGTGTGCATGGGTTTCATTCCAGGGCTGTTAGTTGAAGACCAGATTTATTTTATTGACACATCTCTGACTCTTAACGCCTGTAGTCTTCTCTGATTTTCTTCCCAAAGAGGAATCCTGTCTCCTGCCGAGGGGGTTTAGGACTGGCCACCAGATTCTGGCAGTTGATTAGGAGGGAGAGTTGGAGGGGAGTGGGGAGCTCACTACTCAGTATATAAACTTGGGGCAGATGCCTAATGACTGAGCCACTCAGGTGCCCCATCTTAGTTCTATAACTTAGGGTATCTTAAAGGAGATATCTTGTCAAAGCCTCAGCTGTTTTACCTGAAAATGATGATACTAGAAGCCATTGTTATATAAGTTGTTTTCAGGTTCAAATGAGATAATGCCTTCAGCATAGAGGCTGGCATGATATAAACACCCAACAAATGTCAGCTTATAAACAAGACAGGCATGACCACTATGTGGCCACAAATGTGAACCCGTGGCTCTTCAGTCACACTATTGAGTTAGGAACACTGCTGTTGAACTGTAGGGCATGCAGCTATGGTTCCAATGGCCTTCACAAAGAGCTCACTGAAGAAGCTTTGTTCCCAATGTAGGGGTTAGCACTGATCTTACAGAATATAAAGAATAATCAAGAAACAGCCATCTAGAACTGCATGAATATGGAAGCTAGCCCAGATGGGAATCCGAATGCCACTGAGTAGTCATGACATGTTACTCAACCTCTGCATTCCACTTTCCTCATTTCTATAATGGGGATAATACCACTTACTTGACAAGTCTGTTAGAATAATAAGGAATAATCCATGTTACATGCTTAGCAGATGCCCAACACATTGTAAGCGGCCAATCAACGGTACTACAATAACAACTATGATAATGATAGGCACTTTACTTCTCTTACAATCGGGTAACAATAGAAGAAATGGGCTTACACTGTTCTATTTCTTTAAAAAAACAGAACAAAACAACTATTTCTTTTAAAGTCCAAGACACCACCTATTGAAATGCAGTTCTTCCTGAGAGAGGGGGAAATATATATATCTCATTCCTATCCTTCCACAAAGTGAATTCAAATAGATGGGTGAGGGGCACCTGGGTGGCTTAGTCATTAAGCGTCTGCCTTCGGCTCAGGTCGTGACCCCAGGGTCCTGGGATCGAGCCCCGCATCGGGCTCCCTGCTCCGCGGGAAGCCTGCGTCTCCCTCTCTCACTCCCCCTGCTTGTGTTCCCTCTCTCGCTATGTCTCTCTCGTGGGAGAGGGAGAAGCAGGCTCCCCACTGAGCAGGGAGCCTGATGCGGGGCTCGATCCCAGGACCCTGGGACCATGACCTGAGCCGAAGGCAGATGCTTAACAACTGAGCCACCCAGGCACCCCAAATAAATAAAATCTTAAAAAAAAAAAAGTTATAGAACTAAGAAAAGAGAGCTGGAATTTGACCCCATGCATTCCGGTACTGAAACCTACTCTCTGAGCATTCTCCGATGGCTCTCTGTCTTTCAGCAGTGATAATAGTCATCTTTACTCGTCTTCCCTTCCGTTCTTGTGCTGCTTCTACTTCATGATGGTCTTTATCTTGCCACTGGTCTTGTCTTTTCAATTTTGATAGAATGGTGAATTGATACAAGTCATTTACAATAGTTGATTAATTGTATCTTAGTAAGAAAATTTGAAAGGTGCAGGGGGCACCTAGGTGGCTTAGTCGGTTAAGCGTCTGACTCTGGATTTCAGCTCAGGTCATGATCTCAGGTAGATCTCAGGGCACCCCCTGCATGCTCTCTCTTTAAAAAAAACCTGTTTTTTATCAATTTAAAGATACATGCAACTAATTTTATCCAGTGGAGTAGTCTAATAAGGAATGGAAAAGTCTAGAAGTTAGACTTTTCCTAAGAATGTAGTGTCTGATATCCTAAATGTTTAGAAATACACCGCTGATTTCAGCCGCTGAGACAGTGCAGAGGGAGAGAAGTATTTAGGTAGTGTCTGCTCTTAAAGGGACTATAGACTTAAAGCTTTTAAAAATTTCTATATAAAAGTTTTAAATACTGTTTGACCATTTGTTTGTGTTGATTGATGTTTTGTGTGCTTGTTGTATACTTGAGTAATCGGGAGATTATAAGGCAAGGTAGATACAAGTGGCCAAGTTAGAAGGCCGATCATGCTTTGCATCACCACCCACAGCGGAAACATGAGGGTCTAAGAGCAACCGTAAACCCGCCTCAGACAAAAGAGGCACATCACAGGCTTCATATTGTCCCTGTTCATTTCTATCAGAGCAATCAAATTATTTGATAAAACAGTACTAGTTTCTTTTAAGTTTAGCTCCCAAAGCCAGGCTATCCTTTCCAGCAGGCTCTAATCAACTAGTGAGTGGAGCAGGGGTGAAGACGTGATTACATGTGCTTGTCCACCGGGTCACTGGCCGGACCTTTCACTGGCGGTATGTCTAGAGGGTTCTTAAAAACCGTGATAACAAAACCACATACCTATACAGTTATACCATTTAGTTATATACTATATACATACAACTTATTAACTTTAAATTTTTAATAAACGCTACAGTGAGCAGAGTACCCAGGTAATCTTGGGTCAAAGATTTTTTCTTGTTTATCCTTGTGACTGTGCACCTAGCACAGTGCTGGGCATGCACAAAGCGATGAGCACATGTTTGCATGAAGGAGTCTGTGAGTTAGGGAGTAAGTATCAGTCTGTAAGTTGGTACACATATCCTTATCATCCATAAATCCTTCTGTTATGAATATGTTTCATTTGCTTTCCTTAGGTGTTTGACTCCTTCCTTTTAAAAGCTTACTAAACTTTGGGATGCCTGGGTGGCTCAGTCGGTTAAGCATCTGCCTTCAGCTCAGGTCATCATGCCAGGGTCCTGGGATCGAGTCCCGCATTGGGCTCCCCGTTAAGCGGGGAGCCTGCTTCTCTCTCCCCCTCTGCTTGCCGTTCCCCCTGCTCGTGCTCTCTCTCTAATAAGTAAAATCTTTAAAAAAATAAAAGCACACTAAACATTTCAAATAATTTTCTCGTGTAATAGGATTCCATAACAAATAAATAATGGCATATTTAACAAATGTGGATGTAGTGCTTACTATGTGTCTGGTACTCTTCTCCATAAGTCATGTTCTTCTCACGAAAACCTTAGGAGGTAGCTATTGATATTACTGCACGTATATGGGGAAACTGAGGCACAGACAATTTAGGTAACTTGCTCAGAGTTACCAGCTATTACGTGTCTCAGCGGGATTTGCTCCGTGTCTGTGCTTCACCACCACAGTAGTACGCTCCTGTTTTTAACAGATACCAACTCTGAGCCTATTTCCATCTGCCCAGAAGACTGCCCATACTGGTGGGGCTTGTCTTATTGTTTATAGTAAAATTTTGCTAAAATAGAAATTTTCTAACAGTAGCATTCACTATACTTATCTTTTATCATCAAACTATGTGATGAATATGTTGTGTTATTTTAAAAGTTATATTTATTGTAAGCATATTTGAAATATGCCTTGTAATAGTTACATTGATAAACTATCGATAGTGGTAAATGGGGCATTATTTCCAAATGTAACAGTGGGTGTGACTGTTGGGATGCTTTACCTTTCTGTTGGTAAAGTGCTCTTTCTGTCTGAAACATCTTTGAGGTGTCAGAAGAAATGAGAGTCGTTGGATCAGAAGGATTGGATTTTTAGACATCTAGCTGCTATTTTTGACACCTGTGCTAGGCACCTAGTGAATTTTGAACGTAGGACTGCCCTTGGTCTGCTCTAATAGCCCCGGGACCTGAGGAATTGGAGGGTCTCTGCTCCTTGCCTAGTTCTGTGATCCAGGAGAGTGCTCTGAAGATTCACGCTCTATTCTAGTTTGAGTTTGGTATCATACAAATCAAGGCACTCAATTTACATTTCGTTTATGGCTATATGCAGCCCTTCCTTAAAACCTTTGGGAGGGCGCCTGGGTGGCTTAGTCGTCAAGCGTCTGCCTTTGGTTCAGGTCATGATCCCAGGGTCCTGGGATCGAGCCCTGTGTCGGGCTCCCTGCTCGGTGGGGAGCCTGCTTCTCCCTCTCCCACTCCCCCTGCTTGTGTTCCCTCTCTCTCTCTCTCTCTCTCTCTCTGTGTCTCTCTCTGTCAAATAAATAAATAAAATCTCTTTTAAAAAAAATAAAAGCCTTTGGGATATTAGTATTTTAGTTATTTAAAGTCCCCATTAGCCTGAATTTTTTAAAAATGAAATGTCTAAATTCAATGTGCCATCTCTTAAGCAAAACCTGTCATTAAAAAAAGGAATTATCTGTTGAATTCATATACAGCTACAGCAGAAGGGTTCAATGTGGACAGAGCATTGTCTGTCTTTTCAGGTGTTACTGTTCTTAGGAGAAGAATAATAACTTTATTTCTCTTTTTAACCTTTATGCCTTCCCTCTTTCCCCAGTAACCAGTACCTTTACAAATACAGTATCTTGGGGCACCTGGGTGGCTCAATCATTAAGCGTCTGCCTTCGGCTCTGGTCATGATCCCAGGGTCCTGGGATCGAGCCCCGCATCGGGCTCCCTGTTCCGCGGGAAGCCTGCTTCTCCCTCTCCCACTCCCCCTGCTTGTGTTCCCTCTCTCGCTGTGTCTCTCTCTGTCACATAAATAAATAAAATCTTAAAAAAAAAAAATACAGTATCTTGCAGAAATTGCTTTATATTAAAGATTAGAAACAACAACCAATAGTGACTATTTTCTGTAAATCTTAGTATTTGCCGAAGTATATTCTGTGGGACTTTACTTTAGGGGGATGCTCTGCTGCAATATGGTTTTGTAATCATAAGCTGAGGAGCAATTGCATAAATACCACCCCTCCCAACATACACAGATGCATGCGTCAGCACACGTGCTTTGAGGAGCTACAGTCTCTATGGATATGTTAATGATACTGAGAAATCCTATAGGGATAAAAACTGCCTTAGCTTCCTTCTCTCCACATTTCCCACGTTTGTTGGAACCTCGAACCCTTTTTCTCCATAGTATCTGTTGGTTGTCAGATGCCCTTTGTGCTCCACAGACTGAGAAATAATGGTGTGCAGTACAGCAGTGTAACAATATAGTAGTTTGCTGAGGTTTCAGAATAGCGATCCAACAAAAATCTGCCATTATTTCGTTTCTAGTTAATAAATAGATTTTAGGGAATAGCACTTAGAAATTTAGAAATTGAAGGTGCAATGAATTTTCTTTGAATTTATATACTATAGTTCCTTGCATTTGTAGACATTATTTACAAAAGACTTAATTTCTCTACTTGATATATAGTGTCAGAATAATAAGCCTTATTAATTCCAACTATTCTGGGGAAGTTATGCAAATCCAAGATAATGTAAAAACAATACAGAATGTTTTTTGAAGAAATGCAGTTTTATCACTGTAAATACTTCATCTCAAATTATATCTTCAAGTGGGAGATTCTGGGTGGAAATTCTTTAAAGACTAAATATCGGTGACTTTAGGTACTTCTGAAATACTTGAGATTATTTTAAAGCATGTCTTTCAAAGGCTTAACTTTTATTATATGAATCTTATTTACAGTATTTGCTTGCTAAGTCATTTTCTTGTAAATTAATCTACAGATTCTTAATATGGCATGTCTCATAAAACCTTAGTTATTTAATGAGCTGTATCCTAATTGAGAGTAGAATGAAACCTGGAAATAAGGCAAAAGAAAGATCTTATCTAATGATGAAGGAAAGAAAATTTTGAGCAGTGATAAAAAATGACAAGGACCCAAGACTTGAACATTAAAGCCAAAAGGAATTAATAATTGCTAAACCAAAAGGAAAGACATCTGTTTGTTGAGTTCTGTAAAAGTCCAGATCGAATGTCAAGGAGTATTAAGTTACCTAGAATGAAAAAACAAAAAGAAAGGTGATGAGATGCTGAGAAGAGTTAAAAGATGCTGGAAAAGAAAGTTGAAATTAGTTATGGTGGTTGTAGCAGCCATGATGCTTAGATGTGGAGGAGGTCTGAACGCAGGGGCCAGTATGCAGAAGAGTCAGCCTCCAAAGGAGCAGAAGCCGCAGCCTGCGGCGGCCGTGCAGGTCCTGGTGTGCCCTGCCCTGCAAAGTGCGCTCGGGGCCAAGGAAGACACCCGCAGGGTGGCAGCAGTCCTTACCCAGCTGCGCGCTTGCGTGCGAAGTGTTTATTTCCAGAATATATCCGAAATGGTCCGTTCCTTCCTCTTTGTTTTTGTATTTTTAAAATAGCATTTACACATTTGTTTCTAAAATCTTGTCAAATCAGCGGTTCTTACCAGGCTTTAATAAACCTGATATGCTGAGATTTCCTTTAATTGCTTTTTGCTTCTTCGGTACTTTATATTCCTTTGTACTACGAGGAAGTATAGTAAAGCCTGGTAGTGTCGCTCCTTTGATAGGTATGGGGACATCAAGGTGAGGGTTGAGTGGCTAATGCAAAGCATGAAGGGAAGGAGGCTTCCATGAGCAGAAGTTTGGTATTTTCACAGGGAAAAACTATGATGGCTGACTGAGCAGGCTTTCTGAATTTAACTTTTATATCTTTGATTCTGCACTCTAAGTATTAAATCTTCAAGCATTATCTGTATCAGCACTGACTAATCTGCCTTTCATTATATAATGGATAGCTGATCTAGCTTTTCCTTTTAAGAAAATCCTTGAAGTATTAGGTCGTTAAAACAAATTCTAACATTTGGTGCTCATTAGTGTTGTAACTGAAACAAAAACATTTTAATGGTTGATCCCAGAGTATTTTGAAGTTAGTGTAACTTTGCTGGAAAGGTATTTAAGCTGTAGTATCAATTACAAACAGGCCATGAGCCAAGGTTCAAAGCTGTTTCTAAATAAGAATTCGAGTTTTTCAGAATGCAGAAAAGACATCATGCGGCTCTGTGCCATGTGGAAGCAGAATGGAACAATTACCGCGGGGTTTGTATTGATAACAGTGTTTCTCAGTGAGTAGTTTAAGATACTGTGAAGCAGAGTTTGGAATAACTCCCCAGGGTGTCCAACAATTGCTTTATTTTAGTTGTAGGCTGTGAAAGAGGTGTTTTGAATATAAAGGATGAGAATTGCTCGCTGATCAACAGTGAAAGCTTCAGACTCCCCATTTAGGGTTTTATAGCTCGTTGAGCTGACTAAAAATGGGTTACTTCAGCTTTCTGACTGTACATTTCAAGAAAACTGTCAATCATTTATCTATTAAGGTTAAAATAATAGTTTTTTTGTAATCTAGTGATTAAAAAGGTAAAATCGTAATTCAGATACCTGTTTGTATTTGGCCAAGCAAAAGAGTTTGGCAAAGAGGATATTTCTTGAATACTCAAACCTAACTTAATTTGCTTGTGGTAACTGTCGAAGAAAGGCAGAAGTGGGTTACTAATGTTCTGTGTGCATTCAAGATCGATTTTGCACTCCATTTGTCATCCTAAAGCAAAAACAGAAATGGAAGACAGAATGATTTGATTGATAGTAAATACCATCTAGTGGTTTATGTGTGTGTTTTGACTTTTAACCACACACTCTTCTTTGAAAGGACTCTTTTTTTTTTTTAAATCCCAGAGTATTTTTTATTTAAAGTTGTTTGAATTTGTGTAATTTCTCAATGTAAGATAAAAGACTTAAAATTACGTAACTATTAGATGTGTTTTCAATTAGTGTTTTTGAAACATTATGTAGATCTGCAATGTTATACACATTAGCACAGTGAACATTTAACAGTTCTTGAGTTCTGGTTATTTGAACAATATGTTTAGGTTGTTTTGAATTATTTTTATTGTGACTCTGAGTTGATTTGTTTTTGTGTGCATGTTTGTGTATTTTGGCTTTATCTGGACCTCAGCCAGATAGTTCAATGATTGTGCTATCGAGAGATAATTTTGAAGCCTTACTCTTTACTTTTTTCCCCCTCCATAAGATGCAGATTTTGGAATAGAAGTATGTTTTGAGGTATAGTATTTGGAAATGTATGAATCACTTGACATGCTTTTAATATTCAGAATAATTTACAGTGAATCTGAATACTCGGCAACTGGTCAATGTTCTTTATTGAATATCTGCTATTTTTATCTAAGTAAAATGTAAATTTATCAGGTTTAACTTGTAGGATACTTTGAAAATATATTTTAAATGTTGGTTTCCTACCAGTTTTAATTTTTAATTTTGAAAAAATTCAGTTAAAAATAAAATTTAAGTGTTTAGTTTCATAACTTGGTTTTGATTTGTTTTGGTTTATATTATTTTGGTCCAGATCCACATTGTAGAATGTTGCTCATATAGAATAAAATGTCATTAACTCCAAATAGGTTGGAGTAATTTTTATAATCGTCCTAGTGAGACTTCTGTAATTTTTTATTATTTCTTGAGCCTGTTGTTTTGGGCATGTGTTGCCTTCTGTTTTTTTTTTTTTTTTTTTTTTTTTTAACCTGTGCTCGCCAGTATGATTTACATGGAGAATAAAAGCTGTGGGTGTTCATTAGGAAGAAGATGGAAGGTAGTAGATTTGTTTGGAACGCATTTTCAATGATGTAAACAAAATCAAAATGTCATCTTTATGATGATGAGTAAGTGTGGTTAACAAGTACATATGATGACAGGAGAGTGTAAGGACTGTGTCGGCTGCTGACGCTTTCATTCAGAGGTGCGGGGGGGCTCTGTAAAGCTGTGAGATGACATGCTCTCCTAAGTTCATTTTCCAGCTATGATGAATATCACTGCGTTTGATGGGTAACAGCTTCTATCTACCTCAGATTACTTTATAAGATAGATACTGTATGCGTGTTGTAAAAAATTCAAAAGGGGTAAAGGTATTAGTCCCTCTAGCCTTGCCCTGTCCTTACAAGTGACAGCTGACACCAGTTCCTTCAGTATCCTTCCTGAGATTTTATGCAGATACAAGCATGTCTGCGATATGTGCATATATTTTATTTACACCACAAACAGCGTCCTGTACCCTCTCCCTTATTTGACAACACATTTGGAGGTCATTCATTCGGCAGGTGAGTATTAATAAGTGCCTGGCTGGCACACATCCTGGGAATACAGCAGCGAACAAAACAGGCAAGATCTCTACTCTCATGGAGCTCACATTCAAGTAGGGGAGATAAACACACACGGAGAGAATGAATGAGTATTAAAATAGGGTTATTTTGTGGTAAAACATGACTGAACTAGGTGCTTAGGGATGGTCTTGGAAGTAGTAACTTTTAAATGGAGACCTGATTGACAAGAAGGGCCCAGCCAAGGGAAGATGAGCAGAAGGAGGCTCCAGGAAGCTAAAGAAATTGGTATGGATGGGGGCGTGGAGGGGGAAGGGGTCGGGCAGGCAGGGGCTAGGCCAGGTAGGGCCAAGGCAGAGGGTTTGGGTTTCATTTTAAGAGTGATGAGAGGCCCTTAGAAGGCTTGTTCATGTGCCTGATTTGTCAAGAGCGTGGTATCTGCTTTAGGTTTTTGAACAGATAATGCTGGCTTCTGTGAGGCTTTAGACTGTAGATACCTGTGCACACAGAGCTGCTTACTAGTCCATTGGACAATGGGGCATGTGCTCAGTCCTCTTTGGTTGACCTTTAAGCTATTTCCATTCTTGGATTTTGTGAACAACACTGTAATTGTACTATCTGTGTGTGTGGATAAATCTTTTTAAACATTTCTTTTTGGGGGGGGGAGCAGAGGGAGAGGGAGAGAGAAAATCCTCAAGCAGGCTCCATGCCCAGTGGGGAGCCCAATGTGGGGCCCGATCTCACAACCCTGATCATGACCTGAGTCAAAATCAAGAGTCAGACGCTTAACCGACTGAGCCACCCAGGTGCCCCTTGTTTAAACATTTTAAAAGTAATTTTTAAAAATGTGGAAGCAGAATGATTCTCATGAAGGAGAACCAATGATACATATGTGAACTTTGTACTACTAAAATATGTTTTGCAGAACATCAAATATTTTTACCCTGAAGAGCTTGAGGGGGCCAGGGAATTCAGAAACATGTGTAACCTTGGTAACCAGTGTAAAATGAACATTTTTGAGTCTCTCAATCTAGTTTTCTAATAAAATTAACTTTATTGGGGCACCTGGGTGGCTCAGTCAGTGAAGCATCTGCCTTCAGCTCAGGTCATGATATCAGGGTCCTGGGATCGAGCCCCACATCGGGCTCCCTGCTCAGCAGGAAGCCTGCTTCTCCTTCTCCCTCTGCCACCCCCCTGCCCCTGCTCATGTGTACCCTCTCAAATAAATAATCTCAAATAAATAAATAAAATCTTTTTAAAAAATTAAAAAAGTAAAATTAACTTTATTGAGATATAATTTGTGTGTAATAAAATGTACCCATTTTAAGTGTACAGTTTCAGGTGTTTGGCACATCTGTACAGCCCCCTCTAAAGAGAGGTTCTGGCCTCATCTTGTCCTTTCCCTGCCCAAGCCCTATACCCGGTCATTTCTCCCAGGAGCTCTGGTTCTTCCTCGTGGAGAACGGTGTTTGAAACAAAGATCTAGACACTCAGTGTGCTCATGCTGCCAAGGCCCCATTGCTTTTAGGTCCTGTCAGTGGACTGACTTTGGAAATCATATATGAATGTGCATATGTGTGTACACACACAGGTGTCTACGCAGGGCATATGTATTTGTATGTGTTTCTGCATCTGTTCATCTTATAAATACCCTCTGTTGTATTCCAGTGTCATAGGGCTTTCTTCTCTTCATGCAGCCTGCCTCCCACTAACCTCAGGATTTTACTTACTTGCTCAATCCCCTTATATGTACAACTCTTCTGGCTATAATTAGCCAGATTTTTGCTCCAGTACTTGTTGGCTCCCCTTTCCCAGCAGCCATGCCCTGCCCAGGTGACAGGAAAAGGTGTGGGAAGGGAGAGGGAGGAAGGGAAAGGAGTGAATCTTGTCCCAGTTACTCCATTGGGTGGAAAAAACTGAAGGAAGGAAGGGGTCAGGTAGAATTTTAAACTTGAAAATAGTCAATTTCATCAATTTCTCTTTCTCTCTTTTTGTTTCTTTCATGTCACCAGCTAAGTTCATAAAAGTATTTGTAGTACTCTTTAAGCCTTTTGTTTTATTTTTGACATTTGAATCTTTAATCCACCTGAAATTTACTTGGAGTTGTTTTAGGATCTAATTCTATTTGATGCATCCAAATGGATAGCCATTTATTCCAACATTAATGTTCACTAGTCTGTCTTTCCTCACCTGAGGTAAGATACATTCTCCACCGGATCCTGCTTTACATTGTTGTTTTCCTGCGTTCTTATGTCCCATTTATCTCTTTCTTCCACTGTATGCCCGATAGTGGGATAGCACCTCACAGGGTGATTGTAAGCATTACGTGAGAAATGCACGTCTGATGATTAGTAGTGAATGGTTAGAGAAGATGTGGTATATACACACTGGAATATTACTCAGCCATAAAAAACAATGAGAGCTTGCCATTTGCAACAACATGGATGGACCTTGAGGGCATCAAATAAGACAAAGACAAATACTGTGTGATCTCACTTATATGTGAAATCTAAAAAACAAAAACAAAAACCAAGTGCCTAGATACAGAGAACAGGTTGATGGTTGCCAGAGGCAGAGGGTGTGGGGTGGGGGAAATGGGTGAAGGGGATAAAGGGAACAAACTTCCACTTATAAAATAAACTACTCACGGGGATGTGATGGTTAATAACACTCTAGTGCATAGTTGAAAGTTGCTTACTTACTGTGGTGATCATTTCACAGTCTCTCCAAATATCGAATTATATTCTATACCTGAAACTAATGTAATGTACGTCAGTTATACCCCAGTAAGAAAATGATTAGAGCTGGCTGTCTGCTACAGTCAACACCTATTACCCATTGTTATTATCCTCTCAGTGGAGAAGGAATCCATTATTGAAACATTATTGAAACATTATTGAGAGTAAGTTGCAAAAGAAACATAAAAAGTATATATAGCAAGAAGTACTGGCATCTCTTTTTTTCCATAAAAACTCAGAACTTCTCATTTTTTAAAATTTTTTTTTATTTTTTAAAGATTTTATTTATTTGATAGAGACACAGCGAGAGAGGGAACACAAGCAGGGGGAGTGGGAGAGGGAGAAGCAGGCTTCCCGCCAAGCAGGGAGCCCGATGCGGGGCTCGATCCCAGGACCCTGAGATCATGACCTGAGCCGAAGGCAGACGCTTAACAACTGAGCCACCCAGGCGCCCCTAGAACCTCATTTTTGTACTATGCTTACGAATGACAGGAACTTGTATTTGCTATAGACAGATAAATTATATTAAAACACACAACCGAGATTAGATGAAGTTCAGTTATTTACAGTTATAGGTGTTCTAGATTACAGGATCTTTTGAGGGCAAACACATCTTATTTCATGTAACAATGTGTATCAAGCACCTGAACCAGTCGTAACATCTAGCTGGAGCTGCTCGCAGTCCAGCTGGGGAAACAGATGTATAAACAAATAAATATAAATACTATGAAAATGCTTTCAGTTGTCTTCCACTGATACAGAAATATTTATATCAGAACTGCACACATTCACTGAGACATTTCCGTAAACATAGGATGGGAAGATGAGAATGTTTAAATAGTGTTTTTTAAAAAAAGATTTATTTGTGAGAGAGAGCCCGTGCAAACGAGCGAGGGTAGGGGCAGAGGGAGAGTGAGAATCTCAAGCAGACTCCCTGCTGAGTGTGGAGCCTGACGAGGGGCTCGATCCCAGGACCCTGAGATCATGACCTGAGCTGAAACCAAGAGTCAGATACTCAAATGACTGAGCCACCCAGGCACCCCTTAAATATTGTTTAAATGCTAGCTTCCCATGAACTATATCTCAGAGTATTTACGTATCTGCCCCCTCCCCCGCCCCCAAATCCTTGTATAATGCCAATCTCAAAGAAGGCAAAAAGATATTTTGGGAATGCTTCTTTTGTATATTTTCTGCTGTTAAATACATTAACTCCATATAGTCCATGTTTAATCCTAAATAGTGAATGTGTATACACTACATATTAACAAAATGGTGGTAATTTCTGTACGATATTCTAATATTTTCTCTGAATGCTTCTTCTAATTCTGTGACTAAAATCATGTAAGTAATTTGTGTGTTTTTTTAAGATCAAATTAATGCATTTTAAAATCCCAAGTGTCCATTCTGTGCACACCTATGACAAGATGATTTTAGCCATTCACTTGGAAAAGGGGCATGCCAGCTTTGAAACATACGTTCTATTTTTGTGTGGTAACCGTGTGAAAAATACCAATTACTGAAACTCTGGGAAGAATGAAGTTACTTGTAAACCTAGTATGCATGCAAAAAGGGCCATCTAAATCAAAACCATACTAGATGCAATAGACCAGATCTGTATAACATAAACCTTTCAAGATCAGTGTAGCTAAAAAAAAAAAAAAAATCCGTGATTTGGGAAGGCAGCTTTAACAAAACAGTATTGTTGAAAATAACGACAGGGAAGCAACTGGTGGCCAGTCTGACAAAAGTGTACCTTGAAAAGACTGCGGAACCTAAAGTACCTTAGTGAGTGACGGTTACAGGTCTTGATTCTAGGACATTTTTTATAATATCTTGATGCATATGAAGCATTTTTGGCAAGTGGAATTATGAAATTTCCAAAAATTAAAAGCCTAAATAAAAGTACCAGTTCAGTTGGAACGAACATCATGACACAGTGTTATATGTCAGTTATATCACAATACAGCGGAAAAATAAAAAAGAAAACCCTGACAATTTCAGATCTTGACGAGTGCAATTGAGATTCAGGAATGGGGCCTCCTGAGAAAGAGAATGTATTCTGGTGCCCCTGACGTTAGAAAGTCGTTGTAAGGAGGGCCACGGAGAGGAGGGGTGCAGGGCGTGTGCGGGCACCGCTGGGCAGAGCTGAGCCTCTGTTGAAATCCTGTCACCATCCCTTGTGGGTCGGCTGCAAGGGCACCTCCCCTTTTTGCGCCTCCCAATCCTGAGCTGGGACGTGTGCAAGATGGATGTCCTGCGCTGGTTGTGGGATCGAAGTGGGCACATACGGGAGAGACGTGCAGCGAGCGTCTGTGTCAGCAGACCTCCCTCCCTCCTCCCTCCCCTGCCCACCCCTGTTCACCCTTCTCAGTGTTCTCATCTTCCCACCTGTTTTCAGTTCCACCAACTCCCTTGTCGTTCCCTCTTTCTCTCTTACTCTGTTTTTTTCCCATTTTACCCTAAGGTTTGTTATATTTTTAAATTTCCCAATTCCTGTCCCTTTGTTTGACGGGCCCAGTGGCTGTGCTTTCTGCTTCCTTTTGGGGTTCCTGGCCGGGTCTTCGTGTGCCTTCAGCGGGGCTGCAGAACCTGGCATTGTACATAAGGTTTTATGAAGATGCATTATTTAAGGGAAGTTTCCATAATTCTTTACCAGTTTCAGAGGACTTCATGAGTTCTCTGAGTTGAAGATGTCCTCCTTCCCAGATGACTTGTTGGGCCCCTTTCCCTTTGCTTCTCAGGTGTCAGGGGACCTCTGTGTACGTTGGGAAGGTGCTCCCCACTCTGTTCTCTGCGCTCAGGGAGGACAGGAGATCCGCACTATACAAGTATAAAGGGACTTAATTATTCCCCAGTAATTCATTAACTGTTACATTCTTGGGTGTGCTTTAATATTTGAGTGTAACAGCTTTGCTTTTAAATATTTTAATGGTGTTAGGGACATAAAAAGCATTCTGTAGTTATTTTCCCTGTTTCAGATATTCCTAACAAATGGCCAGCTCCATTTAAAACAAAGTAGATATTTCTCATTTTAATTGTATTTTTTTCCAACTTGGAAACAAAAGCATTCAATATTTTTGAAGCTAATTGTCTAGTGGAGGAACATTTTATTTGGAATCAGTTATAAATTCATTAGAAAAAAATTCAGTTTGACAGCATTTGGGGTTTCTCATAAGCCTTTGAAGGCAGAGAGGTCAACTGTAACAAAACAGTATAGTATAGTATATTTAGTATATTTTTTTCTAGTTGGCCAAAGAGCCAAAGTTGTTTTCTTGACTAAAATCGTCATTCACATGACTCATCATGATAGCCTGGAAAAGTTAGGCCTCCTCCAGGAGGAGGAGATACCCAAGTAACACATCTTACCAAGTGTCAGAGTTGCAAGAAGAAAAAGATTCCTTTGAAATTAGTGCTGCTTTCTGCACTGATGATTCTGACCTCAAAAATAAAACGGCCATTTTCAAGGGTCTTGATTCTGCTGGGGAGTAATCAAACCAAATTAACAAACACAAACCCCTTACTCCCCCTTTTAAAAAACTACTGGTGATCAATCCTGGCTTCATGTGTGGGGCTTAGCTAACACGTTTAACAAAAATAACTGAGTGCCTCGCCGGTGCTTGCTTGGGCTGTGTAATAGTGAATGTGGCACAGAAGGTTCTTGCCCTTGAGACAGACACACACGTGTGTAAGTATAGGTCCTACATATGTTCATACACAAATAGCCTCGAGTACAGTAAAGAGATGAATCGGGCCTGAGGAGAAGGCAATCTTTGCTTCAGAATGCCACCTACCATTAGTTATTTGGCAGAGAAAGTGGAGGCCTGCATCTAGTCTTGAGGATTAATGTCTTTTCTGTGTTTTAATAATAAAGTTGGTGCCAGGCCATGATTTGTGGCAGTTCAGAAAAGAAGCTGCAGTCATCCAATAATATTTGTGCATGGAAACAGAAAATTTGCCCTGGAAATGCAAACATGTGGATTCATACGCAAGGAGTGTTGGCCACAGCCTGTGCGGGAAGGCGGTGGGAACAGATGGTCTGTTTCTCTTGCCCCCATGTCCCTGATGCGACAGGGCTGAGTTGTGGAAGCTGGTGCCTGGAGCTGCATCTTGGAGACAGCTCTGCACTCCAGTCTCTGCCGACCAGTCTAGTGTGGGCCTTTCACTTGCTGAAACGGGGGCTTCAGTGCCTTCCCTCTGGTTCATCAGAAGAGATCCTGTTGTCCAGCCTAAATTTTCCAATTCACTGTTTTGTTTGCTTTCCTTTTTTTTTGTTTTTGTGGTATTTGGGTAATATTTTGCTTATCCAGAAGACTGTGCTTTGAAAGCTGAGCGTTGAGGGATAAGTGGGGATGTTGAAATGCTTTCGATGAACAAAATTTGGGGGACTAGGAGAGTGGCTGCTCCAGAGCATTAACAGTCCTGTCTGTGTCCCGAGGAACTGGGACAGTTCAGTGTAAATCATTTTCAGATTTGTCTGGATGGCGCAGGGACCCCCCCCAGACAACCCTCGGGGCTGCCAATGAGAGCAGGTGTGCAGAGACGTGGGGGAGAGGGGAGCTCTGCCCACCCCACTCCCCTTAACTAGGGAGCTGCTACAAAGTCAAACAAAGAACTTGAAAACAGTGGACAAGTTCTTGCCTCTTTGTCACGGACCCTTCCCCCGTGGAGCGTGTGCACCAGCTCCCGAGGAGTTCCTGCATGTGACAAGGAGCCACCACAGGACCTTTTCACCTGGGCTTCCCTGTCCTGTCCTCCTCGGCCCTTCTCACACAAGGAAAGTAGGGAAAGGAAGTGTAAGAGTTGACTTCCACACTGAGAGAGCGAGGAAAGTAAGAGCTGTTAGAAATGATGGATTTAAACGTTGATTAACGTTTGAAAGCCCTGAAAGATACTCTTCAATTTTCTCACTAAGTGAAAAACTGCATCATCTTCATTAAGAATATGTATAGAAGTAACCAACACTCAGAACTATATAGAAAGCAACAGATTTTAGCCACTAATGAGTCTGAACCTTTGCAGGATCAACACGTGGAGATGGTTATTGGGTGCCAGCAGATAGATGCCCGTCCCGGGCTGCCTCAGTCAGGCCCGGTCTTCGTTAAACCAGGCCGTCCTGATTTTTGCAATTAATCTTACTTGGTTACTAAGTGCTTCTCATGCTTAATGAAACAAAATTTAAAGAGTTGACTAGCTTAATTTTGCAGTATGGAAGGCTTCCTTTTTTTATTTCAAAGCACATTTTGCTCCCCACCTTTTGAAGATACTTTCACTAATTCAGATTTTGCATAATATTAAGAATATCATCATTTGTAAGCTGTAAGGATATGTGATTTGAATGCTTCCTACCTAATGGGACTGGAATTTTTCTCCAGTTACGGGAGAGGCAGACCATCATTCTCCAATTTCAAAAACAGTATGCCGCTGGCTGCAGAAGGAGGGCTGAGCTCACAGAACATTGAGCATTTTGAAAAATATGTCCTGGGGGAAAAGATTTTTCTGTTCAAAAAGATACTAAATTATTTAGCTTGGCAGCTCCAGGGTGTGAATATTTTGAACGCATGACTGTCATTTATTTTTTATTGAGTTCAAATGGAAAAATTGAAAACTTTATTCTGACGTGTAGTCCTTCATTAGATCTCATATAAACCCCTGGCTGCAACGGCCGGCGCGCTCCTGAGATCTGCATAGGCACATTCCACTCCGAGGGGACCAGTGTTTAATTTTCAGAATTCTCAGCAAATAGCAGAGCTGCAGCCAAGAATTCCTGCACCGAGACTCCTTCCGGCCCAGATGAAACTAATAATTGCTGGCTGTGTTGCTGTCACTTATTACTAATCCAGGTATGGCTGCTCACTGTTTTTAATTTTCTTCTTCTGAACCCAAAGGCAGTGTTTGCCTTTTCCCAGGAGAAGGCGTGATCATGTACTGGAGATTCCAGCGGCTGGAGGTGGAGGCCTTCTCTACCCTGACATAACTGGGCTTTGTTGTCGGGCTGGTGGGTGTGGGCTCACTCGTAGACTCGGTGCAGCAGAGGATCGGCGTGGGGCGGGTCTTCCAGAAAAACAAGGCTGTGTTGGGGATTGGCCCTAAGGTTTTGAAGCTAGTGTGATGGAAAGCAGCTCTTTCCTACCATAGGGTATCGACTGATGCCACTGGCCATTTTGGGACAGAATGTTGAATTGGGTGGACAGTATGTTTTAATGTTTATTGCAAGTTATAAAAGTAATAGAACTTTGGGACAAACATTCAAAATATTATCACCATTTAACATTCTGTTAAAATCAGATCAGAATGTATTCATTTCACATTTTAAACTGTATTAATGGAAAAACAGTGTGTAGAGAATAAAAATCATGGAACTCGGAATTGGGCAGTTTTGGCTTTGTCTCAGCTGGCTCTCTGACCTTAGGCCAGTGGTGTAAGATCTCTGAGTCTTAGTTTTAGTCTTTTTTTTTTTTATATATATAAAAAATAGCATAACATTACAGAGTTGGTGTGAGGATTAACGATATGGTAGGTATGGGTGCCTATGTAAGGCCGAGGGCATATTTGGTACTCAACAAATGATCCATTCTATATTTATTGTGAATTGTCTGTCTCCGTCGAGTCTGTCTGCCTGCCCACCCATCCACCTGCCTACCTACTTGCCTATCTATTTATATTTATCTTATAGATCTTTTTTTTTTTTAGGCTTACCCCTTCTTTTTTTAATCCAGCTGTATTCTGGGGGTGCCTGGGTGACTCAGTCAGTTAAGCATCCAACTCTGGGTTTCGGCTCAGGTCATGATCTTGGGGTTGTGAGATCGAGCCCCGTGTGGGGCTCCATGCTCACTGGGGAGTCTGCTTGAGGGTCCTCTCTCCCTCTGCTCCTCCCCCTACTTGCGCCCTCTCTCTCTCAAAACTCAGAACTCTGGCTGAACTGACTGTAATGGAATAGAGGGTGACAACCGTAGAAGAAACTTGAGCAGCATTTTGGAGGCTGGACTGTGGATGGACCAGCACTGATGGGTTCAGCAGAGCAGAGAAGACAGAACAGGGTAGAAGCAGGTAATTGAAGGGCGCATCCCTAGAGGCCACAGACATGGAGGGCGCAGGGTATCTTGGAGGGCGAACATATTGCAGGACCTGCGAACAGGAGAATTGTTTGAAAATTGGGTTCCTGGGCTCCTGTCTCTGCTGCATGTGGCCAGGGGACTGCCTTTCCCCACTCTAGCAGAAGACTGGTGCTGTATTTTCAGAACCCTTCAGCTGGGCACAGTTAAGGAGAGGGATGAATACCACAATAGGTATTGGATATGTATGAGTGATCTAAACAGACCAAAAAAGCTCTGGAGGAGCTTTTTTTCTTGTGGGAGGAGATAAACAGTGAACAGTAGATGTAGTAAAGTGGTTTGCCTAGGATGTTAGAAGTGATAAATACTTACAGAAGAACTTAGAATAAGGGAAGTTGTGAGTGCTGGGGGGAAGGGTTGTAGTTTAAAACGAGGTGGCAGAGTGGGAGTCTATTTGAGCAATGCATTGGGAGAGGGAAAGAGTTTTGCTGATTGGAGGTGGGAGTGTTCGGGGCAGAGGAACAGGTAGAGCAAAGGCCTTGAGGTGGACGCAAGACTGAAGCATCAAGGAGGTTAGCTGGTGGAGGGGAATGGAGGTGAGGTCAGAAGTACCGAAGGGCCATGGACCGGGCAGTGGAGATCACGGAGGGCCTTGCTGGCTATTGTAAGGACTTGCTTTGTCTCAGAATGAGTTTGAGTAACACGTTCTGACTTAACGTTTTAACAGAATCGAATCAGAGTCTGCATACTGAGTTGCAATGCTCTCTGCCCAATTTTGGCCAACACACAGAGGCTCCCAGGCTTATTGCTTCCCCCCTCCCACCACCCCCAACAGACACACACACACACACAGGAGAATGGAGGATGTCTCTCTAGGGAAGAGAAACAGTTCTGCCATCGACATACGGCCACTGCTTATGTCTCTGCTGTCTCACTCTTAACTCAGACAGACGTGCTGGGGGAAAGTCTCTCACATGAAAGAAACCAAAACAAAGAGGAAGATTAAAAAAGAATGTGAAAGGAACAGAAACAATAAAGGAGCAAAAGACATTTCAAAGAAACTGTAATTAAAATCCTCAGATAAGAGAAGACTCTGTGTCTACGGAACAACAGGGGCTCCAGAAAGGATCATTCACAGAATAAATAGGGCTCTTGGATATTGGAAGATTATTAATTCAGTAGAAGGGCTGGGACATCAAATGGAGACTACCTTCCCCAAAGTAGATTTCAACAGGCGGGGAGGCAGACAATAAAGTGGAAATGGAGGTAACAAGGTGCAGCTAGAGGAAGCCGGGCTGGTGTTTGTTGGGCAGGATGGACAGGACAGGACAGGAGGCACTCTGGGACGGACAGGGCAGGACAGGAGGAGCTCTGGGATGGACAGGGCAGGACGGGAGAGGACAGGAGGAACTCTGGGTCGGACAGGGCAGGACAAGAGGAACTCCAGGATAGTCAGGGCGGGAGGAGCGACAGGACAGGACAGGACAGGACAGGAGGAACTCTGGGACGGACAGGGCAGGACAGGAGGAACTCCGGGACGGACAGGAGGACCTCCAGGACAGGTTCAGGGAGACCACTGTTGTCCAGGTGCGTGTCACTGTCCAATGTACACATGTCACAGGCCTGGAGGTGTTGTCACCGAATCATCCTTGTATTGAGAATATGTGCAGAAAAGTAGGAGGCCGCAGATCAGAAGGAAACATGTTGTCAAAAAAGGAAATGTGATCGTCGTTCTATAAGCGATTCCTTTGGGAATAATATTTAGGTGCTATTTAGTTGTAATGTGAACAGTACTGATTTAGTGAACAGGTGTGATGTGCGGAGAAGGTGGGGGGATGCTCTGGAGAGCTACATCCATATCGTCTGTAGGAAGTCCGTATGTAATGCCTGGAGTAGAAAGACTTAAAAAGCATGGGGCGCCTGGCTGGCTCTGTCAGTGGAGTGCATGACTCTTGATCTTGGGGTCATGGGTTCGAGCCCCACATTGGGCGTGGAGCCCACTTAAAAAATTTTAGAAAGCAGTTATGAACATGTGACCTGCAGATATTGAACGAGGAGAAAGCGTAGCGGAAGCAAGGAGGGACAGGGGACCACTTTGCCCCCAATACAGGTCCTGTAGAACTACCTTTAAAACTATGTAAATAGGTTGTTTTGATGAAAGTAAAAATTAAATTTCAGATATTTGATGAAACCAGGCTCCATCCATTCCTACACTGAGGCCACACTTGTCCCCAGAGTGTGGCTGTCTCTGGGCCAAGGAGCCCTCCCTCTGGGACAGCCCCTGTCTTCTCTTGGCTTCCGTGGCTGCCATCCTGTCTTCTGAATTACTGTGTTCCTTTAGAGACCTTAGTACAGTCAGTCCAATCGTAACCCAGCGTGGCTGGGAGCATTCCACCCCTAGTTCTCTGGTCTTGTGGTGACTCTGCATTTTCATCCCAAGGGCACCCTCACCCCCGACTTATAAGCCATTAGTGGTTATTTTCTCGTAACTTCCAATTGCTGATAACACATTTCACTCTAGAGAAGCCTACTAGTGCTTTGACTATTGTTCCAGCCATTTACGTATTCTAGACCGGAAATTCTGCAGTATCAGGGATTCTGTTTCTTACGGAGTGCCTGTCAGTCTGTGCACACGGGAGATCCTCAGGTATTTGACACAAGTTCTCCTACGCCATGAAACGTAGGGTATGTAGTGTTTAAGAGCATGGCTTCTGAGTCAGTGAGCCTGGATTTGAATCCCATCGCTGTCACATCCTGGCCTGGTCCCTTCCTCTGTGTCAGGATGGGGGTGTGGGGCGCGACAGGGACCCCGCTCAGCACACAGCATGTGCCTGAGACTGCTCACGGCGCTGTTTCTGCCTCCCTGTGGGGCCATCACTGCCCTTGGCTTGGTCTGGTTATGAAGTCAGAGCTGCCCAGCACGTGTGCACGTGTTAATGACTCTCGGGCACATTTCTTCAGCTGTCCTTCTGGTGGATGTCTGCACCCGTCTCTTGCTGAAGTGCTCTCTCTCAGCTTCCAGTTAACACCGACAAGCCCTCTCCTTCCCAAACATTTCACCTTCTCACTGTGTGGTGTTCCTGGTCATCATCCTACTGTTCTTCCAAAATTTATTCACCACAGTGAATGATTAATTGGGCGTTTAAAAATATTTGGTGTTAGTAAAGCCACATGCCCTGAATTCTCTACTAATGTTATTGTAATATAGATCATGTTACAACAGAAATATTTTTAAAGCAAAAATTCTCTTCTCAGGAGATAGATTTATTTATTTTTAGGAATGTTTATTATAGAACTTCTGGTACAGTAGGGAAAATGTTCATGTCCTTCACAATATGTTTTCCTTGTGAGGTATTTTGGCTGCATTAGAAGAGAGTAGTAATGAGATAATTTTAGGGGTGTCTGGTTGGCTCTGTCCGTGGAGCATATGGCTCTTGACCTTGGGGTTGTGAGTTCGAGCCCCACGTTGGGTGTAAAGATTACTTAAAAAAATAGAATCTTAAAAAAAAAGATTATTTTACAATTTGTTTTTCTGAAAGGCTGAGCAACCCTTTCAAGACTGAGATGTCCTCAAGGGTAGGAATCTGTGTTCTGTTCATCTTTGTCCACTGTGTGACATTTATAAAGTCTTAACTGTCAACCGAAGGACTACATTCATGAGTGGATTAAAACTATAGTGTTTCATTTGTTTGTAATTTTTATTTTGATATAATTTCAAACTTAAAGAAGAGTTAACAAAATTAGTGCAAGGAAATCCCATATACTGTTTACCCAGATTTACCAATTGTTTACTAAGTTTTAATTTTTTTAAAAAGATTTATTTATTTATTTGAGAGATTGCATGTGTGTGTGTATGAGGGTCTGGGCACAGGGAGAGGGAGAGAGAGAGAGTCCCCAAGCAGACTCCCTGCTGAGCATGGAGCCCGACACAGGGCTCAATCCCAGGATCCTGAGATCAGGACCTGAGCCGAAGTCAAGAGCCAGACCCTCAACCAACTGAGCCACCCAGGTGCCCCATTTTTAATTTTTTATACATGCATAATGTTTTTCTGAACCCTTTGAGAATAAGTTGCTGACATCATGCCCCTTTACCCCTAAATACAGTACGTAGTTCCTAAGAAGTCTATTCTCCTATAAAGTGCAGTCCTCTGTATTTAGCCTTGATATACTACTGTGCTCTCCCCTGCAGTCCACGGTCTCATGCTGCCTGGTACAGCCGTTTCTTTCGGGTCCAAAGCCATACGGTCCACATTAGTCTCATGACCTCCTTTAATTCAATCTGGAGCAGTTCTTTAGTCTTTCTTTACTTTCTTGACCTTAATTAACATATTTTGAAGAGTAGGAATCAATTATTTTGTAGAATAGTCCTCAATTTGGGTTTGTCTCATGTGTCCTCATGATTCAATTGAAGTTTGCTAGTTTTGGCAGGAAAGCCAGAGAAGGGATGTTGGGCCTTCTTCGTACCTCGTGATGTCAGTACCAATATTACTGATCTGGTCAGTCGGTTAGATTGTATCCACCAAGTTTCTCCACTGTAAAATTACTGTTTTCCCTTTGTAATTAATATGTAATTTGTGGGGAGATGCTTTGAAGCTATAAATATCTTGTTCCTCATCAAACTTTGACTCAATAGTTGTAGCATCCATCCTTCCAGATCTTCCCTGTTCGTTGGTATTATGCTCTAAGAAAGAGCTTCCCTCTCTTCTTTTTAAAATTTGTCTTAGTTCAAGCTCATAGATTCTTCTTTTATTCAAGGAGTTATATTCCTTACTGTCATTGATTATTTCAATGCTTGAATTATTCCAGCTTCGGTCTGAGGGAACCCCTACCTACTAACTGTTCCTCTGACCTTTGGAAATGTCTTCATAATTCTTGGAGAATTTCTTGCTTCTTGGTGTATAACAAGATGTTCTAAGTTCTTCATGTACTTTCTTTGCCCCAGCCCTGGACTCAGCCTTTTTCTAGGGTGACTTGGTTCCTTTTTGTGGAGAATGGTATTTTAAAAGCAAGATCTGGGTGCTTGGCGTGCACATTGCTAATAATATGTTGTTGGCTTTAGATCCTGTTAGGTCTCAGATCTCTCAGTCTGAGCCAGGGAATATGCGTACCTGTGTGAGTATAATATACCTCCGTCTGTGTCTGAATTAAAGCTCTGTGTCTAAGTGAACAGTTCACGTCATCCCACTTCAAATCTAGCAGCCCACAATTTGTTCTAGTCTCAGCATGTTTGTAACCCCCAACGGCGGAAACCTGGCTCCATGATGCTTTTCCGTGTCCCTAGTATCTTGTCTAAGCCTTGGCATTGAGTGGTAAATCCATTGTTTAAGGATTTGGATGAATGAATGAGTAAATCCAGTCATTACAGTGTTATCTCTATACATATTCTCACTGCTGTAACCAGTATTTGGCATGAGGTGGATGGTAAATAAAATTTTGTTGAACAAGTGGTTCTTTCCTCTCCAATATCTTCCTATTTTATTTTCAAACCAAATGAGATATGACTACATATAAGTATTCTTGGTTTTATTTGTTTTTGTTTTTTTAAAGATTGATTGACTGATTGATTTAGAGAGCACAAGCAGGAGGGGCAGAGGGAAAGGGAAACAGAATCCCAAGCAGACTCTGAGCTGAGCGTGGAGCCCTACATGGGGCTGGATCCCATGACCTTGAGATCTTGACCTCAGCCGAAACCAAGATCGGACACATAACCGACTGAGCCACCCAGCTGCCCCAAGTACTCTTGTTTTTTGCCATTTAGAGCTTGAATCCAGAGAAATTATTCAATTAATAGGAACGATCATTTTCCAGTAAAAAAAAGTCATAAATAAAAATAAAATTACTCTGTACGAAAAACAGTTCTTTTATTTGAAAAACCTCAGATTTGGGCAGCACCATTGTAAAGGTTCCTGATTTTCTAATTACAGAAATTGTAGCTTGCAGAGTCTGGCACACTTTTCACATTTGTCAGCCTCCATTGTCAGACAAAAACAATTTCCATGTCACTGCTGCTTGTTACTAAGTTGATATAAGAAAATGCTGGCAGCTAACTTTAGGAGCAAGTGATTAGAAATTTCTGATAACCTGCAGACTCATTGCCGGTTATATTAACTGTGAATAATCTGGGGAAAAAACAGTAGGGTTTCATTCACCAATGACCTCAAAGGGTGTAGATTTACAATTTAGGACAGCTGTTAATGATGTTCTTTCATGAAGTGGATTTTTTTTTCTTAAACCTCAGGAAATGCCTATTTTTGTCTTGATATAATTAAAACTAACAACTCCTTGCTCATAAACTCGTATTTCATCCCTAGAACTTGTTTAAAAAACTACTTTATCCGGGGGCGCCTGGGTGGCTCAGTCGTTAAGCGTCTGCCTTCGTCGCAGGTCATGAACCCAGGGTCCTGGGATTGAGTCCCACATCGGGCTCCTTGCTCAGCAGGGAGCCTGCTTCTCCCTCTGCCGCTCCCTGCCACTCTGCCTACTTGTGATTCCTCTCTCTCTCTCTCTGTGTCAAATGAATAAATAAAATCTTTAAAAAAAAATAAAAATAAGAAACTATCCTTTTATGTATTTGCTTTTTCTCTCTACCTGAAGGGTATTAAGTGTAGCATATGCATTGTAATCTCTAGGATAGAATTCACAATATAATTTCTAATGAGTCATACTACTAGACACTTAGGAAAGAAACAAGTGGGTTAGTTTTCAATTAGCAATAATCGTGCCTCAGATAAACCTCATTGGCTACGATACTGCCACTGCGCAAAGCTACAAGTGGGTTAGTTTTATGTTCAGGAAGACTTCCATACAGTTGGCTGGGAATTGATTATTTTTTGTTTTAAAGAAGTTTTCTTCCAACATGGTATCCTTAACCCTTTACAGAAACATTTAAATTTTTTGTCCCCCTGCTTAAAAGGGGAGAGTGCCAGGATTCTGTATCTTTTTTTTTTTTTTAAGATTTTATTTATTTATTAGAGAGGGAGGGAGAGAGAAACAGCATGAGAAGGGAGAGGGTCAGAGGGAGAAGCAGGCTCCCTGCTGAGCCAGGAGCCCGACGTGGGACTCGATCCCAGGACTCCAGGATCATGACCTGAGCCGAAGGCAGTTGCTTCACCAACTGAGCCACCCAGGCGCTCAGGATTCTGTAGCTTTTAAAACTAAGAAAAATCAAGACATTTAAAGCACTTCAGTCTCGAAAGCCCTTCCTATTTAAAGAAAAACTAAATAGCAGTTTACATACTCTTTTCTAAGATTAAATGTTTGAAAGTATAAAGTTTTTTGGATTTCTTTTTTTTTTTTTTTAAATTTGAGAGAGCGAGCGTGCGCATGCGTGCGACCAGAGGGAGGGGCAGAGGGAGAGAGAATCCCAAGCTGACTCCCGACCCAGCACGGAGCCCGACGTGGGGCTTGGTCTCACGACCCTGAAATCATGACCTGAGCTGAAACAAGAGTCAGTTGCTTAACCGACTGAGCCAGCCAGGCGCCCCTGGATTTCTGTCTTTGTATAGACGTACAAAGCTAAAATCCCAAAACTGTTGTTTAAGAATTACTTGGGGGGTGGTTAAAGTGTTGTCGTATCATAGATTCCCTGCTGCCTAGTTTGGCTGATCTCGGTAAGAGGAGATTGCTCCAGCATCAGCCTAGTATTGCTGATTTACACACGCGTTCATGGTAGTAACTGTTAGAGGCAGGTGTAGTTGGCAAGACAAAAATGTCTTTGCACTTGTAGCCCAAAGTTACTTTTTTGTTTTCTCTTTGAATTGTCACTTCAGGGCCCCCTATTGGGTTTATGATAATGCAGTGTCTTCTTCAAGGAGTGGGCCCCCCAGGAACTGGACCCACATGAGGACTGGCAGGAGTTACCCAGGGAAACTCGTATTTGCCTCGGTGGGTCTGTGTCTGGCCCTGCCTGCCCACCTGTTCCTTGCCTTAAGCAGGAGGACTGTAGGGAGGGGGGAGCAGAGGGGCCAGTGGGGGTCTTTCTCCAGGCTGGATGTTGCCCCCCCCCCCCCACTTTCTAGGCACACCCTCATCTCTTGTCAGTGGTGGCTTTGTCTTCATTGCTTTCTCTCACAGGAGAACATGGCCTCAGAAATGGGATCCATGCAGTGTTTTGGGTTCGTGTTGTATTTCCTTCTGTTTTACATGTTTTTGAATGAGACAAACATCAAGTAAATTAAGATGCAGATACATTTTCATTTCACTCATGAACTAAAGGTACTCATGGATAAGTAACTTCTTGTCACCCTTTCCTATAAATTTGCAGTGAGCCAAGCCTCTCTTGCCAGTTGAAGTAAACACTAACTTTCCTTTCTGTTTTTAAGAATGCAGCAGAGGGGTGCCTGGGTGGCTCAGTTGGTTGAGCATGGGACTCTTGATTGTGGCTCAGGTCATGATCTCAGGGTTGTGAGATCATGCCCTGGGTGGGCTCCACGCTGGGCATGAAGCCTGCTCAGTATTCTCTCTCTCTCTCCCTCTCGCTCTGCTCTCGCTTGCTCCCACAGTCTTTCTCTCTCTCTCAAAAAAGAGAACACAGCAGAATATTTGTAAAAAATGACACACGAATCTTTTAACAGAAACATATTAAAATTTAAGTGAGTCAAGTCCAGTTATGGAGGGGCCAGTTTGAATTAGAAAACAGTCTGGGGTGCAGATCTGTAGGTGTTATGCTGTCCCAGTGGTGGGGGGCTGCCCCGGGGGCCGTGGATCTTTCCCACAGTGGTGGCCCTGGAACAGCACAGTGTCTGCCCAGCACCCTGGACACGCTTGATAAAGATCATTTTACTGAGTGAGTGAATCCTAAAGCTTCAGGTACTTCTTAAGTTTTTAAATGAAGGAACTTAATCTAGAAACTGAATAGCTGAGGTGGAAATACAGCCAGGTTCCCGGTAGCTGCTCAGCACTGACTACACTTTATCATCTTCAAAATCTGTAATAATTGGAACTGACCCGAACATACATAATAATGTGAGATTTTTAGTCATACTAAAAATTGTGATTAGCATATAAGTTATAAATAGGTAATTATAATATTCTTATGGAAGTACTTAAATAATTTGCTTTCTTGAGTTGTTAAAATACCTGTTCTTTTAATATTGTTTGCACTGTTCATTTGTTAGTAAACTCTTTGTGGGAGTTACGCAGACATTCTTTTAGTAAATTATCCTCTCTGGGCTGACATAAAGGCTGCATTCATTGAACAATATAGGATCATTGATTTTAGTGTGAAGGTACTAGAAATTATCTAGTTCAAGCAGTTCATTATTTGGGGGAGGAAATGGCCCTCCACGTAGTTATGTAACTGCTCAGTGTCACATTGGTGGCTCATCTCAAACCTGAAATAGAGCCTGGGGTTTATGGTTCTCTGTCTCGGGCATCTTTCTTGTAAATAATAGACTTCTCACTACTATGTAACATAAGTTAGTGTCTTTCTGTGCAGATTTATCTAGGCAATATGTTAAATATGTTCAAATATGGGACATTGAGGGGCAGCCTTACATGTAAAATTGGGTTTAAAAAACAACTTTTCTGTCCTCCCTAGCGCTCACAGAGTGTTGGTTGCAGAGGGGGTTAATGAGAGGGAGGCCCACAGGGAAGGGGCTAGGGTCAGCAAGCATTTGGGAAGAGTCTGAACGTTGTCCATCAGGAAAGGGAATAAAGGTAGTTGTTGGGGGCATCACAGACTGCGTACGCTCTGCATCTAACACCAAAGGCATGGCCAGGATGGTAGTGAAAAAGGCAAGTTGCAGAGTAGTATGTATTATCCTATCAAAAATAAAATAAGGGGCGCCTGGGTGGCTTAGTCGTCAAGCGTCTGCCTTTAGCTCAGGTCATGATCCCAGGGTCCTGGGATCGAGCCCCTGCATCGGGCTCCCTGCTCCATGGGAACCTGCTTCTCCCTCTCCCGCTCCCCCTGCTTGTGTTCCCTCTCTCGCTGTGTCTCTGTCAAGTAAATAAATAAAATCTTTAAAAAAAATAAAATAAAATAAAACCCTGCATGTGTATGTTTATGTATTATGTGTTATATGTCTCCATATGAGGAATGTAGGGATATATACACACATATAACATATATACATATATGTTACATATGAGATGTTTATCTGTGAACGAGCATGGAGCATTAATTGTCTCCTGGAATAGGATCTGGAAACCTTGTTGTTTGTTTCTTTGTTTATCATTATATTGTTTAATTTGTTTCAAGAAGCATCTATTAACTTTTGTTATTAAAAAGACCTAATAAAGAAAAATTAAAATCAACCTATAGCATTGTGTATTTATGATTTTTTAGGGTTAGGGTTAGGGTTGCTAGAGGTACTTGGGTGGATCAGTCGGTTGACCATCTGACTCTTGATTTCAGCTCAGGTCATGATCTCAAGGTTGTGAGATTGAGCCCCGCGTCGCGCAGGGCGTGGATCCTGCTTAAGATTCTCTCTCTCTCTCTCCCTACGCACCACCCCCCCCCCCAGCTCACGCACGCACATGCTCTCTCTCTCAAAAAAATATGGGATGCTTCGTGAAAAATATTGGATGTCATCTGTGCGCAGGGGCCATTTGATCTTTTCTGTATTGTTCCAATTTCAGTGTTTGAGCTGCTGAAGCAAGCACTGATGTTGTTGGTAGTGTTTTTTTTTTAAATGAACTTATAACAGTGAGGTCCGTTAGTAGAATTTCCCAAAGAAGAAAATCATAGATTACCTGGCTACTGATTGGCTGTGTTTGGTTGGTTTCTAATACACTGAAATTCTTCAGTAATAATATATACAGAAGGGAACATCTTGAGGATAATTTTCAGATGTGCTTTCCCTAAGATCACATTTTTCAAATGCTTACATTCTTCAGTCACATAATTTTAAGCATTTACATAATTCATAATCTTTTGTATTTAGCAGTAAACTGATTAAATTAGTATATTTACCAATAAAAGATGAATGTTATTTCCATGTGAAACCAAGACTCAAATTCTCATGCCCATGATTTAATGAAGACTCAAACCTTCCTTTTGTCAAGAAATGAATTGCTTAGTGTAATTACAATTTTCATTTAAAGAAAGAACCACATAGACTCTTTGCATTTTGCAAATTTTCTTAAATTCAAAGGCTCTGAGCCTTCAATAATCCAAATAAGTGCAGATACCTTTGTAATTTTCCAACAGAAGGGATGCCTCACGCCTAAGATGTTGTTTGTTTTAAATCACAGGTACTAATAAAAGAAAAATATTTTTGAATGTAAATATTTACTGGAAGTTTGTTAGTCATAGGTCTCCCATAGCACTAACAAAGCCATTATTCATATAAAACTTAAAAACTAGTCAATTTTAAATCTTGAAGAAAAATACTGGTGACAATTTGAGTGTATTTAGGATGGAGAAAACAAAATACATTTTTCTTGGCTAAGGTCTGTGTGTGTAATCAGTTGGTCTTGTGGCAGGCTTTTATTTTTTCATTAAAGTAGCACAAAATTAGTATCTTTAAAAGACCACGAGAGTGTAGCCAAGACCTGACCCAGCACTGCCTGTGGACAGGGGGTTCTTTCTCTCTGAGGAGCTGCTGAAGCCTGCAGGAACCATGAGCAGCTGATGCATAAACTCATAACTGAAGGGTTAGTTGACTGATGCTACAGAAGAACAAATAAATTACACAGGATGGAACAGTTATAAAGAAAAACAGAGAGGTCTTATCTTCTCCTTGATCTTTCTACATTTTGAGGGATGGGAGCACCTAAATTCACATTGTAGCTTTTCAGATGAAGCTGGTGTGGCAAGCCCCTCAGGAGGAGCTCCAACACCTGCTCCTAATACAGCTGAGGGAGAATTAGACCATTATCAGGCCAGAGGAAACCGTGACTGTGGTTTACTGATTTTGTGGAGCGGGTGCTATGAAAATGGAAAATGGGGGAGAATTCTGGGCTTTTAATGGGGTGGGCCGCTGGGGCAGTTAGCTTGGGCCTTGCACTTATGGAGGGCCCTAAATTTAAAGTTTTTGCTTTATCTCTAGTTAAGGTTATATGTATAGTTGTATGTTTTTTGTCTCTGTGTTAAAAACATTAAACTATAGAATATACTATACATTATCCTAACTCTATTTTGGCTCTTTTTCATTCTTTTTCTATGTACTTGGAGCCTACAAAGAGTGAAAGTGGCAAGAACTTCTTTTGGCCTCTTGGAGGGACAAGGAGGCAGGAAATAGTCGCAGAAGACAGTTGGTAGATGCTTGTCATTATGAATTAAAATGAAGAGCTCTTGATCTTGCTATTGCATTTTAAGATATGTACATGAACGTAAGCTTGCCTGGAAGAAAACAAAAATACGTGAAAACAGCCAGGAGAATTCTGCAAAGGAGAGTCACTTACCTATCTAACTTGATCTATCAGATAGCAAAGGGGGATAATAACCTCTTAATGTTGTCATGAGAATGAAAAGGTATTTTTTATTTAAAATTCTTAGGATAGGTGTGCTTGGATGGCTCAATCGATTAAGTGTCCAACTCTTGCTTGATCTCAGGGTCATCAGTTAAAGCCCTGCATTGGGCTCCCCGGTGGGCATGGGGCCTACTTAAATGAATGAATGAATAAAATTCTTAGGATCGTGACTGACACAGAACAAATGTTTAATAAATTTCCTGGTTTGGATACTGATTTTATTTCATAGACGTTACTCACTTGCTCTGTGTATATGGGGAGAGGTTTGGTTGATCAGTGTTGGTGGGGCCAGAAAAGACTCAGCTTCTGGAGTATATAATGTGATGTATCTTTAATCGATTAAAATGAAAGGAGTTACCCGTATGTTGGTGAGCAGGTTTGCAGTTTCTGTGCACGGATTCTTCTGTGCACACCAGCAGTTTCACTTCTTAGTGAGTAATGCAAGGATTGGGGGCGCTGACTTCCCAGGCAATTGAAAGTTTCTGTGTAACTTTTGACTCCAGAGAACTTCACTACTAATAGCCTGCTATTGACTGGAAACCTTACCGATTGATATCTTGTCAGTTAATACATTGTTGTATGTATTGTGTACTGCACTCGTACAATACAGTAAGCTAGAGAAGAAAAATGTTATTAGGAAAATCATAAGGAAGAGAACATATACAGTCCTGTCCTGTAACATCTGTGTACGAGCGGACCCATGCAGTTCAGACCCGTGTTGTTCAAGGTCACTCCGCTGGAGAATCACCTGCATGTATGGGAGGCAGAAATAGGTTCATTGAAGCACTGTCAGTAGTTGTAAAATACCAGAACTCCTCAGTGTCCACCGAAAGTGATAGGGGAGTGAGCTTAATGGCTCCACACTGTGGAATAAACCGTAGCAGTTAGAAGGAGGAAGTAGAGCTGTGTGCGAGCCATCACTTGGGAGTGGTGCACATGATGTGACGGCATTTACAGGAAGTTTGAGGACGTGCACGACGGTACCCTGTTGTGTATGGATACGCGTGGCGCAATAGTACAAGAAATACTTGCATATGAAAACCCCAGGTTCAGGATAGCGGTCACATCTTCGGCGTGAAGAAAGGGAATAGAATCGCGGAATGTTCTGCAGGGGAATCCACTTAAAGCAGTTTATGGGGGAAAAAAACGCAGATAAGACAGATTTTAAAGATGTTTATAAAGCTGGTAAATGAAGGCGTGGGCACTCGTTATATCCATCTCTTTTTCTTATGTTTGAAATACTTTACGTGCACACAAATTAAGATAAGTATGTGGAGAGACTGTAAAAGCAGCAAGGAGAGGGAGACAGTGTGGCCCCTGGAGTCAGAGGCACGGGTCTGTCCTCTCTGCTTCTTCGGACTCTGGCCCTCAGCTCCTTGCTTTACTTCTCTGAGCTTGTGACCTCATCTCTAAAGTAGGGATAATACCTCTGGGCACCTGGGTGGCTCAGCCGGTTAAGTGTCTGACACTTGATTTCAGCTCAGATCTCAGGGTCGTGAGATCGAGCCCTGTGTCGGGCTCTGCACTGGACATGGAGCCTGCTTGAGATTCTCTCTCTCTCTCTCTCTGCCCTTCCCCCTCCCTCCGCTCACACGCACACTCTCTTTCTCTCTCCAAAAATAAAATAATTTTAAAAAATAGGATCTCTAGCCCAGTTTGTTAGGAATTAATAGCATCCCTAAAGGGCCTTTTATAGTTGTTAATGCAGAGATGCCAAGAACTGGGAACAAGGTCTGAGCAACAACAGGCACCGTCCTTGCTCTTACATCACTGCAGAGTCTTGTGGGGGAGGTAGATCATCAGTTAATCACCCACACAAATGTAAATGACACCTGTAATCTGTGTCTTGAAAGACATGTGCAGTGTGATTCCCTCTGATAGGGGATATTATGGACCGCAAATCTGTGTCCCCCCGGATTCATATGTTGAAACTCAAATCCCCAATGTGTTGGTATTTGAAGATGGGGTCTTTAAGAGATAGTTAGGTCTTGAGGGTGGCATCCTCATGATGGGATTAGTGCTCTAGTAAGAAGAGACAGGAGAGATCTTGTTTCATCCCCCCTCCGATGTGAGGAAACCAAGAAGGGGGCTCTCACCACAACCTCCTTCTGGCATGCTGGCACCCTGATCCTGGGACTCCCCAGCCTCCAGGATGTGAGAAGTAAATGTTTGTTGTTTGATCCTCCCAGCCTATGAGATTCTGGCTACAGTCCTGCAAACTGACTAGGACTGGGGAAGGAGAGCTGGTTGGGGAGGTCCTGAAAGGCTTCCCTGAGAAGTGCCTTAGGGCTGGGCTTTGAAGAAAAAGAGCAGGAGCTCAGTGAAGAAGAGAGGGTAGCTGGTCCAGCCTGAAGGCACAGCCCCAAAGTGCTGCTGGAGGGTGCACAGTTAGAGAAGGAGCCCAAAGGAGGCCAGTGGAACGGGGTGCAGAGCTCCAGGGGGGAGGCTGAAGACAAGCTAGGAAGCTCCGAGCCAGCTGTGCAGCACTCTGAAGGCCCAGCTGGGTATCTGGGGAATGAAAACAGCAGTGAAAGACGATCTGGTAGACTAGAGTCCCTGAAAATCAGGGTGAACCAAAGACATTCTTGAAGGATGGTTTGGAAACAACTGTAAACAATGGGGCATTGTTAGGAAGTCTTACAAATCGATCTGCCTAGAGAGAAGGACCCAGAGTAATCAGAGTTTAGATGGCTTTTTAAAAGAAGATGAGAATTGAGAGGCATAAGCTGCATCCACAAACCCGTGGGTAGTTTTTTGAAACATCTGTGCGATTGGAAAAGAGTTTTGATCCTCCCTCCCTTACTCCTTTTTGCCAGTAGCTGTTCACCCTAAGGGGTCACTATCTTTAAATATAATAGAGTGCTTTGTGGTGTGCATTCCTAAGTTTACACTGTTCTACAAACACAGCTAAAGCCTAAAATAAATAGTGAACAAATACCAAGGACCTTAACAGTATCCTACATAGATGGTTTGGGTATAACCACTGTTACCAAAATGACAATGATATTCCTACTCATTGCCACCCCCAGCTGAAGTGCTTAATACATGAATGTTTTAAGTGCTTTCCAACATTCATGAGTTAAACAAATACTTGTTGAGGGTTCACTGTGCCCAAAGCACTGTGTGAGGTGCGTGATGGATGGATGCATGAGTTTATTGGTGTGCTGCTGCTTGCTCCAAAGATCACTCCCCTCCACCCACCCTTGGCTGTGGAGCTGTTCCCCCTGCTTTCTGGGGCAGTTCCTGTGTCTCCTCCAGCAATAAAGGGACAGCCAGAGAGAGGAGAGAAGGGGAGACGGTGTGGGCTGGGCTCCAGGCACTGGTTAATAAGAGAAAGAGATCTCAGTCCTCATTGGTCACATTTAGAGGGTGCTAAGGGACCAACTCATTCTGAAAACTGGCAGGTAACGGGAGAGAATCAAGGACTTCAAGTGTAAGTTAAAAAAAATAGAGATGTATAAAGATAAACATTTTTAAATAAACATTTGGCATAAAATTCTGTTATAGGAATGGACCTTTTTTCAGCTGGTTCCCTGTTGATGGAGAATGTGTTTCTATTTTCTCCTCTTCCTCCTCCTTCGATAAATAGAGAATGGTGCAACAAATATACTTGTTTGTATTATTTTGATGAACTTTAGGTTAGTCATAGGGTAAATTGTGGCAATGGGATTTCTGGGTTAGAGGGTATTTTTAAAGGTGTATTAAAAATATTTATAGCTGTTACTGTGTTTCCTCTGGAAAGGTTTACTAACTTTGTTAGCTCCCATGGGTCTGACAGTGTCCACACCCACACCATTGTCCGCAGGGGTGTCGGCAGGCTTAAATCTAGCCTAGCTGAAAGTAAAAGTAGCATCTGAGTGTTTTGATCTGAACGTAACTTAGTTATCAGTAAGTTAATTTGCCTTTATTATTATTATTTTTTAACCTCACATTTTTTGGCTAATGCTTTTTATTCAGTTCTAATCCAGAGTCCTTAATTGTTTAATGCTTTGGTTGGCTCCAAGGTGCTGTGGGTCCCATTACGCTTACAGAGGTGTGGCTTCATAAGGAGGCGCAGTGGGTGTTATGGAAAGGTCTTCAGGGGAGGAGCTCTGCTCTGTGATTAGCTTCACAGCGAATCATATTGATGGGGTTCCGGAGCCGACGACGAAGAAAGAATTCTTGAGACGTTTTGGTGCAAAATGGTGGTTTATTAAAGCTCGGGGATGGGACCTGTGGGCAGAAAGAGCTGCTGCCCCGGGGTTGTGAGGGGTGACCGATTATATACTATGGGATTGGGGGAGGTAAGGAAAAGGGGAGGTTTCCAAAGAACTTTCATATGCTAAAGAGGACCTACGAGATACCAGAGGCCTTGCCATTATCAAGTTAAGGTTGTTTACCCCTCTAGCAAGGCATTAACATTAAGATAGTTGGGAGCTTCCTGGAGGAACATTACATTCTGCCCACTTCAATTATCTCTCAATGGGCTGCCGATTATAAGGGCATTTAATTGTATCTCCATTTCCTTTTGGAAGCTAGGTTATTGATGATAGGAATGCTTTGTTCTTGTAGATTGCTAAGACATTTGTAAACTGAGGGAGACTCCTGTCTTGTAGGATTGTGATCTCTATAAGTTAACTATTTGTTTTTCCTTTAGGGCAGCCAGGAGTGCCTTAGGAATGACACATATATCCCATGGGGGGAGGGGGTTGTGGGGTGTCAGCTTCTGCTTTGTCCTCAGCTTGCCTTCTTTTCCCTCATCAGTATGATATTCTCGGCACAGATACCCTAGGTGAGAGATAGGGCTTATAATGAGCAACTACAACACGTTATGGTAAAGCATTTTTGTAAACTCTGAAGTCATGTAGAAATACAGTGTTACACTTTTAAGAAGTTTACTTACTTTTGAAAGCAAAACCTTTAAATGTTTTTTTAATTCTTAAAAAGATCTTTTATTTTATTTTTTAAAGATTTTTATTTATTTATTTGAGAGAGAGAGAGCACGTGAGTGGCAGGAGGGGTAAAGGGAGAGGGGGAGGGAGAATCTCAAGCAGTCTCCCTGCTGAGCGTGGAGCCCAACTCAGGGCTCAATCTCAAGACCCTGGGATCCTGACCTGATTTGAAACCAAGAGTCAGATGCTTAACTGACTGAGCCACCAGGTGCCCCTGATTCTTAAAAAGGGACCTTATGTGCTCTTGGAAAATTAATTTCAGGAAAGCTGATTTCTGACCTTTAATATTGATTAGCATTGTGATTTTATGTGTAAGGAAACTAAGTGTAAATACTTGCTTTCTGGGGTATAAATAAAAGCAGCATTTTAATTATTGTATGTTTATTTGGCAGCTCAGGATTTTGTTTTTTCTTTTCTTCTGAGCAAAGACTTTGCCCTATAATAGATTAGGGCCCTGATAGTTATACCTTTAACTGAAATTGGCTCGCTCAGGGAAGGACTTTTGAAGACCATTAGTTTTAATTATGCTTGTTAGTGTAACCTTTGTTTTGAAAGCAAAATCATTTAGTATCTTAACTGACAGTTCATTCTCTGGTAATAAGACCCCTGGCTTAGTTGTGTAGGAGGACCTCAGTGATACATCTTCACTTTCCCATTTCCTTTGCCGTATGAAACGTGTCACGGGCTTTCCTCCCGGACAAGCACATTTCGTGTGCGTTGGTCATACTTGAGTGTGTGTGGTGTGGGTTGTTGGGAAGTGAGAGTTGCTGTGTTGGTGAAGGAACTGAGTGAAATGCGTCCTGTATGTAGTGACTTCACGTGATGCCATGATGACTTGAATGACTGGTAGACAAACTTGGAAATTATATAAGGAATATCCATATATTATAAAATTTTTAATTTTGTAAAATGCAATTGTCTGCATTTTCCCCTATTGATCATGAAGAATAGTTTAAATATAAGGTCATTTTTATAGGACATAAAACTTAACAACAAAAGGAGAAGACAAAAAGCAAACTAGTAATACTATAATGTCATCAAAAATGATAAGAAGACCAAATTCTTCATAGACAAGAGGGCAATTCACAAAAGAGGACATATATATTATTAGCATATGTAAAAAAAAAAAGATTTACTTTTCCCAGTAATCAAAGAAATGTAAATTTAGATACTCCTTTCACCTGTTAAGATTTAACAAAAAATGTTGACGGTTTGTCAGAATGAACATTCTTGCCTTGCTTGTGGAGTACAGATGGACAGACCATGCAGCTTTACAATAAGCATCAAGACTCCACTGCTGGGAGTCTTAAGGAAATGACAACATATATGTAGAAAAAGTCATGTATGAAGGTTAATTCATTGAGGTTTCTTAATAGTAAAAATCAGAAGCAATCTAAGTGGTTATTAGGGGAATGTTTGGTTATGCAACCGTTAAAATTTATATTTATGAAGCTTAACTTGAGCACTGGGGAGGAAGCAGGAAGCACAATCCCAGTTCTGTTGTAAAAAGAGGAACATGGGCACATACACGGGCCTGTTGAGAGAGCATCCCGGCTTTGGGATCACGGGTGACTGTTGTATCAGTGTTCAGCGTGGCGCAGTGTTTCTTCAGTATGCACGCACTACATCCGTCCCCAGAAAGAGAGCGGACAGTATTTACTTAAAATCACTTCTGTGACATCTACCCATGCGAGGGAACGCAGTCTGCCTCAGCCTTCCTAGCAGGAAAAGGCTCTTTGTCCCAGAGAAACACGTGTAGGTTTTCCAAAGAGAGGGCAACACTTTCCTGTGTGAACTACTCAGGGATGACGCGTTCTGGGGGAAGTGTAGCTTTCCCGGGTGTGGAGGCCTTCTAGAAGAGTAGCAGGAGAGTGTGCAGGACAGGAGGCTGGTTTGACCTCACATGACTTCGAGAACTTACGGGCCTGCTGTGCCCCACTATAGGGAACTGCTCCAGCCCCTTTAGCACTGGAGATACATTCCCGTTGTGCACATCCATGGATTTTAAGGAAGGAACTGGATGTTCAGACAAGCGCTTCTATCTTTTCTTCTTGAAGTTCTCCTGACAGGGGTGAGGGAGGGGCCACATTTGCAGCTCCTGTCATGGATTTATTGACAAAGCCACCTGCATTGGGGTATAATTTGAGCTTGTAAAATTAGCAACACAGTATTTTCAGTTGTGCTTGAACGTTTTTACAGGTCATTGTACCTTTGGTTTTGGTTTAAAGGAAAAATACTACTTTGACACTCTTTAATTCTGGATTTTGAAAGGGACACAAAAGATGCTCCTATTTTGGGAAGAGTAAACAGGAACAGATTTTTGAGTGAGTACCTTCATATATATTTATGTGGGTTTATGTATCCAACATGTACACCTGAAATAAGACTTTTATCAAATTAAGCATTTGAGAAGGCGGTTAAAGGAAATTTTGAGTTGGGGACTTTAATAATTAACATTTAGAAAAACAGCATTTCTTTCTTTTCTATAGAATTAGAACCTTGACACATCTTTAAAGGAAGCACTACATGAGCACAGTTGTCTCACTTCCTTCTGCGACTGACATGGAGAATTTTCAGCTTTTCTTAATCCTTTCCATCATGGTCTTTTTACCATATGTGTTCATGTCGTAAGAATAAAATACTTGTGGGACGCCTGGGTGGCTCAGTCAGTTAGGCGTCTGCCTTCGCTTCAGGTCATGGTCCCAGGGTCCTGGGATCAAGTCCCGTGTTGGGCTCCCTGCTCAGCAGGGAGCCTGCTTCTCCCTCTCCCTCTGCTGCTCCCCCTGCTCGTGCTCTCTCTCTCTCTCTCTCTAATAAATGAATGAATAAAATCTTTTTTAAAAAAAGGATAAAATACTTGTACGTTGCAGATCATTTAAGATAAAATGTACATTGCAAATAAATATGATAATGTTATTTTGCAATGATTTTTCTCATCTTTTAAGATTTAGCTTCTAAATTTAATTCTTCCTTGCAGGCATGTGAATTTTTCCTTACTTCTCGAGGGCCATTCCAATCATCTACACAACGAAGGAGCAAAACGCACTCTTGCTAGTGTAGTAATCTGGGAGTGGCAGATATTTGGGAGAACTCCAGTACAGTGGCAGAAGGAGGAGATTGATGTCTGGTGGGATCTTGTCTGCATTACATTGGAAAGTATCTTTGTCCAGAGAGGGAAGAAGACATACTGCAAATTTGCAGGCTAATGCAAAGGGACCAAATTTTTCTCTTTGTAACTTTGTGAATGGAGAAAACTGTTCTCTGTTTGTTTCCTTTGTTCTAGTTTTAAAACTTCCTATGTGTTCCACTTTTAGGGCATTTCCCATTTGTCTGACTCTGTTTTCCATGGAATTTGACAGAACAAAGAAAACATTTTATGGTGGAATTACATAAATTCCTTATGTTTCTATGACAGGCCAGACTCACTGGACATAAATGATGATGGCAACAATTGACAGTATGTTAAACATCAGCATGGGGTATCTGTCTAGGTACTTGGAAACTAACATACACTAGAGAAATTAAAAATATTATCAGAGAAGATAAAAAAAGATAAGTTTTCCAAAGGAATTTTTCAGAAAGAATGTCAAAGTCTGTCACATATAAAGGCTTTACTGAAATAGGTAAGATTATGACTGGACCAGCCTTTAGCAAGATGTCTCTGTCCGTACAGCGAGAAGACTTGTGGGAGGGTACAGTTAACTAAAGAAATGGCAGTTAAAATAAGGCAGGAGAATAATTTCATGTCTTTTAAACTGACATTTTTTGTTTTTTAAAGAAGAGGAGGCCCAGACCTTGTCAGGTTGAAGGATGCAGAGGGCAGTTTAAGTACTGTAAATATGGGGCACCTGGGTGGCTCAGTCGGTTAAGCGTCTGCCTTCAGCTCAGGCCCCACATCGGGCTCCCTGCTTAGCGGGGAGTCTGCTTCTCCCTCTGCCTTCCCCCGTTAGTGCGCGCACTCTCTCTCTCAAATAAATAAAACCTAAAAAAAAAAAAAAAGTTTAAATACTGTAAATACGTTCATAGCCTCTGACCCAGTAATTCCAAGCATAAACATTTATCCTAAGAAAATAATTTAAAAGACTTAGATAGACACAGCTGCAACAGGAACCAAGGGTGTACACATGGACCAAGTGTTGTATAGAAACCTTATTTTTCCACTTTCAATATTGGTTGTTTAGAGACAGACTGTGCAGGAGTTACAAGACATAGGCGCTCAGCCACAAGCACGCAGAGGGCTGTTAATTCTACAGATGGACTTGTACACGTGCTTCACAAGGCTCACTGGAAATACAGCCAAGGCTCTGGAAAGGGGCAGTGTGGAGGGTCACGGTGCTGTATTCATACCGCCAACCTGGGCAGTATGCTAACTGTGCTTACAGGTAGACAAATGCCAGATGCACCTGCACCGCAGTGGGGGCCGGTCACACACCGTAAGGGGAGAGGGGATCTGATTATAAGGAGAGCCAGCAGAGTGACAGCTCTGAAGATAGGGACCCATCCTGTCATTCTCATCCTGGTGCCCCAGTAGAGGACCTGTCCTGTAACCGGCTTTCAGTCAAGGATTCATGTTTTGTTTGTCACTCTTTTCTTTAAACTGATTGCTGGTGCAGGCTTCCAAATTCCTGCCAGGTGACTGCACCAGAATCACTTGAGATGTTTAAAAACATAAATGCCTAGATCTCCATTCCCTGGAATTCTTATTCATTCATGTGGGCTTATTTTCACAAGTTTTTATTTGAAATAATTTTAAACCTTCAAAAAACTTAGAGGGGCGCCTGGATGGCTCAGTCAGTTGAACATCCTACTCTTGATTTTGGCTCAGGTCATGATCTCAGGGTCCAGGGATGGAGCCCCAGGTCAGGCTCTGTGCTCGCTCAGTGGGGAGTCTGCCTGAGATTCTCCCTTTCCCTCTGCCACCCACCCTGTCCCCATTCACGCTACCTCTCTAGAATAAATAAATAAAATCTTAAAAAACAAACTTAGCAAGTTCCCCTTGACCCTTCACCCAGCTTTTCTTCATCCTACCTAACTATAGCACAATTATTAAAACAAGGAAATGAACATTGTCTTAATACTATGAACTGATCTACAAGCCTTATTTGAATTCTGCCAGTTTTCCCACTTATATCCGTTTTGTGGCCCAGAATCTGATCGAGGGTCCCACATTGCACTCAGTTGTCTTGTTTTCCCCGTCTCTTTCTGTGTTTGATGATAGCCCCTCAGTCTTTATCTTCCACGATGTTGGCAGTTTTGAAGAGCACTTTGTGTGTGTGTGTGTGTGTGTGTGTGTGTGTAAATGTCTCTCAATTTGGGTATATCTGATGTTTTCTCATCATTAGAATGAGGTTATGCATTTGGGGCAGAAATACCACAGGAGAAAAGCTGTACACCTGTTAGTACATCATATCAGGGGTATATGATGTCACCAAGTCTTACTACTGGTGATGGTAACTTTGATTTCTTAGTTACGGTATCCAGCAGTTTGTTTTACTCTGTCTCTGTGTAGTTACTATTTTTTCCTTTGTAATTAAGTATCTTGTGAGGAGATACTTTGCAAATATCCTGCTTCTCAACAAAAATTACCATTAGGCGGATACCATAGTAGTAATTCTTGCAGGCAAGAGCATCTGTGGCTTGATGACTTTGCAAATATCCATATTCTCATCAAACCACTGTCACTCTTGCCTGCAACAATCATTACTATGGTATTTGCTTAATTTTTTTATTTTTACTATTCCTTCCACATTCAGTAATTGGAAAGTGACTGTAAGGAAGAACTGTCCCTTTTCCCTCGTTTACTTATTTATGTCAGTATGGCCTCAGGAGTATTTATTTTACTCTATGGGTTTTCATCCAATACCATCATCAATTTATTTTCCTGCTCAAATAGTTGCAGCCTTGGCCATCGAGAACTCCTTTGAATTAGCTTTTGACTTCTCTCTGCATTTTTTTTTAGCACATCTGTACTTTGAGACATCACAAGGTATTCTAGGCTCGTCCTCTATTTTTCCTGCAATGGCTTTAGAGCTCCAAGGGTTTCTTGTACTGGATACTTGTATTTAGAAACCAAGATCAGGGTGCTGGACATGCTCCCTGCTGCTTGGGTGTCTTTGCTTGTAGGCCCTTTGGTGGACAGAGCTAGTGAATGCACATAAGTATGCTAGCACAGCTGCACACATTCGTTTCAGTATCTACCTACCTCTGACTCAAATCCCGTAGGACAGGGTTCTTTCTAACGTCACCGCCTTTCTTAGTGGCAGCCTATTTTCTCCAGCAGTGAGAGACTTGGCACCCATTATCTATAATACATTTACTTGTTTGTTCAAATCTTGTAGACACAAAAAGCAGTGATTCTAACTGCAGGCGGTTTTGTCCCCAAGGGTCATTTGGCAATGTCTGGAGACCCTGTCCATTGTCACAGTTCAGGTGGGGGAGTGCTAATGGCATCTAGTGAGGACAGGCCAGAGACATCCTGACCTTCCTGCCATGCCCAGGACGGCCCCCACAACAGAATTAAATGGTTCAGAATGCTGGTAGTGCCCATGGTGAGAAACCTGGGGCATCAAGCGGTTTCAGAATGGCCAGCCTGTACCCCTATGAGAAACACATAATCTTTGTGTAGTTACTTTTTCTTTAGTCTTACAGTATTCAGTCAAAACAGTGTTACTGAGTTTATTAGGACCAGTTCCTTCCTCTACCTCCTTCAGTATGGTTGTGATGCACTTGTAACCCAGTTAGGGTCATTTGTTACTGTCTGTACTCAGTTTGGGGTTTGGTTGATTGAATGTATGTTCTAAAAGTCAGACCAGTACAGAAGGATGTGCTCCAAAAGTGCAGATCTGTTTTTACAAGTTCCTCAGATGATTTTGATTTTCACCTTTTTTCAGAACCAATGGTGTAGCTCATGGGCGTTGAAGTCAGACCTGAATTTACATCCAGTCTCTTATCAGGTATGTAATGTCGGGTAAGTTACTTTCCCTCCCTGAGCCTACACTTCCAAGGGTTGTCATGAGGGTATGAAAGTATACATGCGGTGTTTATCAAAATGTCTGCACAAAGTGGGAGCCCAGATGAGAGCTGTGTTCATTCTTTCCTGTATCCGTTTAACACATACACGGGCGATGCTACCGTGTGCCGAGGTGCTACACTTGCTCCCCAGTGAGACAAAATAAGTAAGACCTGATTCATGCCTTTTAGGGGTTCACATTTTAGGGGGGCTCTTGGCAGTTTTAGAGTGGCCATTTCTTACATCGATGTGGAAGCTTTTCCCTAGAAGGCCTGACGGGTGCAGACTATGTATTTATCTCTCTGGTGAGCTGTCGTGGTAAAACTCAGCAATCTAGAGAAACAGATCGTTCTGTGTCGCCGACTCTCTCAAATAGATGTCATTTCAGGCTTCTAAGGATGTCTAGATAGCAGACTGTACGAAGTTGAACTCTCTAGGGAGCACCTGTATTCAGGTGTTCAGAGTTCTTGGATACTAGCCATTCAGAAGATTTTTTAAACATATATGAAAATGTTTTGGAGCAGTGCTTCTCAGTTTTAGTTTGTATACAGATCATCCAAGGATTTAGTTAAAAAGCGGAATCAGTCAGTAGGTCTGGACTGGGGCCTGGGACTCTGCATTTATAACAAGCTCCCAGCAGATGTAGCTGGTTGTGGGTCACACTTTGAGCAACAACGGTTATTACATGACTTTGAAATCACATTTTCTGGGGCATTGAATCCTAGTTCTTCAACTTATTAAGTATGTACCTCTTACTAGTGATTGATCTCACTCTGAGCATATTGCACCTTTAGGTTATTAGCTATTGAAGTCACCGCTTGGATCATATCAGCATTTTAAATTTGTAGTATGTGAGGACAGACCTCTAAAAACTCATTGGTGGAATTGAAAAGCAAGTGTCATGATTTGGTATTGCAACTAACGATATGCTTCTTCCATTTGGATCTACATACTATCTTTGGATTTTTCTTCCCCATGGTGACAGCCACTAAAACTAAGTACCTAAATAAACTGAAATTAGGAGCAGAGTTGTGTTATGTTTTGTTTGGTTTTGGTTTTGGTTATGTTTTGTTTTTGGGCTCCATGTGGAGCCCAACTTGGGGCTTGAACTCACAACCCTGAGATTAAGACCTGAGCTGAGATCAAAAGTCAGACACTTACCAGACTGAGCCACCTAGGTGCCCCTGTTTTTTATTTTATTTTTTTTTTAAGTAAGCTCTATGCCCAACATGGGGCTTGAACTTACGACCTGACATCAAGAGCTGCATGCGCTACTGACTGAGCCAGCCAGGTGCCCCAGACCAGAGGTTTAAAAAAAAATGTATAGATATACACACACATATATATAATAACACTGTTCTTACTATGTTAATATATAAATAATAAATAAAAATGTTATAGTGAAACAGTTTTTGAATCATCAATCAATAAAGCAATACTTTAATGTATTATTTACATTGTCCTGTTAACGTCTAATTTGTGTGTTTTTGAATTTAACAAATGTTTTGGTACAAAAGTACATTTCTGTAATTTATATTCTAAATCGGGGGTATGTGCTGAGGAGTACAAGGAGTGGAAGAAAAAAGTTTTGATTTTACTGCTATGTAGCAGAGAAAAAATGACTTTCTTTTGAAAACAATATTGAGGGCAGATGTGAATGGTTTGCCACGGGGACTAACTAAAGATCCCTTCAGGGTGTTTCCAGGATATCTGACACTGAGAAACTCTTTGTGATCACTCCATGTAGTTTAGCTGGAATTGGGGGCCCTTCACTGGGATCTAAATGTCTGGCAGCACAACCCTCCCCTCCCCAAAACAGAGGGTAAGGGATCTCAGAATTTAAGTGACCAATTAGTGTATTCCATTAATTAAATGGGATTGACCTATTCCCAATGAACGAGAGTTCCAGGATCTTCAAAACAAAATAATTAATTAGAGGTCTATGGCGGTAAGTATAAACGGATTAGCCCACCCTGGCATTGTAGTGAAGCGAGCTGCGTGGGGTCTCCCTTGTTCTCGGTCTTTGCCTAGACATTTCTGGCTAGCTGAGCCACAGTGCTCAGACTCTTTGACCTGTAGAACCTTTTACACTCTTTAAATTGGTTGAGGACCTCCGGGAGCTTTTGTTTATGTGAGTTACAGCTATCAATCTTTACCACAGTAGGAATTCAAACAATTTTAGGGGGCGTCTGGGTGGCTCAGTCGGTTAAGCGTCTGCCTTCGGCTCAGGTCATGGGATCTCAGGGTCCTGGGATCGAGCCCCAAGTCGAGCTCCCTGCTCAGTGGGGAGTATGCTTCTCCTTCTCCCTCTGCTTTCCCCCCTGCTTCTCTCTCTGTCTCTCTCTCTCTGAAATGAATAAATAAATAAAAAAATTTTAAAAAACCAGAATTTTAAAATATTCATTAATTCATTAAAAAATAAAACTATTGCACGTTAACATAAATAACATATTTCGTGAAAAAATAACTATTTCTGCAAGTAAAAAAATGAGAATAGTGGCATTGTTTTATACTGTTTACAAATCTCTTTACTGTCTGGCTCAATATAAGCAGCTGGACTTTTCTGTCTGTTTTTACACTCGGTCTGTTGCAGTGTTGCTCATCATGTAGCCTCTGGAACACTGCGCTGGACGCTCATGAGGGAGTAAGAATGTAAAAGGGACAGACCTTGCAGGTGCCCTGGAAGGGTCTGTGGGATCCGGGGTCTCCCTTCTTCCTAAGCTAAGGAGGGGGTTGCCATGGCTCTCCGAGGCCTGCGTGGGGCTGAATCTGCTTCTCGGGAGAGGTTTGGCAGGGGCACCTTTAGGGGCTGTGTGTGGAGCCCCATCTCCCCTGTTCCAGCCTCCCCTGCTGTGTCATGGTTTCATTCTCAAATCAGCTTCTGTGGTGCCCTGTTGCCCCACACACTGCCTAGGTATGTCTCTGCTGCATCCAGTAAACCTGGTCTCTTTCAAGTTTGCTGAAAAATAGGCTAAGTGGATAGAATTTGCTCAGTTTTGAGTTTTTCTCTTGTAAATTATTCATATCTGTTCTTACCTTTTGTTCGTAAACATTATGTGGAAAGACATGAACAGTTATATTATTATTGATGCAAGACCTTGAAATGATCATATTAAAATTCATAAGCTTGTTTTTTGTTGTGATATAGGCCCTTGGTTGAGTTTTGTTTAAAATATATATATTTTATATACACATATGGGGTGCCTGGGTGGCTCAGTCGGTTAAGTGTCCGACTCTTGGTTTTGGCTCAGGTCATGATCTCAGGATCGTGAGATTGAACCCCACTCCCCCCACCTTCGGGCTCAACACTCAGCAGGGAGTCTCCTAAAGTTTCTCTCTTCCTCTGCCCCTCCTGCTCATGCTTTCTCTCTCTCTGTCTCTAAAATTAAGAAATCTTTTTTTAAATTTAATTTTTTAAAGGGAAGTGTTTCAATTATTGCTTTTATTTTTGTTCTTTTTTTTTTGTTAAGATTTTTTATTTTTTTATTTGAGAGAGACAGAGCATAAGGAGGGAGAGGAACAGGGAGAGGGAGAAGCAGACTTCCCGCTGAGCAGGGAGTTTGACGTGGAGCTGGATCCCAGGACCCTGAGATCATGACCTGAGCCGAAGGCAGCGCTTAACCAACTGAGCCACCCAGGCACCCCAAAGAAGTAAATCTTTGAAAAAATACAATTCTATTGAATAGATCCTGTTTTGTGCCATCTCACGCAGACTCAGCATGATACTTCAAAAAAAAAGCACCATAATGTTCTGGTATGTTCTGCCCGATGAGAAAGTGTGAAAACCCCTGCAGAGGGCAACTCGGGAGGCGGTGGGTTTAGGCTTCGTCTGCTGTGTGTGATGTTGCCTGTGGAGTCCCTCCCTCTCAGCTGTGGGGGAACCTCTCCAACTCAGACACTGGAGCTGATGCTCATGCTCCTTTGATGTTTCTCCTCCACGTTTTCCTGATGCTGATGGCACAGAGAGCGAGGGGCCAGGTCCTCTAGTTGTGAGTGCTGGGAGAACACCAGAGGCAGGATGGGGAGCAGCTGCCCGATTCAGGTATTCATGCAGTCAGGAAGTGTTTGCTGAGCACCTGCTATGTGCTTCAGAACTACACTGACAAGGTCTGAAAACACTAAGACTTATCTTCAGAGAAAGCCACACCGGTGGTAGGAAGACAGCGTTTGGATCTCTCTGGTAAATAATGTGTGCATTTCTTCCTCAAGGTGGATTGACTAGGATAGGAGGCAGCTGAGCACAATTGTGGCTGGCTGGGGGCCAGCTCTTTGAAGTTCCTGAACTTGTGTAGACTCGGCCTGTGGATTCCAGCGGTAGAGGAAGCTGCATGTGAGACCATCTGAGGTTGCACTTCCTTTGAAGCAGAATGACTCAAGGCAATCTTGGCGTACACGGGGCCAATCAGGGGACCTAGAAAAGCCTAGAAAGAAAAATCCTCTGCCAGAAGGGAGTTGAAAATAGCTGTGGGTTATTTGAAACATCATGTTGACTTGAAGAGTTTCAAGAGAGATTATTTGGAGTTAATGTAGTTTCCCTACAGGCAGAGGATTAGTTGCTGAAGAGGATTCCTTACGGGAAGTTGGACGGGCTGCAGTGCCCCCTCCGAGTCCTCTGGGCTCTGGCCTGTGTCCTTGCAGACATTTCTGGAAAGGGCCACGTTATGGATGAGTGCACAACTCTGCACACGCACCAAGTGTGCGGTTGAAATGTTTTAAAGAAGGGTTTTGGGTGGGAAAAAATCATCACAGAAGCTGATGGTTCGGTTCAGAGATACAGAGTTACCAAGTTTCTCTTCCCTGAGGTCAGGTTAATGGGAAATCGGAAACCAAAAGCTGGTTCGTGTTACCGTCTCACACCTTAAAACCTTGCTTGTTAAGACAGGCACATTTTTTAAATACTTGTTTGAATACCTGAATTACAAGCCTTATTTTCCTGCGGCTTGTCATCCTTCTGAGTGGCTGTTCTGATCATAGCCAGGGCGTCTGGACATTTCTTTCTTTTTTTTATTTTATTTTATTTTATTTATTTATTTGACAGAGAGAGACACAGCGAGAGAGGGAACACAAGCAGGGGTAATGGGAGGGGGAGGAGAAGCAGGCTCCCCGCCCAGCAGAAAGCCCAATGTGGGGCTTGATCCCAGGACCCTGGGACCATGACCTGAGCCGAAGGCAGACGCTTAACAACAGAGCTACCCAGGCGCTCTGTCTGGACATTTCTCAACCAGTTGAGAGTAAAAGAACCCTGTCAGAGTATTTTCTTCTCTCATTACTCTGACACTTCTAGGCCAAAATGCCTAGTAGTTTCAGACATAAGAGTTTTCCTGAACCAAGTAATACTTGTAAATATCACATTGGTCTTTAAAAAATTTTTATTTTTATTTACTTATTTTTATTTATTTTTAAATATTTTATTTATTGATTTGACACACACAGAGAGAGAACAAGCACGGGGAGCAGCAGAGGGAGAAGCAGGGAGCCCTACGCGGGGCTCGATCCCAGGAACCTGGGATTGTGACCTGAGCCGAAGGCAGACACTTAACCAACTGAGCCACCCAGGTGCCCTGGTCTTTAAAAAAATTTTAATCTTGTTTTTTAAAAATTCCATTTATTTAAACTAAAAACAACAACTACATTTCTTCCACCCTCTAGCTCCCCCACCTCTGGCAACTACCGGTCTGTTCTCTGTACCTGTGAGCTTGGGGTGTTTGTTTGCTTTAGATTCCACAAGAGCGATCCTAGGGCATTTGTGTTTCTCTCCTCTCTGTCTGACTTAACTTCATTTACCATACCACCCTCAGGGTCCATCCACGTTGTTGCAAATGGCAAGGTTTCATCCTTTTTTATGGCTGAGTAGTAATATTACACACACACACACACACACACACACACACACACATCTTTATCCATTCATCCGTCGATGGACACTTGGGCTGCTTCCACACCCTGAATGTTGTAAATAATGCTGCAGTAAACATGAGGATGCAGGTATCTCTTTGGGTTAGTGTTTTCATTTTCTTCAGATAAATATTCAGAAGTAGCACTACTGGATCAGAGGGTACTTCTATTTTTAATTTTTTGAGGTATCTCCATACAGTTTCCAGAGTGGCTTCACCAGTTTGCATTCCCACCAACAGTCCCCCTTTCGTCCGCATCCTCACCAACACCTGTTGTTTCTTGTGTTGTTGATTGTAGCCATTCTGACTGGTGTGAGGTGATATCTCACTGTGGTTTTGATTTGCATTTTCCTGATGATCAGTAATGATGATCATGTGTCTGTTGGCCACCTGCATGTCTTCTTTGGAAAAATGGCTATTCAGGTTGTCTGCCCATTTTAAAATTAGATTTTTTTTTTCTGTTGAGTTGTGTGAGTTTTTTTATATATTTTGAATATTAGCCCCTTATCAGATGCATGATTTGCAGTATCTTCTCCCATTTAGTCGGCTGCCTTTTCCTTTTGTTGATGGTTTCCTTTGCTTTGTTATTTATAAATATTGCATTGTTTTTGTTTTGAATATCTTCATGTTCAAAATAATGATGTCTTTGAGAATGGAAAGAGAGCTTTTGTCCTAATTTAGCAGGTGGGAGTGGGGTTCAGAGGTCACAATAGCAGAGAAGTGACCCTGCTGACCCTTTATCATCTGATTGTTCCAGTTGCTGATTTTGGGTTCCGATAGGGACTCTCCTGGGGCCTTGGCTGCGTGGTCCTTGAAATATTGATTATGGAACTTTAAGGAGTTCACAGTTGGGGTGGATTTGCAAAGTGGGTCTGCCTGAATGTGAGGAGCAAGTTGGCATTTCCTACCAGTTGTTTAATTGAAGACCATTTCTAGTAGATGGTTTAGCTTTGTGGACTTACCCCAAATGGTCACAGCATGGCTCTCCTTGAGCCGAGTGCCCCCCCACCCTGCTCCAGTCGGTGCTGAGTGATGTATGTGCAGTGCAGAGAAAGGCCGTTGGTACAGTTTGATCTCAATGGGAGAGTCGATCATGGTGAGCCCCCCCATGTGACACAGGCTAGCCGCTGCATGGGCGTGAATGGCATGGAGCAGGTCCATACATGCGTGTATGGTGTTCACACATGCGAATGAAACAGACCATCTTCTAAAGAGTAAAATTTCAAGCCATTACATGTGTTGGACAAGCCAATCTTAAGAAAAAGTTTTTTAAAGTAAAATTTTTCATGGTAGTGTATTTAATGAAGACTTAGAACTACTTTTAGTTTTTTCTGAAGAAAGGCATGCTTGGTGGGGTGATATTAGCACGTCCACAAGAGTGGGAGAGTCTCTGAAACGTTAAGTGTTCCGGTATTTTTATCGTTGCTGTTCATTGAAGCTAACAGGCAAACCAGAAGGTGTTCCCACAATGCTTATTTTCTCCCACAGACTTCCACAACATCCACGGTGCTAACTTTTGTGAGAACTACAAACATTTTAAAGTTTCTTTTTATGTTATTTTAGTGACAACCTTATCTTGAGTCACTGCTTATGTTCTGTGTTTTGGTGGGTTTTTGTTATGAGATTTCTTAGTTTATTTAGTTGTTTACTTGTTTTTAGCCTTGAAACCTTTTAGGTAAGTAGTTTGTTTTTTTCTGAGATTCTTACTCTTGTTAAAAATACATTTTATACTTCAAGTCATGCTTTTCTGATTATGGTGTATTTTGGAAAACAGTGTCAGGATCCTTTTTGAGGTCAAGAATTTTTACCTTAAGAATGAGGGAAGAAGAAACGTCAAAATCCAAGTAAGCGAGTATCAAATAAATTGACGTCTAATCCCTTGAAAGCCAGGGTTCTGTTTGGTGTTCAGTTACCTTGTCCGCTGAGCTGATTAATGATAGGGGGTCTGTTTCCCCCCCAATAAGTGCTTTTCTGCAACTCCTGAAGATTCCTATGCAAAAGGAGCTCTTTTGAGAGATTTTCTGATTAAAGATGACAGAGTGCAAACACTAGCACTTGGGACACTATCTCTTGGTTTGTGTGATACTGATTTTCTTCCAAATATAGTTTTGAATTGGCTTATCATTTTTCTCATAGTCATAGCCATATATTATTACAACTACATGAAATGTATGTGTTTTGGGCAAAGACCACAGGAAACATAGAAAAAAAGGAAACTCCCTATTCTGTTAGAAACTTAGGATAATGGATAAAAATAATTTTTAAAAATTTCTCCATGTTGTGACGCACTTGGGTGGCTCAGTCGGTTGAGTGTTCAACTCTTGATTTCAGCTCAGGTCGTGATCTCAGGGTTGTGGGATCGAGCCCCATGTCAGCCTCCGTGCTTCTCTCTCCCTCTGTCCCTCCCCCTGCGTGCTCTCATAAATAAATAAATAAATAAATAAATAAATAAATAAATAAATAAATAATAAATTTAAAAAAAAAACAAAAAACCTCAGCAATATGTAATAGTCCAAGGAAGACACTTTTCCTTTTTGACAATCTTGAAAAAAACATTTTGGCCTTCTCCATTTTGCTGTTTCAGAGCAGAAACCTTAATGAAGAAAGTTTTTTAAAGTTTTATCTTCAGTCCATAAATTTAAATCATTTTTAAATCAGTGATAGCTAAGAGCTGTGCCTTTTGAGTTCTTTTGTTGGCAAACATTCTTAAATATTAAATATTAGGTGGAAAGCAGAAGTGAGTTGATGAATAATGTATTATTATTAAACGAGATTTCCTTTAATATATAGAAGGTTACAATCCTCAAACTTTTACTATTTGTTTTTGTTTTTTTTTTAAGATTTTATTTATTTGACAGAGAGAGACACAGCGAGAGAGGGAACACAAGCAAGGGGGGTGGGAGAGGGAGAAGCAGGCCTCCCACCGAGCAGGGAGCCCGATGCAAGGCTCGATCCGAAGACCCTGGGATCATGACCTGAGCTGAAGGCAGACGCTTAATGACTGAGCCACCCAGGCGCCCCAAAACTTTTACTGTTTTTAAGTGATTACAACACCCTTATAATGAACTGCCTGCCCTATTAGATAGGCTCATTTAGTCATTTCTTCAGCATGTAGAATTCTCGGTTGCCTTCTGTGTGGCTGATGTTGTGTGCTGGGGACACAGTAGCGGGCAGAGCAGTCCTGGGTTCTGCTGTTGGTGTTTATTGATACACTCGCTCACTGCACACCAGCCACATACCTGGCGCTGTCCTGCAGGCTGGGGTCATGCTCCGTGGAGGAAGAAGCAAGCAGTAAATAAGTACATACATAGATGATGCAGCCAGTTTCAGATGGGGATCAGTGCTTCAAGGCCAGGGAGAAGTAACTGTGGACACGGACTGATCTGTTTTACAGCCTAGAGGACATAAATGCGAGTACAGTTAATCACACAGATGAATACGATAAATGCCACGAAGGAAGGGTGGAGTGAAGCCATGTAAGTCGGGGAGCTGGGGACTAGTCCATTTTGAGGGAGACAGGGAGGACTTCCTGCAGGAGGTGACATTTGAGCTAAGATTGAACGACAACTAGGTGTGTCAGTTTCCAAGGGACTGCCATATGAAGTGCCACAGACTGGTGGCTTAAACAGTAGAAATTTATTGTCTCATGGTCTGGAGACTAGAAGTCTGAGATCAAGGTGTTCCTTCTGAGGTTTCCAAGGAGAATCTCTTCCATCCTCTCTCCTAGTTTATAGTGATTTGCTGGCAGTCTTCAGCATTTCTGGCTTGTAGACACATCACCCCCGTCTCTGCCTTCATCCTCACATGGGCATTCTCTCTGTGTGGGTGTGTGTCCAAGCTTCCCCTTTATATCAGGACACCAGTCGTATGAGCTCATCTGAAGAAATTACTCGGTATCAACCCTGTTTCCAAATGAGGTCTTTCCGCAGTGTTGGGGTTAGGACTTCAGTGTGTGAATCTTGGGGGGACACGGCAACTCACAACACCAGCCAAGTGAAGAAGAGGGGAGGGGAAAACTTTTTTCTCAAGAAGTGAGGACAGCATGTGAAGGTCTCATGTTGGAAAGAAGCCTGGCTCACTTAAGGACAGACTTGGGGGCCGGTGCAGTGAGGTGGCTCCAGGACATGCTGAAGGTAGGATGGGTACAGAGGCCGCGTGGGCCCTGAGCATGGCCTGAAGGAAAGCAGGATTGCCATCTCCAGGTGCTGATACCCCAGCAGATAGAAGTTAGTGTCTGTTGGTCAGGAGCGAGGCTGCGGCTGCAGAGAAGGACTTCGGGGTCGGGGCGTCCTGGGTCAGAGTTCGCTAAAATCACTCAGGAACAGTGTCTCAGGTGGAAGGGCTGGGCTCCTTAGAACCTGAGGAGAACCCGCATTTGAGGAAGAAGTCAGAACAAGCAGCCCACAGAAAGGCAGTAGGAGGTACCTGGATGGAGCCCTGCTCAGAAAACCAAGTAGAGGATGGGTTAGTGGGGGCAGGTGCTACACGGAAGTTGAGGAAAAGGAGAGCTGAGAAGAGATCAGAGGTCAAAGACCAGGCTCTGTAGGAGGTGAGAGTGGAAACCTGATTGTTGTGTGTTGAGGAGGAGCAGGAGTAAATCATTAGTAAGTATCTTTATATAGTATACATTTATACTACAGCGTGAAGATACATAGTAAATGTACTGAACACTGGCAGGGGAAGGGGGTAAGGAAGGTGGCACCCAGACATGGTGGAAGATAGCAGGATTGGAAGCCAAGAGCAGGAAATGAGGAGGGGCAGGTGATGAAGATACCTAAGAGAAGGGTTTCCTTGCACAATTTATGTCCTTTTTCCCAGACCCCAAATGGTGGGGAAATCAGGAAAATAGGGAAAATGTTGTAACTCTCCTGTAAAAATTAAGGTTTAGCAATCAAGGCATAGATTGATGATTCAGAGGGACCCACTGACATCAAGTCCTGAGCGAGAGCAGGAAGCACGGGCGCACAGGTCGTGGGCCAGGGAGGACATTCCTGGGAACCTGGACAGCATCGTGCAGGAGAGAAAGATTCACACTCTCCCTTGTGGCTGTTACATGTCTTCGTGTGTATTCTTAGCCATGTCTGCTGCTAACAGTGAGTCATTCTTGCAAACAAAGTAAGTATTTTTTTTAAGAGTTTATTTATTTATTTATTTGAGAGAGAGCGCACAAGCAGGGGGAGCGGCAGGCAAAGACAGAGGGAGAAGCAGGCTCCCCACTGAGCAAGGAGCCTGATGCGGGGCTCCATCCCAGGACCCCGGGATCATGACCTGAGCCGAAGGCAGATGCTTAGCTGACTGAGCCACCCAGGTGCCCCACAAAATAAATATTAATAAGTTCATTCACATAGTTCATCACTTTGTATGATTCCAGGGAACGGTGTTCCAAGAACTAACAAGTACAGCAAACTGGTGGTCTGGACCTGCGGTTCTGTGTCATGCTGGTCCCCTCTCTAGGAGATTCAAATGATGTTATTGGAATGCTACCTCATTATGTCTGCTGATGGTTTCCAGGGCTTGATACATGCTACGGGCTGCAATTATTGCCAATACTTTAGTAGAACAAATGCAGAGGTGTGAGTGTGGCTGTGGGATTGAAACTGATCTGTAATCTGAATTCACAAAGCAATACTGACCTCATTGGCACAACCAAAATCAGGGCAAGCAGACAAAATAATTTCATCATTAAAAAGGGAAATGGGTGTGGAATTTAAGAAACAAAACAAGTGAATAAAGAAAAAAAAAGAGGCAAACCAAGAAGCAGACTCTTAACTCTAGAGAACACATTGATCGTCACCAGGGGTGAGGTGGGTGGGGGATGGGGGAAACAGGTGATGGGGATGAAGGAGCACACCTGTCAGGATGAGCACCGTGATGCGCACCAGGTAACGTCTGGAACTGTGGAATCACTATATTGTACACCTGAATCTAGTATTGCTGTGTATGTCAACTATACTGGATTTTAGGAAAACAAAAAACGGAAATGAGTTTAAATGAAGCAAAATATACCCGAATGCCCAGCGTGGAGACCACACCATCTGTGCAAAATGAAAGAAATTTTTCATGAAACAGAGATTAAGACTGTCACTGTTTTGTGTGTTTTAAAATTTTCATTTAAAAAATGATAACTTTTGGGGCACTGGTTGACTCAGTCGGTTAAGCATCTGAGTCTTCGTTTTGGCTCAGGTCACGGGCTCAAGGTTGTGAGATCGAGCGCCCCAGTTGGGCTCTAAGCTGGGCATAGAGTCTGCTTGGGATTCTCTCTCCCTCTCCCTCTGCCCCTACTCCACTTGCGCTCTCTCTCTCTCAAAAAAAAAAATGATGACTTTTGGGGCGCTTGGGGAGCTCAGTCAGTTAAGCGTCTGACTCCTAGTCTCAGCTCAGGTCTTGGTCTCAGGGTCATGAGTTCAAGCCCCATGTTGGGCTCCATGCTGGGTGTGGAGCCTTCTTAAAAAAAATAAAAAATAAATAAAATATAATGACTTTTATATATTTTTTCATTTTTAAATGATTTTTGTTGGACATTTATGTTATATTCATTTCATTTGTTTTCTGTTACTAGATGTCTATGAGGTATAGATTGTTCTTACATGTTATTGAAATATATAATCTTATTACAATATATTGGTTAATAATAATAATAAACCATGCCTTTGTTATTAAATCTCTTGTGTTACAGGAAATCTCTGAAACTTTTAATATAATCCTATCTTGGAAAAATTATTCACTGTGTATGATTTATGTCACTTGTTATTTTAAACATAAATGTATGAAAAATACAGACTAACGTATGGTATTGAGAATTCTCGGGGATTCCAGTTTCTGGTTTCAGATACATCAGGGATTCACCACCTGAGACATGGATTTGACCCAAAGGCTAAGATGAAGGACACGGGTAGAGAAACCAGCGTCTGAGTAGGGACATCTCCGCTTTCCTTTTTTTTCTTTCCTGGGAAGGAACAAAAGATGCGTGGAAGTATAGATGAATTTCAAAATCTAAAAGATGGTTTCTGTTTTCTCTCTAAAGAAGGCGTGAACTCATACCTCTTGATTATGATGGGCAAGCAGGCTGGCCTGGGCGGCCAGGGTGGGGTAGTTATAGTTGGGAAGAGCTGACCAGGGATGAGTCTGAGGGAGCACCATCCAGTTGAAGGCCAGGGGAAGCATTTTGGGGAAATTTTGAAAGGCTTACTGATGACCCTTTGTGGAGCTAACCCCCTTGGTACTTTTTTGCCTCTGTATTCATTCCAAATAGTTGACTGAATAACAGTCAACTTAGAAAACTAGTTTAACACATTTTAGTGTTACTTTGGCTTATATTTATTGTTTTAAGAACAAGTGATTTTTTTTTTTAAGATTTATTATTTATTTGAGAGAGTGTGCGTGCGTGTGCGTGCTTGCTTGCAGGTGTGTGCATGTGGGGGAGGGGCAGAGGGAAAGAGAATCTCAAGCAGACTCCCCGCTGAGTGCAGAGCCTGACGAGGGGGCTTGATCCCATGACCCTGAGATCACGACCTGAGCTGAAACCAAGAGTCGTATGCTTAACCGACTGAGCCATCCAGGTGCCCCAATAAGTGATCATTTTTAAAGAATAACAAAATACAAACTTTTGCCATTTTTCTCAATCTGTTGCTATTCCTTGTTGAAGGAATACATCAGTATCAGTGGTTGCCTTGGTTCTGACTCCTGATACCAAGACAGAGGAAATAATGTGCAATTCACCTCTTTTTTTTTTTTTTTAAAGATTTTTATTTATTTATTTAACAGAGAGAGAGAGCACAAGTAGGCAGAGCAGCAGACAGAGGGAGAGGGCGAAGCAGGCTCTCCGCTGAGCAGGGAGCCCAGTGTGGGGCTCGATCCCAGGACCCTGGGATCATGACCTGAGCCGAAGGCAGCTGCTTAACCGACTGAGCCACCCAGGCGCCCCTACAGTTCACCTCTTTAAGAGAACATGATTGATAGGCAAACAGATAAATAGAACAGAAGAGTCCAGAAATAGACCCACACATATATAGCCAATTGATTTTTCAACAGAGGTGCCAAAGTCATTCTGTGGAGAAAGATTAGCCTTTCAACATGTGTTGCTGGGTGAACTGGCTCCCTTGGGGGATGGGTGAAATAACCTTGATCTCTGTCTCACGACAAATACCACGGTTTTTAAAAAATCGATCGTAGACCTAAATGTTGTAAAACCTAAAATCAAAGCTTAAAGAACAAAGCATGGAAAGCCTTTATGTACTTAGGGTAGACAGAGATTTCTTAGTCCATTCAAGCTCCTGTAACAAAGTAGCACAGGCAGGGGTGGCTTTCCAAGAACAGATTTTATTTCTCACAGCCCTGGAGGCTGGAAGTCCAAGATCAGGGTGCCGGCGTGGTCGGGTGAGGGCCGTCCTCCTGGTGGTGAATCTCATTGTGTCCTCATGTGGCAGAGGGGGCTAGGGTTCTCTCTGGGTTCTCTTCTGTAAGGGTGCTAATCCCATTCATGAGGGCCTCATCCACATGACCTGACAACCTCCTAAAAGCCCACTTCCTAATCCATCACATTCGGATTTAACATATGAATTGGCGAGGGGTGGACACAAACATTCAGACCATAGCAACTTCTTGGGACAAAATCACTATTCATATGATAAAAAAAGTGTTTTAATAAATTGGACTTAAAGACTGTACACGTTTCTGGGCATCAAAAGTTACTATTTAAAAAATGAAAAAGCAAGGCATAAAGTGGGACAAAATATCTGTAAAACAATATGTGACAGAACTTGTATCTAGAAGATTTAATGAACTTTTACAATACAATGATAAGTCGATTTTTAAAAAATGGGCAGACCTGAAAAGAACTTCAGTTATTTAAACTTCACAGCGAGGGGGCTCCTGGCTCTTGATCTCGGGGCTGTAGGTTCGAACCCCGTGTTGGGTGTAGAGATTGCTTAAAAATAAGATCTAAAAAATAAAATAATATTCACAGCAAGATACCACTTAGAGCCACCAGAATGGCTAAAATTAGAAAGACTGAGAAGGACAAGTGTTGGACAAAAAGCAGAACAAAGTGGAACATTTTCGACAGGCGCGAACGTGGTGTCATCCCTTGCACAACAGCCAGGCTCTGAGTAGACACACATGCAAGTCCATAGCTGCATAGTTACCCAGAAGTAGTGAAAACAGATGCCCACAGGCAGACTTGTGCATGAATGTTCTCATCAGCTTTAGTTTTGTTCGACAAAAGCTGGAAACAACCTCCATGTGTATCCGCAGGAGGACGTGTGAACGTATTGTGATGTAGTCATTCCCTCCGTGGTGCGGGGAAACCAGACTTCCGGATACCACAGCATCAGCACGGAGGGGTCTCCCAGGCGTCTGCTGATGACAGATGGGGCCCAAAGTACGTCTTCAGGGTTCCATCCACAAAGTTCCCGAGCGGAGAGGAGTCCTCTGTGAACGCAGGAGTTCCATCAGTGCTTGTCCGGAGTGGCACAGAGTCGGGAGACTGGCTAGAAAGGATGCAAGGAGTAACATTCTGTAGCTTGAGCCTGGTAGTGGTCACGTGGACGAGTTCACCTGTTTGTCAGAACTCATTGCAATCTGTACATTTTATTTGTGTAAATGATACATCAACAAAGCAGTTTAAAAATAAGAACATGAAATTGTGTTTTAAATCATTAAAATACTGTTAGCATCTAGTTTTATGTATTTGTTAGAAAGCATTTGGTCAGTTAAATTTACCAGGAGCCGTTCTGTATTTCTAGGGTGTTGTATTAAACCTTCAAGGACGCCGTTCCGTGAGCCGGTCATGAATAGTTAGTTGAATGTTGCACCTAATAGTTGTGGTGCAATTGAGAACTAACGAGGTCTGCCTGGTTACCTCTGGGAAAAGCTTCTTAACCTCTGCAGCTCTTACTTCCAGTTGAGTGGCTTATGTTTTTAACATGTGTACCAGTGTTATTAGATTTACTTTACTGTATCTTTAGAGGCTCAAATACTTGGTGTCTCAGTTACATTACACGTGCCTTGAAAACATGAATGTGTTCATTTTGGATTTCCTTCCGAGAAAGTATTCCCTGTGTTACCGGAGTCGTGAGCGTGTGCCGTCCTGCTCTCCTGCCTTGTGTCTCCGTGTCCTGCAGATGCATCATTGGCATCTGATTTTCACTAGCCAAGTTCTTGGAGGAAAAACATAAGCTTGCTTATGAAATGGTCTTATTGTAGGGTTCTGGTCACTTTCTCGGGGGTTGGCTATAGCTTATAGCACATGGAAGAAATTTAACTGCAGGGATATAGACATTTTTTTGAGTGGAAAAAGTCTGCACCAGTTGATGTATTATAAAAGTTTAAGCCAGTATCAAAATGTCTTTTCAGAGGTGGTGAAGGGAATTATTTTTAAAAGACCGAGCTCACACAGCAGTTGGGAGAGGGACACAATTACTGAGGTATCAACTTGGTTTTTATGTGGCATAGAATGTTCTTTGAAGAGGAAAAGTGATTCTTTTGAAAAACAAATGAAAATTATTAGGTAATTTATAGCTCTTGAAACCCTTCCTATTGAATTTTTGGTTTAATAATAACAAGAAAAAAATTTTTTCAATTAAAAAAGTGCCTAATACTTTAACGACTGTGCCACCCAGGCGCCCCCTGAAAAAAATGCCTAATACTTTAAACCATTTTCTTTTTTAAAGGTTTATTTATTTGGGGCACCTGGGTGGCTCAGTTGGTTGGGCGACTGCCTTCGGCTCAGGTCATGATCCTGGAGTCCCTGGATCGAGTCCCACGTTGGGCTCCCTGCTCGGCGGGGAGTCTGCTTCTCCCTCTGACCCTCCCCTGTCTCATGTGCTCTCTCTCTCAAATAAATAAATAAAATCTTTAAAAAAAAAAAAAAGATTTATTTATTTACTTGAGAGAGAAAGAGTGAGAGAGAGAGATAGTGTGAGCGGGAGGAGCAGAGGGAGAGGGAATCTCAAGCAGACTCCCCACTGAGCACAGAGCCGGATGTGGGGCTCCATCTCAAGGACCCTGAGATCACGACTTGAGCTGAAATCTAGAGTCGGACGCTCAACAAACTGAGCCACCCAGGCACCCCCTAAACCATTTTCAAATGTAGCATCTCTCATGAGCTCCCCAACAGCCCGCTGGGGTTGGCTGGGAAGGCACAGTTTCCATTTTTAATAGAGGCTGTGTGAGGTTGCATCCAGGGTTATGTTATATAATACACATTACATTACTTTCATTCCCTTACGTCTCCTGATATGTGAGCTTGCATTTTGGACTAGTTTAAATTAGACAAGCTAGGGGTGCCTGGGTGGCTCAGTCGTTAAACGTCTGCCTTTGGCTCAGGTCATGACCCCAGGGTCCTGGGATCGAGCTCCGCATCGGGCTCCCTGCTCGGCGGGAAGCCTGCTTCTCCCTCTCCCACTCCCCCTGCTTGTGTTCCCTCTCTCGCTGTGTCTCTGTCAAATAAATAAATAAAATCTTTAAAAATAAATAAATAAATTAGACAAGCTAGTTGGCATACTGGGACCCTGATCTGGTTTATCTAAGTACGTAATTAACACTGAAATAGTTTAACTTTTGTGACATTTAATCTTTGATGCTTCTGAGAAAAGATTTAAATATCTTTTTAGAAAATAAGTTGCAAATACATTTTTGAGCAGCTTCTATTTGAAATAACACTTGATATGAATACAGTCTTTTGCTTTTTCAGTTGATTCGTACAATAAGGCCGTGAGAAAACCAAAGTTCACAAGAATTATGTTTCATACAGTCTTTCCACAGCCTTGTGCTGTCTCCTGAAATTTTCAACCTGTTGATTGTAGTGGGGGGAAATCAAGACAATAGAGTCTTAGATTCTAATGGTAAGAGGATATCTAAAGCAGTTTTAAAAGTTAATTTGCTTTCCCTCAGTCTCTGCCTTCAGTATCAATTTTCTCAGGCAGATGTCAGATGAAGACTAAGGTGTCTTCTTAGTTGATGAATTATCATTTATGATTTCTTTTCTTTTTTTTTTTTTTTTAGATTTTATCTATTTGACACAGAGGGAGAGATAGCACAAGCAGGGGGAGAGGGAGAAGCAGGCTCTCCACTGAGCAAGGAGCCCGACATGGGGCTCGATCCCAGGACCCTGGGATCGTGACCTGAGCCAAAGGCAGCCGCTTAACCGACTGAGCCACCCAGGCGCCCCTCATTTATGATTTCTAAGTTGTGGGTATTCAATCTCAATTTTTCTGTTGACCAAGTTTTCAATAATAAAATCTCCATTTTAATTATGTTCTCATTGCAAAGGGTGAGGGCCTTATTTTATATTATCTGGCTTAAAGGAATGAGATTATTTAACTGGAGCAAGAAGAGATTTTTTTTTAATTTAAGATTTTTTATTTATTTATTTGACAGAGACACAGTGAGAGAGGGAACACAAGCAGGGGGAGTGGGAGAGGGAGAAGCAGGCTTCCCACGGAGCAGGGAGGAGCAGGGAGCCCGATGTGGGGCTTGATCCCAGGACCCTGGGGTTATGACCTGAGCCAAAGGCAGATGCTTAACCGACTGAGCCACCCAGGCACCCCAGAGCAAGAAGAGATTTAATGTTAATTTCTATGTAGAACTGTCTGTTGCCTTAATCCAGTTTTTCAAAAAGTAATGAATGGTTTGTTTTTACACGCCCAAAAGGTTGCTGACTTCAAGAGTTCAATTAATTTTACTATAAAGTTTAATAAAAAGTACAATATATGCTGTGTCATTAGGTAAATTCGTAAGATGAATTAAAGCAAGTAAAATTCAGGTAGTTTAGTTCCTAAAACCCTGACGGGGCTCACGTGTTGGAGGGCGTACGTTACCTTAGGAACCTGAGTCCTTAGGACTGACCTGTACAGTGCATAAGAGTCTAGGCTCTGGGCTCAGACACCAGGCTTTAATGTCAGTTCTGCAACATTGGTAAATCTTCATTTTCTCGTTGATGAAATGGGGATAATCATGGTGCTTGCTTCTCCAGGGAAGAATGAGGATTAAACAAGCTTTATTCATGTGAATAATTTAGGTCATCCATATACGGTCACACGATGCAGGGAATTTGGATTATCTATCTCAGTAGATGAGACAGAAAACAGAAAATCTAGTTGGTGAGTGGCTTTCAGTTCATTGTACCCTTCATTTGTTGCTGTTCTTGGCTTCTGTTTTCTTTCGTCTATTGGGGATCCTACTGAGTAAGGAATTAATCAGAATATGGAAAAGTTGCATTCTTCAACAAGTTTGCAAACTGGATGATATATCACTGGGTAGTCTGAAAGACTGAAACTTGACTGTAGTTATGCTTTAAATGAAAACAGCAATTACCAAAATCACCCAGAACTTACTTTTTTTTAAAAAATGCTATTTGTTCTAGAGCAGTTTTAGTTTCATAGCAAGATGGAGAGGGAGGTAGAGAGACTTCCCGTGTGCCCCCCGACCGCACGCACCAGACGGGACTTGTTACAGTGGATGGACATACACCGACACATCATAATCACTCAGAGGCCTTGGTTGTATCCATTAGGGTTCATTCTTGGTGGTGTGTATTCTGGGGATTTGGACAGACGTACAATGATGTGTATCTATCGTTACAGTATCACAGAGTGTCTTCACTGCCCTCATAAACCTCAGTGCTTCACCTTTTCATCCTTCCCTTCCCACTCGACCCCTGGCAACCATGGATCTTTATATTGTTTCCATAGTTCTTCCTTTTTCCAAAATGTCGTATAGTTGGAACCATACAGCATGTAGACTTTTCAGATCAGCTTCTTTCACTTAGTAATAAGCATTTAAGATTCCTCCATGTCTGTTCATGGCTTGAAAGGTCATTTCTTTTTAGCTCTGAGTAATGTTCCATTGTCTGCATCAATGTCTGTTCATTTATCCATTCGTCTACTAAAACACATCGTGGTTCCTCCCAGAACATACTTTTAAGGCAGGATAGTAACTCACCTGAAAAATTAGAGATATATCAATATGGCAGTAGTGAACCATGATCTCAAGTGATCTCAGTGTGATCCCAACAAACTTGACTATGATCTCCCTTGTGATCAAAGCTAATATTTTATGAACAGAGTGATGAGTGGGAGCTGAAGTTAGGGTGCTGTCTGGAAATCTGGGCATGAGCTGAGGGGAGAGTTTCTGTTTGTCTTGTTATTTTTAAAACAGAAAAACTAAGCTTATTTGTGAACTGATGGAGTGAGCCAGTAGAGAGGGAAGATTTTGCGAGAAGTGTTGGACAGTGCTCTGTAGTGTGCGAGGAAATGGCATCTAGGGCACAAGTGTAGGGTTATCCTTACATGTGAGAGTAACTTATCTCTAGGAGAAGGCAGGTGTCAGAGAGCTGGCCTGCCTGCAGACGCTGCGGGGCCCCTGGCAGTGAGGGTTGCTGCTGATTGCTAGTGTATCCCCAGGGATCTAGAAACTCAGGTCCTTGGCCCAGCATGAGAATGGGGGAGGATTTGTCAGAGGTTTGAAGAGCCGGGATCAGGTATGAAATAGTCATCAAAAAGAAAATGCTAGGGACGCCTGGGTGGCTCAGTCGTTAAGCGTCTGCCTTCGGCTCAGGTCATGATCCCAGGGTCCTGGGATTGAGCCCCTCATCAGGCTCCCTGCTCGGCAGGCAGCCTGCTTCTCCCTCTCCCACTCTCCCTGCTTGTGTTCCCTCTCTTGCTGTCTCCCTCTGTCAAATAAATAAATAAAATTAAAAAAGAAAAAGAAAATGCTAACAATGACTGCAGACAAAGGTAGGTTTCCTTCCTAAGACTGACAGCCAACTTACTACCAGGTGCCAGAAGGCTGTGGGCTAACCCTTCAAAGTGCTGGGGGGAAATAATTTAAGAGTAAAAGTGAAAAGAAGACATTTTGGCATCTGCAGAGACTGAGGATGTATATTATCAATAGATTTTTGCCGAAAGAGCTGCAGAACTGTATGCTTCAACTAGAAGAAAACTGAACCCAGATGCAAGCGTGAGAGGTAAGAATCAATATGAGCAAAGAAGTGGGTAGATATTTTGGTATATCTAAAGAAGCATTAATTGTAAAAGTAAATATTAAAATGTAACATTATATATTTAAATATATCTACTAATATTACAGTGGGAAGAATTTGGAGCATATGCTTGACTATAACAAATTGCTTCAGTTACTGTGCTTTTCCCCTCTGGGATGAATGAGGACATAGAAAGCCCCGTGAGCTCCTGTCCCTTAAGCTGCCTTTGTGATCGCTGTTTAGAGATGGTAGGGATAGTGGGACCCGAACTGCACTCTGTAAAATCAGAGGGTGCCAGAGATAGTTGACATTACCTTCCAAGTATGCTAAACATTAATACTCTAAATCCTGGATTTATCAGACACCAAAGACATTCCCAGGCTCCGGGATGTTTGTGCAGAGAAGGGAAGAGTGCCCCTCCTGTGCGTTGGAAGTTGTGTATTCGGGCACTTGCTCAGCATGAGACGGCAGTGTGAATAAACGTTGAGTTTGTGCTTAAATACATTTTTTATTATCCGTGTCTTCTCCACTGTGTTTAGATCAGATAAAACCTAGCATGTGTGCTGTGTTCCCCACAATTCAGATCCCTTTTATGGAAAAGAAAAGTCTGCCTATTCCTTCCTTCAGGAAGGGCAAAGCTAATAGGCATGGAACAGCTGAAAAATATTCTCATGTCCTTTAGGTAAAGGGTTAAACATCTTTAGAAATCATTGCGGGTGCCTGGGAGGCTCAGTCCAACTCTTGGTTTCTGCTCAGGTCGTGATCTCAGGGTTGTGAGATCGAGCCCCGCATCAGGCTCTGTGCTCTGTGTGGAGTCTGCTTGAGATTATTTCTCCCTCACCCTCTGCATCTCCCGCTCGTGCTCTCTCTTGCTCTAAAATAAGTAAGTAAATCTTAAAAAAAGAAAAAGAAAAAAGAAATCACTTGAGACATGGAAGGTGTTTGATTACCTGCCAGTGTGAAGTTTTTAATGTTTTTATTTTTGCTAAACTAAAAAGTAATCTCCAAGATTGAAGTTTCTGAATTGTTAGAAAATATAATTTTGTGGGAGTTTCCTAAACCTCTGCTTGTAAGTGATCATCATAAGTCGTTACTAAGCCATTTGTTTTCAACAGTACCAAATATGCTATTTGTATGCTAAAATATTTGTAGACTTTTATCACCTAACACATTACCATTCTTGATGTTCAAGAAGGCCAAAAGTTTAGACATTGGGGAGGGTATGTGCTATGGTGAGCGCTGTGAATTGCATAAGACTGTTGAATCATAGACCTGTACCTCTGACACAAATAATACATTATATGTTAAAAAAAAAAGAAGAAGAAGAAGATAGCAGGAGGGGAAGAATGAAGCGGGGAAATCGGAGGGGGAGATGAACCATGAGAGACTATGGACTCTGAAAAACAAACTGAGGGTTCTAGAGGGGAGGAGGGTGGAGGGATGGGTTAGCCTGGTGATGGGCATTAAAGAGGGCATGTTCTGCGTGGAGCACTGGGTGTTATATGCAAACAATGAATCATGGAACACTACATCAAAAACTAATGATGTAATGTATGGTGATTAACATAACATAATAATAAAAAAAATAGTTAAGAAGGCCAAAAGTTCATTCCCGAAACCTTTCCTCTTAATGTGATACTTTATATTAAATTTAGAAAGGCTAATTTATCTTTAGCTTGTTCGGGGACTCGTGTTTTACCTTAATAAAATGATTCCTAGTTATATGATTATATTATGGAATATTTTACCTTTTAAAAATTATATTTTACTATGTTACTAGAAAAACGTAAAATATACTCATGTTGCAAGTAATGTCTACTGGTAATGCAAATCAGATTATTTCTTTTGAGACTGATTTTATTGAGTTTTTAGATGAAGATTTTATTGTTAATATATCCGAAAGAAAAAAGAATTAAGTAGCTACAATAAACCCTTTCAGGGATAAGTCGGAGCATAAAAATAAAAAAATAAGATGTATTATGACATATGAAATGTTCTGTGGGGTTAACATTTTATTTTACAAATAGTTAAATAATTTAAGAAATATTTTTTTCCCGTCAGTGTTAATACTAAACCAGGCTAGTCTGAGATACATATTACTAATGCTCAGAATGGAAAATATACACCTGCGGTAAGAAGAAAAATGTCATGGTAAATATGTTTATACAGCTGTGTGGTAATGTCAGTTATTATGAGTACATTTACAGAATCATATAATGAGCCTCATTTTCAAACAGCCGTTAACTTTGGCTTAGAAATGCTAATTAAAGAATAACTTCATTTTTCAAATGCAGACTATATAAGCAATATATAGCATCATTTTAGCTATCCACAAGCTCTGAGTGCATAAATTTGATCATGAGTAGATGTTGCCTAATTTCTGAGGAAATAGAGACTTTCTGTAAGACTGTTTCTTATTTATAACTTATGCTTTCATTGCATACCATGCCCACCCCTTAGTACCAGACTGAGTTTCCATTAAACTTTATTGCACTTACATGGGCTCTTCTGTCATGCTTTAATAAAATTATAAAATTGACTTAATTGGGTCTGTGTGAAAGCTTCCTTTATCATTAATAATTCCATTTATTCCATGGGCTTATTAGTTTTGGATAACTTGAATGACTTCATTAAGATTTGCACTGGAATATGAATAAATACTATTTAAAAATTAAGCACAAGTAAAAGCAAATTTAAAAATGTAGTCATAGGACTTTGAGGATTAGAAAAATGTCTATTTGGTTCAAAAGAGTAAAATGTTACACTAAATATATATCGCCGTGGTGTTGTCTGTAAAAATATTTCATCTGGAAAATTTAATAGGCAGTGAGTGGTTTCATCCTTTTGTCTAGATCTTGAGCTGTTGTGCGCCATTAAACTCCAGAAATACCAAGATGGGGAAGGCTTATTTCCTGCCCTCAAATACTTTAGTTTCCTATGTAGAGAGAATACCCAGCATCAGTTTGTAATTACCAGCAGTTAGTTTTCTTAAGCCTACTGCATGAGGTTGCAAATCTACTTAGCATATACATAGTGGAATCTTTATTACACTCTGAACTCTTTTTAGAACTCTTTAAAATGGATACTAAGTTAGAAGAGGGCCAGGAAAGAGACTACAGTAGATATGCTAAGTATCCATTTACACTCCTGGAAAAACCAGTTCAAAATGCTTTAGGGGGACTTATTTTTTGCTTGTGGAAACAATTTAATTTCTAAGACGGATATGGAGTCATGGGGTATTTGTTGATTTGAAGCTAATTATGGCAGGTTTTGACCTCAGTATTTTTCACAGCACTAAGTATAGTGACTCATAAATTGAATTACTGAGTGAATAAATAAGGAATGATAAAGGAGTGGCCATTTATTGGCAGATAAGGAGAGCTTTCTAGCAGAGTGAGATCTGCGGTGGCCAGAGCTGTGGAAGTGTCTGCTTGGTTGGACAAGAGATGAGGTCGGGATAGACAAGGGACCTGATTAACAGAGGGGCTAACGTAGGGAAGGGAGTTGGTTTAGCTTTCATGTGACAGCCCTGGTTGGTACACTGATGTCTGGCCTGAGGAGGGTTGGTTTAACTCTGTTGGATGTAGTGAAAGGGGAAAGAAGCTGGAGCCATGGTTCTCAAAGTATGGCTCTCCAACTAGCAGCTTTGGCATCCTCTGGGAGCTTGTTAGAAATGCACATCCTTAAATGGGAATCTGCTGGTGAAGGACAGCCACAGCCGGGTTTTAAATGGGCCTTCCAGGGATGCTGGTCTCAGCAGGCTCATCGGGGAACAGCTTAGGATCAGGAATTCTATAGAAAAGATGACCACTAAGGTCATTTCCAACAGAAGACAGGATGGTTTCAAGATTTGATGATTTAGCACAGCTGTCGGGAAATTAGTAGTCCTTGAATGTACAGACTTTTAAAAGAAAGAGATGTTTGCACTTTGATGGAGTAGTAACCACAGGCTTTCAGCTTTGCAGGTTATCAGTTTACCCAGAAGTAACCAGAGACTTCTTTGTAAAGTACATTGTCAAGATATCATGGGATAGTGGAACAAAACTAGCTCGAACCAGAATGACACACTTCCATGTGATGTGTTTATTTTCCTGGAAGGTAAAACTATCAATCAAAGCAGCTGTGTGGTGCCCAGAGAATTAAATCAGCGGCAGCTGGATATTCTTAAGCATTATTTATTTTGAAATCAGTAGCCTAATTTAATTTTTCCATACCAAAAATATTTCAATGTAAAATAAATGGAAGCCTTTTCAAAAAATCAAAGACCATTTTCTCCTGGTCAGTGCTGAAGACCTTGGAAAAATTTTTATTCTTTGACCTTTTCTTTGACCTTTCTCTTTCTTTTCTTTTTTTTTTTTTTTGAGAATTCCTGGGGATTATTACTCTTCTCTTTGTGGTGTTAATATGCTATGTTTTGCAAATGTATTGTATCCTGATGGCCTCAGGATTGGTTGGGAGGCACTGTTTTTCCTTACAGCATATACTTCCTACAAAAAAAGCTTCTTGGGATGACTTACTGCCTTTTTTAAAAAGATTTTATTTATTTATTTTAGAGAGAGGAAAAAAGAGAGAGTGCACATGAGGTGAGGGGCAGAGGGAGAGAGGGAATCCCAAGCAGACTGCACACGGAGCGCAGAGCCAGACGTGGGGCTCCATCCCACGACCCCGACATCATGATCCCGAGATCAGGATCCCTAGATCAGGACCCCAAGATCAAGACCTCAGCCAAAACCAAGAGTCGGACATTTAACCAACTGCGCCACCCATGTGCCCCGGGATGCCTTACTTCTGAGAATGATGTGGGCTAAATGGGTTTGAGTCAATTCATGTTAATTTCAGTTTCGGATCCAAGAAACATTTTCCTTAGGATCATGTCACCAATAATGTATGTAGAGAGCAGAGGAAGTCAGGAAGAGATGGGTCAGCGCCTGTGGTTAGTGTTTTATAGCCATTAGCTCACTGGTGTTCTTAGAACTGTTTCAGGCTCGTTATGAATTACACATGAAATTGTCACATTCGTGTGGCTGGCATAGACATGGCTATTTTTAATCAAAGCAAATAAAATATATATGCCACAATGACTGTTAGTGCTGTGCTGTGATGATTCAAGATTCCATCGACATTTGGGGGTGTGCACTTACCTTGTGCAGGTTATTTATCAAAACCCTATTGTGTATTAGGCACCACACTGGGTGACAGGAGAGCCCGGGTCAGCAGGGCTCCAGCTCCGTAGGCCTTGTTTTCAGCACCATCCTCCACATGCCAATGGCAGAGCAGAAGAGAGAAAACTGAAGGGACATGGCCAGCCTGAAAATCAAGACATGCACCTCAAAGACCATAAGGTGCTCAGAGATAGGAAGTTGTGATCGGACTGGAACTTGGAACTGTGGGCCAGCCAGTCTCCTGGCCAGGGCAGGAAGGTGCTCGAGGGCTCCTTGGCTCCTGCAGAGGGACTGGGGCAGTGGAGCCGGGCTCCTTGCTCGGAGGAAGAGCGGAAGCGAGAACCCTTCCCCCACCTGATTTCCATCACTGTTGTTGCCAGACGCTAAAAGTCGCCAACTCTGCCAGTGTGTTGGGGCCATAGCGTCATTAGAAGTTGTGAACCAAGGGAAGAAAGTGGGATAAAAACATGGTTTGGCCAGAAACCAAGGCAGATTGTCTGTTGGTTCTGTGTTATTCCTGATACCGCCATTGAACTGAATCTCTAAACTGCTAATATCTGCACTGTCTTAGAGCAAGTGTGTGAACACAGTCAGACTGGGAGAGGAGCTAAGAGCAGGAAGCCACAAAAGCAGTTGTCAGGAGAACAAGGTCGAAATGAAACAAAAATGACCTCCCTTTCAAAAATGATCCTGCAAACCTAATTGCCAGAGCATCTGTTAAGGAAGACAGAGCAGAAACTGGAACATTGAGTCCACTATTGGAACTCTCTCACAAGGATTGTAGATAAGTGTGTCTGGGATGCTCAGCGAGCAGAAGGGCTGGGCACCTGACGCCAAGGCTTCCAGAATCGGTGGAAGTCAGGAGGCAGCAGATCAAACGTACTCCAGGGACCAAATGGCAAATAAAGGTAAATTCACACTTGAAACACTGTAGTAGAACTACCTCAGACATAGAAAATAGTACAATGACTGGGGGAAAGGCTTCCCCTAATAGACTTGTCCTTGGCAGGTGAGATGCCAGAAGACAGGGAAGTAATAACCGGGCTGAGCTGAGAAAAAAAGAACAGTGTGCGTAGAACTTTGCACCCTCCTAAACTGTTGCTCCAGGATGAGAACAAAATTAAGAAAATTTAAAATATATAAAATAAGAGTGTTTACCATTCACATAACCTCCCAGAGGAAATACCAAAAAATAGACTCAACCAGAAGTTATCCCAGAGGGAACACTTGGGTGAAATCCAACAGTAGTACAGGAGGGGAGAATACGTCAGAGTGGGAGTCAGACCTTCCTTTGAGAATGTGTGAACATGACATGCTAAACAGCATTAATTCAGTTACTCCAACTACAAAGATAGAAGCCCTTACGATCCTGCAAATATCCAGTACAGGCAGAGAAACGAGTTGTTAGGCAATCAAAGGAGAGAAGGATCTCTGTGAGTCCATAGTCTAACAGAGAAAAGGAGATTTAGCTGTACCTTAAAGAAACGGAGCATTCAGCTTCGCTGCTCTCACAGGGGACTGAGCACAGTGCGTGCAGGTAATGAGGTTCAGGACTCATGCTGACAGTAGTTTGGCCCGACGTGAGGATTTATGTAAGAAAGTGGTAGAGGAGGTGCTTTTGAATTTTCTGGAGCCCTTCTGATGGGCATGGGAGTGTCTCTGTATCAGGAGAAATGGGTTCATCTCCTTGTATTATTTTTACTTACTTTTAAAACCTATTTTTCCTTTGTCCCTCAAGTGATCCTCAGACTGAATAAAGGCTGCTTAGGGATTAGTATAAATTAAGGGTGTCCTAGCAGCACAGAGTATCTGCTCCAGATGGAAGCCTGTTGCTGTTTCTCTTTAAATTGTCCAGAAGATGACATATCTGCAGCAAAGGGACTGAGATAGCTTGCATTTGCTCTGCTCAAAGGGGAACACCGGGGAGAGCAAGGGCTAAGGAGCTGTTGGAGGAGGGCAGCCACATCTGGTGGCTGTTTGTCTCCTACAGGGGGAAGAGACAGACCCCTGAGGGACTGAGGTGGCCGTGACAGCTGCAGGGGGTAGCAGGGGCAGGTGCCGTGGCTTTCAGAGGACCCTGCTGCGTCTTGACTCCAGATCCCCGAAGTGCCTTGAGTTTCACAGGCTCTTACTAACATGCCTCAACTACGGCCCTGGTGTCCAGGGTTATAACTGGTGTTAGGGGTCATAAGAAGAGAACTAAGGTGGAATCTTGGAAAGAACCACGATGCGTGAGAACGCTTAGTCCCACCCCTGCGGTGACTCTCTATGTCTGCCCAGGGACACAGTTTGCTCCAGTCGTGTTCCTTCTGCCAGTAAATTGTTGTAGGAGCCAAGATGACCTCTCTGTGTTCGATTACAGCATAAAACACCCAAATTCCCTTTTGCCTTCCTAGATTCAGTGGTATATTTTGTCCTCTCCCTTCAGCTCCCTATGTCCCCCTCAGATGGCCCGAGTCCTCCCTTGCTGCCCTTCTTCCCTGGTATTTGGTGAGTACGTCTTAAATTCACCCCCTCAACGCTGTGGTCATTGTCCATTTCCCATATACATTCACCATTTTGGGGGGTTGACCCGTATATTAACCAAGCTGTTCTAACTTTCTTCTCTAGGCTCATTAGACAGCAGAGGAATAAAAGCCAGTCGCACTATATTCATAAGCTCCGGTAAACTTTTGTTGAACTTGTTTGGTTATTTGAGGTTTCACTAAAGAATGTGAGCTAGAAAAATGGCCGAGTGATAGGGAAGTGCTTTCATGTCTGAGTATTGGCGTGCATGGGAATGGGGGCAAGAGGGGAGGCCCCGCTGCCAGATGCAGCTGTGTGATCTTGGACCGCGAGACTTTTGCGGGACTCTCTACCTGCAGGACTATGTGTTTATAGCAGGAATGCTGAAAAAAACCTATACTTTGAAAAAACTTTGAACCATACTTTAAAGTGGTGGAATAACGTAGAAAGTAGTGATTGGAACTTAGCACATTAAAAAGATTTATTTCAGTGTTGTAAAAGTGTTGCCCTACCCTGTCTCTTAAAGGTTTACCTCAAACACGGTCAGAAATGAAATATAAAATTAAGACAATCATTTTATAAAATATTAAAGAATTAAGCAAAGAAATTAATGGCTTAAGTTTATTTTTCATGAATAAAATAATTAGCTTTCATATATCAAACCATTAGCACGTGTAGGTATCAATTTAGAGTGCAGCTGTTAACCATTAAGACCTACATTATCCAGTCTGAACTTCCAAGTTCAATGGCTTATTTGAAAAGGAAGTTGATTCACAAAATATCAAAATAACTTGAACTATATTTTTTATTTGCTCAGAAATAAGATTTACCTTGTGGGCTTTTTTCCCCTTTTCCCCTGCTTTTGTTATTTAACCTTTCATCTTAAAAAAGAAGTCACAAGATATTAGCATTAAACATTCAGTGAAAGAGCAGATGAAACCTGAAATAGCGATCTGTTATTAGCATCTGTCTCTGGGATAACTTTTATAAATTTGAGATTCATACACTCCTTGGTCCTGGATAATTGGTCTGCTCCAGAGCCAAGTGGGGATACACTTGTTTCATTCCCAAATTTGTACTTGAAAGTAGGAGTACTTGATTTTTTAAGAAATGCTCTGCATAAAGCCTGGGTGAGGTCTGCTGTATGTATAACTGATGCTCTTGATTCCTCCTACCCAGGCGGGTGTAGCGTTACTCTGATGCCTGAGATCCAAAGAAAATCATGAAAATCTTCAGGCTGTTGTAAAACTGCTTGCCCCGCTATTTGAAGTCAGTCTTGATCAAAGACACCAGGATTTAAATTTTTAAAAGGAACTTTTTAAAAATAAAAACTCTTTTAGGGAGACTGTGCAAATGCACAGTTGAACTTTTCAGATAGAGCACCAGGATCCAGAAGTGAAAGTGTATTACTATATACAAACTTAGTTGCCTTTTGAAATATATTACACCAATGGGATGTCCGTTTTACGCTTTGAAGTTGGGGTCAGAAAAAAAAATTTTTTGTGACCCCGTGAGGTGTGTGCATTATTATTCATTAAGATTCAGGTTTCTTTGGGCCAGCTCGAGGGGCTTTGCCATAGAAATGAGACGTGAGTGCTAGGACCTCCTCCTTCAGTATTCCCACTCCGGCTTTTTCCTTGCCCTCTTGAGAAGGATACAGAGTTACTTGTCACTGTGAGAATAAGCTCTGTAAATACTACCCCCTTCGTAAGAGATAATGCTGAGAGATCTTGTAAAATTTAGTCTTTGACAGTGTCAAAAATGTGGGAAATTAAGATCATAGGAGCAAAGACTGAGCATCTTTTTAAGATTTTAAGTAATCTGTACACCCAACGTGGGGCTCCAACTCATGACCCCTAGATCTAGGGTCACCTGCTCCACAGACTGGGCCAGCCCAGGCGCCCCAAGACTGAGCATCTTTCGTGTCCTCCTGGCTTCCCAAAATCTGAGCTCAGCCGCAGTTGTCCTGGACACTGTCTCTGTAGCCATCGTTGCAAATATCAGAGATTAGGAAAAGCAGTCATTCCCAAGATAGGCTTCTTTGGTCTAAGTAAGTACATTTTAGCTTTAAAAGGGATCATTTCAGAGATTTGTGACAGTCCCACTTGTTTCTGTGCAGGGGTTCTGAGCTTGACCCTTGCTGCTGGATTTGACTCCTTGCAAAGCCAGCAGGGTGTGGATGCCTGTTACTAAGGCATTCCACTGGCAGAGGAAGGAATGAGCACTGAGTTGCCTAATATCCCAAAGGGATGGCGCGGGGGAGTGCACAGCATTCCCTCTCTGTGGTTCAGGACGGTGTTACCGTGCTGTGTGAGGGAATGTGGCTTGAGGTTATTAAGTAGGGGACGCACTTAGGCATTCCTGGAGATATCCAGGGAGGCAAAGACTGTTCGGTGACCGGACAAGGCAGACGCTTTAACTCAAGAACGAAGCAAATAACTCACTGGTTCCATTTCTCCAGTTCCCCCATGTTTTTTGTTTGTTTGTTTGTTTGTTTTTGTTTTTCATCTTTCATTGTCCGGTGACAGATCTTTGCAAATCTAAATACTGGACATTCTAATGACATTGTGATGACTATCTCTTTTCTGTTTCCCTTTAAAGGCAGAGGTCATGTGGGTGGTAAGCTTTTGTTAGCTTAACTTGAAACTCTGATACAATGACCTGCTTAATAAATAAAGTATGTCCCTTATGAAGTAACCCCATGCCCCTCTCCTTTGGTGTCTCTGTGCAAACGCAGTGCTTGAGCCACGGCTTGTTATATGTCTGTCCTGGTCATTTTCCTTATACCATTAGGTTGCGAGTTTTGTTGTAAAGGAATAGAAATGTTTATATTTACTCTAAGTATTTTCCCACTACATTTTTGTCAAGAGTTTTGTGATCCTTGGTTATTTGAGAACCTGGAACAGGTTAACAGAGTTGTGGCTTTTTCTTCTCTACAGATGGTTAGGGTTGAGGATGCAGCAGGTGGCCGCTGTAGGTTTAGCTCTACCCCCCCCATCCCCCAAGTCACAGCATTCTGGGTCTTTTATGGATGCCAGCATATAGCAGCACATGTCACGGCACGTACTTGGCGGCCTGGGATGGACATTGGGACACCTGCCTTGCCATGGCCACACGTCCCAGCCGCTGAGCTCCTGGAGCTCTTACCAGGCCATACCCATGAGGGCCGTCCTGGCTGATAGCCCGGAAGTCTCCCTGCCAGGGACGGTCATGGCCAGCTAGACTTGCTTAGGCACATTCACCTTTGGGGTTTGCAGCGAATGTGCCAAAGGTGGCTTGTTATTGAGGAACCTCATCGTGGACTAATTGTGGACTAATCGTGGAGCATGCCAACCCTTATGGGTTCTGTCTCCATGCTTTGAGGTGGCGTTTGCTGAGCTCAGTGACATGCTGCATTTAACATGTTAAGAAGCCCTTTTACCTTCCGTGACCTAATCCTAGTTTCTGATGTACCCCATTTATAAACGTATTCTTCCAGCCAGGCCTGTGATTTGAGTCTAACAACACTGCCGTGCTGTGATATAGCAGAAGATTTGAAGGAAGCCAAAAATACTAGAGTATGTCTCACAGTCTTGGATTCTGATACGAATAAATACCCCTGTCCTTCCTTTGTTATTACCTCCTTTCTTATCTTGTTAGGGGCATGTCACCGAACTTTTTTCCATATCAACTGCTCTCTGAAGACAGACATGGCACCAGTTTCATAATTTTGGACTGTCTGAACTACTGAATCACTGATTAGTGTGTTTTCCACATAAGAAACTACTCCCCTGCATTTGTGAAAGACTCCTAATGCTGTTTTCTGTCTCAGAGTTTGGATAGTTTAAGGTTCTTTGCTTGCCAAAAATAATATTACCACGTATTATGAAAAGGATAAATAAATAGGACCAGGATTCTCATTTACTTTCTTCTGTACAACTTATGTCAGAGAATGCAGTGTGTCACAGTGTCACTTAACTCGGGAGCCCTCGGCAGTGAAGACAGGTGTCTGTATGAGAGTGACACATCTATTTTCCTACAAAGTCTGACTTTTGGAAAATTAACTTGCCTGTATTTTTTTTTTAAAGATTTTATTTATTTATTTGGCAGAGAGAAACACAGCGGGAGAGGGAACACAAGCAGGGGGAGTGGGAGAGGGAGAAGCAGGCTTCCTGCTAAGCAGGGAGCCCGATGCGGGGCTCGATCCCAGGACCCTGGGATCATGACCTGGGCCGAAGGCAGACGCTTAACGACTGAGCCACCCAGGTGCCCCAAACTTGCCTGTATTTTTATTTCATGACATGCAGAAAGTAAGTGTAACTTTCTCCATAAATATTAGAAGTCTGGCTTCTAATAAAAAATTTCTCTCTCTTAGTCATAATCCCGCTCTTAATCTACACATACCACATTCTTTTAGATTTATTTAGATTTATTTGGTAGCAGTGTGGCTGAAACCCTTAAAATAATATTCTAACTAGATTAAGAGTTAAGACACAGTGGTCTTCATTTGAGGAGTATATCTCATAGCAGGAGCATCAACTGTGAAAGTAAAGTATCTTCCTTTGAAATCCTATATCACAGACCAAAAATATTTTGGAAACTCTCCAGAGCCCATGCGTGCATTATGCTTTGCCTTTAAATCATTATGCATGACAAGATTATATTCTTAGATGATCTATAGTCTAGTTACTTTGTTATGGCTGAAATGTTCCGGCTTGTTTTTGATATAAACTATCAGCTCTGGGCCTCCTCCCCTCCTATAAAACATAACGCACTCCGGATGCTTTCAGTGGGAGGAGGCTCTCCTGTTGCTGAAATAGGCTGCGCACCCAAAGACTGAATGTTTACCAAAATTCCTGAAATCCAACCAAACTAACCTACCTGAGTTGGTATTCACATTTAAAAAGGTTTTTGGTTTTTTTTTTAGGGTTTTATTTATTTATTTGACAGATAGAGAGATAGCGAGAGAGGGAACACAAGCAGGGGGAGTGGGAGAGGGAGAAGCAGGCTTCCCACTGAGCAGGGAGCCCGATGCGGGGCTCGATCCCAGGACCCTGGGGTCACGACCTGAGCCGAAGGCAGACGCTTAATGACTGAGCCCCCCTGGCGCCCCTAAAAAGGTTTTTTAACTTTTGGTTAGGTTAAGGAGGGCTCAAATTTTTGTCTATTTTAGTATTGCATGGTCAGATTTTTTTTCTCCACAGGAAGATAGAAGATTAGCTTTTCTGTGAAAGTTACTAATAATCTCCTTGAGTTTTGCTTTAAAATATGTACCCCAGTTTCTGATCTTCACTAAAATTTCTAAAAGTATATAGATTAATACGTAAATTTCATTCCTGATGACCAAAATGCTTTCTGGATTATTGATAAAATGTGTAGAGTTTCCTTGTGTTTAATCAAATCAAGCAAAGGATGTAGTGAATGAAAACTAAGACTTCCCAGATCCCCTTGTTTCCAGGACACTTTATCACTTAGGCCAGCATAAGACCAATTGGCAGTTATGCAGAAAGTTGAATTATGGCTCACTATGGGAGAAAAATTTTGTTTGTGTTCATTGTTTAAGAATATTTATGCTAATGCCAAGGAAAACCCTACCTTAGAAACAAAATAAAGATAAACTTTTAAAACTTCCCAAGAATAAGCTTGCATATTAGCTGCTGGAGTGACCTCCACTGGTTTGGATAAAAGCATGAAAAGCCAATCGCTGATACTTCTTATCATTCAGCAGCAATTTATTCCAAATTTACAAGCAGACAATAGTGCAACATATTGCAGTTATACTTAAAATATGTTGAATCTTGGCTGTTTCTTTCCCATAACCACAGTGGAAGTGGTCCTTGGGGCCCATAGAAATCAGCAAGAAAAAAAGATTTTGTATACCAAATTTTATTTTGCATTCCAAAACCACATTTATTCTGTTTAACAAAGTAGTAGTAATGTACCAAAGTAATAGTACGATGGCAAAAAATTTTAAAACATCATTCTTTTCCATAAATACTTGTCAGGTACTTGCCATGTACTAGATCTTCCGGAGTGGTATAAAAATGATGGTGATAGAGTTTGTGGGGTTAAGTGTAGATGAAGGGGGTGAAAGAGGTATAAAAATGACCAAGATAGGGGCGCCTTGGTGGTTCAGTCAGTTAAGGGTCTGACTCTTGGTTTCAGCTCAGGTCATGATGTCAGGGCTGTGGGATTGAGCCCCACATGGGGCTCTGGGCTCGGTGTGGAGTCTGCTTGTCCCTCTCCCTCTGCTCCTCCTCTCTCTCTCTCTCTGGAATAAATAAAATCTTTATTAAAAATGACCATGATAAAGAACTAAGGTGTGGTACATGCTGTAAGAGAGATGTCAGGGTCATAGAACTCAGAGAAGGACAAGAGGGTTCCAGGCTGGGTCGTCTGGGAAGGCTTTGTGGAAACACGTTACCTGTCATGTATTGTGAAAAATGGATGGGATGTGGCCGCAGGAAAGGTGAGCAGAGGTCACTGCCACGGGTGAAGGAAGGCAAAAGCACTGAAACGCTGTGTGTGTGCATGTGTTTGGAGCACATTCTGTTTGGCAAGAGCACCGCGTAGGAAGGGCCAGAGTGGAGGGTCTTGCGTGCCGGCCAGGGACTTTAAACTTGACCTTGTGTGCCTGGAGCAGCTGCTGGTGTTTCCTGGACTGGGGGCAGCGTGACCAGATCTGCCTGTTCTGATGGAGAATTTGGAAGCTCTAGGGAGAGCATGGCTGAGGCTGCAGCAGTGGTTTGAGGGCCGACTGGGCAGCCTGGAAAGGAGAGGAGCGGTGTGCGCAGCAGTGGCTCCGTCTCGAGGACAGATGAGTGTGGGCAGACAGCCGTGTGAGGGTCAGGATCCCCACACAGGGCAGGTGTTCATAAATACATATTACATTTAAAGTTCGGGGCTTAAGTGACTGAGAGGATAAATAAACAGGAAAATCAAGAGGCTGTCTGAGGATGACGAGACAATTATACAGTAGTCCCCCTGCCCCCCTTTCCTGGGTTTCGCTTTCCCAGGGTTCCGTTCCCTGCAGTCAGCCGCGGTCTGGAGGCAGATGACCCTCCTGCTGACTTGTGGCCAGAGGGTTAGGGGTGGCCTGGCACGGTGTCACACGCCCATGTCCTTCACCCCACATGTCACTCCCTGTCACAGGAAGAAGGTGTTTAGAGAGAGAGGCCACGTCCACACGCTGTTATTACTGCGTATTGTTGTGATGGCTCTATTTTATCATGAGTTACTGTCGTTCATCCCACCTGTACCTCGTTTATACACGAGGCTTCATCCTCGGCGTGTCTGTGTAGGAATGGTCACGTAGGGTCCGTACTGTCCGCAGTTTCAGTGCCCATGGGGGTCTTGCACGTGTCCCCATGGATTGGGGGGACGACTGTATTGAGTTTGAGCTGCTGACAGGACTCATATATTGAAATGTCCTGAGGCAGCAAGAGCTGCAGAAATGGAACTTAGAAAAGAAGTTCAGGGGCGCCTGGGTGGCTCAGTCCGGGAAGCATCTGCCTTCAGCTCAGGTCATGATCCCAGGGTCCTGGGATCGAGCCCCGCATCTGGCTCCCTGCTCAGCGGGAAGCCTGCTTCTCTCTCTGCCTCTGCCCCTCCCACTCATGCTCTCTTTCTCTCTCAAATAAATAAAATCTTAAAAGAAAAGAAGTTAAATGTGACAATACAGGCAGGAGACAGTTGACAAGATCCTGGGCTGTCGGTAAGATTTAGAATAAGAGGACTGTGAGGGTCCTCCAGGAAAATGGAATCAAGGTCCTGGATGCAGAGGACATGAGAACAGCAGAGACTGAGCAAGGAGAAGAGAGTCTTGCCAGGGGCATTAGGAGGTGAAGAAATTTATTTTTTAATTTTTTTTAAAGATTTTATGTATTTATTTGACAGAGAGAGACACAGCGAGAGAGGTAAGACAAGCAGGGGGAGTGGGAGAGGGAGAAGCAGGCTTCCCACTGAGCAGAGAGCCTGACGTGGGGCTCGATCCCAGGACCCTGGGACCATGCATGACCTGAGCCGAAGGCAGACACTTAACGACTGAGCCACCCAGGCGTCCCGGAGGTGAAGAAATTTAAAGAAAGTGAGTATTGAGGAAAGACTGTCGACTTTCGTTTCTGAAGGAAGGGTTTGGTCAGACGATGGGTAGGACTGAGAAGGGGTGAGAGGAGCTGTCTGGCAAGGAGAGGAATGCTGGACCAGCAGCCTGAGCACCAGCAGGCAACACCAGGCTCACTTTCCTAGGCTGGGGGGATGCAGGTGGACCTAGGAGAGAGAGGGGGACCGATACGTGCTGCTGGGGGGGCCAGGTGCACGCTCTGCCAGCTCTGTGCGTGTTTGGGGGGGGCTGCGGGGCACCTGCTGAAATTCCAGTTTCGTGGAATTTTAATTTAAATGTAAATTGTCACATGTGGCTTATGGCTCCCTTATTGGATGGCAGAGATACAGTGTGTAAGTAGTTAATTTAGGAAAGTGGACCAGACATTGTGAGAGATGGGGAGGAGTTCCCAAAAAAGTTCAAGGGAAAGATGATAACATTTGAAGGAACCCGTGGCCAAATAGTTTCATTATTTTCCATTAAAGAGGTAGCACTGTTTGGGGAGAGGGTGAAGGTAGGGAGCACGGGAAAGACTTTCAGCAGCCCCTGCGGGATTTCAGAGAATGGGGGTGGGTGGGTGAATCTCAGCAGCACGGACAGAACAGCCTGCTGGAGGTGAGAGTGTGCATCGGGTCAGGTCTCTGCTTCCCTGTCTGGTGGCTTTTCAGTAGCATTGCCAAACCTGGGAGTAAACCAGAGGAGCAGGAGATGAAGTGGAGCGGGGGCCGTGGAAAGGCCGGCCCGGGGAGGGTAGCGAAGTAAGTGAATGCCGACCACAGGACTGCAGGTAGGAGCCAGTGAGAAGGGAGGAGGATGGAGTGAGGGCCGAGGGCCGGACCGCTTCGCCAAGCAGACCCTTGGATGTCAGACTGGAAGGTAAGCAAGGTCATAAAGCGTCCGTTTGTAAGAGTTGTTGATTTTGGTGGCAGGCTTTTCAACAAGAAATGGGATTTTAAAAGAAGCTGTTAACATTAAGAAATGTGTCCGGTGAGAGGAATCTACGAGGCTAATGCTTGGTTTTGCTCCAGTTTGCTTGCAGTCTGGTCTTGCTCCCAACTCACTACCTCAGCGTCAAATGTGTAGATTTGAAGAGTAAACCTGGGACTTATTTTATTCATCTGCAGTGATGCCCAAATTCATAAAAACTGAACTCAGAGCTGGGAGGGATCTGTGAGACCATCTATGCGTGCAGTCTGTGGATTCTGTTGATCTGGGGGCGTGATAGTTGAGGGTCACAGGGCTGGCGGGAGGCACTGATCCCCATTAGTGGCTGTGACGGGGGCAGCTGCGTGCTCTGGGCTGACGGCCTCAGTGTGTCCCCAGCAATGTGCAGAGACGTTGAAGTACAATGTGGGGTATGACCTCCAGAACGTCCCTATGATCCCCTTCTCCGGACGGGTCCTTTAAGATGACTGTGCTGACCCAGTGCTTCACCGCATCGTGCCTGCTCTGCGGCACACGCCGGAGATTATCGGATGGGTTTGTTCATAAATACAGCAAGACCTGGAGTGACGTTTTGGATTGAGTTCCAGTGTGAAAGAGTTGATAAATCAGACCCGTCTTCCCTTTGCCGAGTGCCCTGTGCTGTGCCTCCCCTGCCCGCTCCTGCCTCTGTCCTGTCGCACACCCTCCGTCTGTCTACTACTGGAGGGAGAGAGGTCCCTCAATAATGGGACCTCAGAGAAAAGGGATATTGTTTTCAGAGATCATGAGAACTTTGTAAACTTACTAGCAATCGCTTTATACTCTAAATAGTATATTGAGAAACATACTGAAGCTATTGTAAAATTTTTTACAGTAGTAAAACTATTGTAAAATAGTAATGTAGTCCATCTGACAATACCAGAGGTGTACTTTAAATTGTCTATTTTAACATGGACCCAACATTTTTAAATAAAGTAAATATTGGTGGAAAATATAAATAAGACTTTGCAAGTTTATGACAGTTCGGGTCTTTGGTTTCTGTGGCACCCTAACTAATTTAATGGGTTTCTTGAGGTAATTTATGGGACCAACAACTCTAGAACCTTGTTTGCATTTCTTGCGCAGCAAGCACGATGCAGTGGGTTTAGCTGCTTTAATAAACTGAACCAAAGTCCTGTTCAAACCATCAAAGAATGCTAAAATACCTTCGTGTTCATTTTAGTTCTTTTCTTTCTTTCTTGGAGATTTTTTTGGTCTTACAGCATATGGCATACGTATGACATTGGAATCCACACACCCTGCGATTTCAGAGACCAAATGTTTTAATGTATTTACTTGAGTAAATGTTTCTCCTCTTCTGTCTTCCTATCTTCTTCTCCCCAGGATTGGCTCTTCTGTATGTAAATTTAGAGGATACAGGGAAAAAGTTACCTTCCTACCCTCGAGGAGCTCATACATTGTCTTTATTTTTTTTGATGTTTACAATTATTTTATTTTTAATTGAAGTGTAATTGACAAACAGTACTATATTAGTTTCAGGTGTACAACATAGGGACATAGTGTCTTTAATATGCTGGTTCCCAGAATGTGGTCTCAGATCAGCAGGGTCTGCATTACCTGGGGACTCAGGCCCCAGACGCTCAGAATTGGAGCCCTGGGGGGATGGGATGCAGCAGTCTGCCTTCTCCCAGCTGTCCTGGACATTCTGTCACACTCTCAAGTTGGAGGGTCTCTGGTCTAATGGCTGGAACTTTATACTTATTTTTTTTTTATTGAGATAAAATCCATGTTCCAGAAATTCACAAGGTCATGCGCCATCACCGCTGTTGAATTCCAGAACATTTTTATCACCCAAAAAGAAACCGCCTCCCTGGTAGTGGTTACTCCCGTATCCGTACCCACCCCCCCAGCCCCTGGCAACCACTCGTCTGCTTTCTGTCTCCATGGATTTGAGTTTTCTAGACGTTTCCTATAAACGCAACCATACAATGTGTGACCTTTCGCTTAGCGTCCTGTTTCCCAGGTCCGTCCATGTCGTTCCTCCATATGGCTAAATAACGTTGCGTTGTGTGCGTGCAGCATTTTGTTTGTCCATGCGTCACTGATGGACATTTGAGTTCCTTCCGTGCTGTTACGATCGCAACGCTGCTTTGAGCACCCATGTGCAAGTGCTTGTAGGAACCAGTGCTTCAGTCCTCTGCTGCTCGCGGTGGTTCTATTCCATACGGTCGCCACTGACACCAAATAAAGGGAAATGCAGGATTAGGTGCCTTCACGTCTTGCTTCCAGGTTGGATGACCAGTCAGTACATGACCTTGTTTTGTGTGTGTTTCTGTTGACAGACACGTTATCTAACGTGTTGGTTCGTGGACATCGAGCTCACAGCCAACAGCACCATAACTCTTGCTTGACAGAAGCGTACCTAACACGCACATCACACCCTCTTGAGCTTACCAACAGCAGGCAGCACTGCTCACTGCTCTTTGGGGCCATTTTAAACAGTGAAATTGCCCACGAGAAGCACAGAAATGTGAAAAACCATGGCACTAAATAGAGAAAAGAACGCTTGTTTACCACATGTGAACTAAAACAAGACGGGACGTCACGGTGTTCAGTATCATGTGGGAGCATGCGTGTTGGAGGACTCAAATTTTTCACTACTCTGTGCACACCCATGTTGGAAGTAATGTGAGGCCACCGCCAGGATGATTTGGGGTTACCAGTAAACTGGAGCCAATAGGTAAATTTGCAAATACGGAATCCACAAACACTGAGGATCCACTGTGCTAGGCATGGCACTGCTGTCCTACAGTGACTGACTGTTCCATTTGTTTAGGGAACCCCAGACCTGTTTCCTTCCCTCCCTCCTTCCCCCTCCTCCCTCCCTCCTCCTTCCTTCTTCCCTTCCTCCCTTCTTCCCCACTCTTTCCTCCCTTCCTCCCTCCCTCCCAACTCCCTCCCTCCTTCCCCCCTCCCCCCCCCCCCCCCCTCCCTCCCCCCCCCTCCCTCCCTCCCACCTCCTTCCCCCCTCCTCCCTCCCTCCCAACTCTCTCCCTCCTTCCTCCCTTCTTCCCTCCTTCCCTTCTTTCCCATTATAGCCATCTTAGTGGGTGTCCAGTGGTATAGGCATGCTTTTATTTTGCATTACCTTAATTATTAGTGATGTTGAGCAACTTTTCATGTGAATATTAGCCATCCATTCATTTTCTTTGGAAAAAATGACTGTTTCCAAAACTTTGACTATTAGATTGCATTACTCGTCTTTTTATTGTTGAGTTGTGTTTTCTATATTGTGGATACTAGCCTCTTAGATGCACGATTTGCAGATACCACCTCCTCTTCTGTAAGTTGTCTTCCCTTTCTTGATGATGTTCGTTAATGTACGAAAGTTTCTTTTAACAAAGTCCAGTGTTACCTATTTTTTCTTTGATTACTTGTGCTTTTGGTGTTAACTTCTTTATTTTTGGAAGTGCTGTCTTTACGTAATTAATCAGTACAACCTGTTAAAAGAGTTTATGCATTTTTTAAATTAGACAGCGTGAAGAGTCAGATTTCAGGGTTTCAATAAATGATTACTTATTTGCCAGTGGCTGTAAATGGAAAGTATTTGTTTGCAGATATCAGATTTACAAGGTTTTTACATTGTGGAATTTAAAATAATGACATCATCAGGGCCACAAGTCCATAAAGTAGTGTCAAAGTCATTTAACAAACAGCTGTTTTGCTTAGGAAAATTGAAGGGAAACACTTATCACTGCTTTAAATAATACTTTCCTCTTTAATAAAGAAGACTCTGCCTTTTAAAAACTCTGAACTTTCTGCCCTAAAAGGAGAGTCTCAAGAACATTCGTGAAAAAACATAAGAATCCCGGAACTTGGAAATAAATACGGGTTGGCGTTTATTTGTGTTAGTTTAAATGTAGTAGCCCCATGTGTCAGAAAACTGAATCTGTAACACTTAAGTTAGTCTAAGCAAGCAAATTATATCAGCTAACATGGCTTTAGTCTACTAAGTAACTTTAAATCCAGAAGATCAAAGGAAGTTCTAAGTAAAAACAGTCCTTGTTGCAATTTGCCCAAAGCAGGAAAAGGCTAGAAATTACATGTCACCTTCATATCCTGGCTTGCTGACCTTGTGCTCGGATCTAGCCCTAGGATCTAGCCCTAGCCCGTGTGTCAGCTGTTCCCATAGCCGAGACCCTGCCCCTCCGTGGGGAGGTGGGAGAAAGCGCTCCTGTCCTGTAGGAGCCCAGACACTGAGAGCCCCGGCCCCTCACACGCAGAATTCAAAGCCCTCTGCCTGTGCTTGCACTCCGTCCACCTCCGCTCCTGCAGCTCCTGCTGGGGCTGTCCCTCCGGAGCAGACCGAGCCAGCCACCGTTCTTCTTTGCACGTGAAGGTAATACGTTTACTTATTCCGCATGCGTGAATTAGTTGTTTGAGAATTTATTTAAAAATGGAACTTTGTTCTCTGCTTCTAGGTTCGAATTTTAATTTCAACTCCTAGGTTTTTTTCTTGGTATGAACTTTGAATGGCATCTAAATGCATTAAAAATCTTATGAAGGTTATTTGAATTTTGATCTGACACGGAAAGGTAAGGTCAGCCATTTCTTGGGTTTATTAAAATGTGCTTTCTAGTAAGTCAGGAGGAAACCTCAGATTTAAAGTAGTTTAACATAATAAAATAAATTAATTAAATAAAGTAGTTTATGTTGGGGGCGCCTGGGTGGCTCAATTGTTGGGCATCTGCCTTCGGCTCAGGTCATGATCCCAGGGTCCTGGGATCGAGCCCCACGTCGGGCTCCCTGCTCAGCGGGAAGCCTGCTTCTCCCTCTCCCGCTCCCCCTGCTTGTGTTCCCTCTCTCGCTGTGTTTCTCTCTGTCAAATAAGTAAATAAAATCTTAAAAAAAAAAAGTAGTTGTTTCATGCTTTGAGAGTCTTCTTTAGCCTCTGTCTAAAGGAGAGGATTTTGAAAATATGTGCTTCTCTTGTTACTAGCTGGTAGAAAACTAGGTGTAGAACCCTAGGAATTACTTTACTCACTTGTGTGAATTAAATATCGGAAAAAGATGGTAAAATATTAGCATCTTCCAATCTATATGGATAGAAGTCTGGTGAAGATACCTACCGCAGAACTAAGGGTCCACAGCAAGCGTAAGTCATGGCAATGCTCATCTTAAATATGCAAGCTGTGTGTGACCTCAGGCTGTGTTTGAGTCAATGACACGTTTCATGCATTGTAATTAGATTTACCACTCAGAGTGGAAGTCAGAATGCGTGGGCCACATTTACGTGTTTTCTTTTTTATTGAATACATTTGACATTTACCATTGTGTAAATTGAAGACGTAGGTGTGTTGATTTGGTACATTTATATGTTGTAGCAATGAATGCTGTTGTAGTGATGTTTAGCACTGCTATCCCGTTACATAGTTACCCTTTCTGTCCAGTGTCGGGGGTAGTGAAGTTTTAGTGTCTTCGCAGGTTTGATGATGGTGGTTCAGTGTTGTTGTGTGGATTCATTGCCCTGCGCGAGCTCTCTGGCTTGTTTACTGCCCATTGCAAGTCTATACCTTAAACAACATCCATTTTATCCCTGCTGTGTTCACTTCTGCTTGCAGTAGAATAGATAATTTCTATGCCACTGGCAGGGAAATTCAGACTAGTTTAACTTGTGAAATATTTATATGTCTGAGAGTAAAATGTAAATTTTAAAGCAATTAGGAGATAAAAACTTTGTCAAAACTGAGGTATTTCACGCAAATCATTGACCATAAATGAGTTTCTTCAGTGGTAATGTAAGAAATTGAGAGCACACTTTACGATACGGTAAAATTTTCTCTAACGGGTAGTCTCATTGAAAGAAAAAGAACGAATATATCCTTTTTACCCACATGAAAGTTATTTTTGATCATAGTATTTATAATTAAGAAAACTGTAGTTCCCTTTGAAGCCTCAGGAGTCACTAAACTAGGTAAATAAACTCCAAACTAATGCATGTTTTACTTGTGGACAGTGGATTTACTGCTTCCCGTGGTTTTAATGTCTGCTGACACATTTCTGCTTCTTAAAATGCGAAAATAAATAATCTTTTTGCATTATGTCATTTATTTCTACACTTTACATCTCTAACTAGGCTAAATGCTTTCATTGCCAATCTGGAACATTGGAGTACTTTATTACTGCATTTGTAACTTCTTGTGTTAGTGTTCACAAATAAGGCAGAGTATTTTCATGTGTCTTCCATGCTTCATCTAGCTTCCATCTTAGATGTGAATTATAGGATTGTGATCAGGAACTGTTTGCACTGATTATGAAAAATGTTGAAATGTCTGAAATGGTTGACCTACAAAGCAGCTCAGAAAACACATGTAAACCTCACTGCATCTTTGTATCATAGCACTGAAGCATCCCATACTTTACCTTGAGCCCATTGTCTTTAGTTTCTACTGAACTGGTCAGCCCTTGTTGGCAACTGTGGGGGAACCACACACCAGTGGGTTGCACATGCCTGTCTCGTGCCTTTTGCTGGCCTGGTGGGAGCGGTGCGCACGCCTTGCCCACCTCGCCCGTAACCCAGAGCACGGCCGGCAGCCTTGGCACACCGGCTCTGTGAACACTGTCTCTTCTTTAAAATGGCAAGTCCTGATCACACCCTAACACAGGAAATACACGTGGGTGTTTAGGACTGGATAGACAAGGTGCTTAGCCTGTCAGCCTTTTTGGAAAAAGTACAAAACAAAGTAACTCAAGTAAAACTTAGAGAAGCATGACTGGGAAGAGGGCGGCCTTTGTTGGCTCCGTCTGAATTTCTGTGCTTTATCGATTTAATCACCAGGAAGCAGGCTCATACCCTGTAGGTGCACATATGCAGATTCCAAGAGAAATGTCTGCAATGAACATAGTAGCTGCTTAGTAAATGCTTGCTGAAGAAGGACCTTCACCTATTTCACTGAAAAATGTGAGTTGATTCCCTTTGTGGGCAAACAAGGATCCCGCATGGCTGGTCACTGTGATTTCAGTTCATCTGCTGCCTGCAGGAGAGCAAGTCGAGCTCCCAAGCGTTTGTAGTGATAACGTCAGTAAAGACAAACAGCTTTATGAAAGTCTCACCCAGGTTCTCAGGAAGAGTGAACTTACTGATCCAAAGCAAGGAAGAAAAAAAAGCTTTACGAATTTGATGTTTTCCTAAGCTTCAGGTAAATCTCAGAGTTCTTTAAGTAAAAGGGTGTGTTTAACTGTGTTTGATACAAGTACCTGGAGGGACTGCTCAGTAGAGTGAAGGATGCCCTTGAGACGCTGTTTGCTGGACTCTGGGTAAAGAGCCCATTTGGGGCGCCACTCTAGGGAAATTGGATTTGTTACTGCTCAGACGTCACAGAACAGCAGGGCGTGGGGCCTGCTATCAGACACGTTAGCATTTGTGGGGAAAGCTTAGATAATTCCAAGAGTGGTGTTAAAAAACAACAGTTACCATCTAAACCAGACAACCCGAGTCCTTTATGGTGATTGATCTCGGTTTCTGTGTTGTGGAAGACATTTGAAAAATTCTCTCACATTCTTTTGCCTCATAATATGTGGGAGTTGAATTTTCTTGATTTGATTTATCTCGGTGGCGTGTTTTTCCTTTGAGCTAGCTGCTCAGTTTTAAGTTTCTGAGATGTGTGAAGTATTAACATTCCTGGTGTCCTCGAGCTTACTTGTGATCTGTTCAGCACATCAGTTAAGCTCCGTAATACGATCCTGTTTCTGCCGGGCAAGAGCTACAGTGTCCCAGAGGGATTGCCAATTGCAAGGGTGCCTGTTGTGTGGTGATTATACTTGAGGCAGTAGTTTCAGATGAAATCCTGTGGCCTAAACACAGACCTGTCACCAGGGGGCGGGAGGTGAGGGGTGGGTCGGGGGTGGTGCTGCTGCTTATTGCCAGAGTGCCCTGTAATTCTTATCAGTGTCTGACGGCTGTCTGATCTAAGAATTAGAACGTTTAAGATGCTTAAAATGCAATATCTTTTTCTTTTCTTTCTTTTCTTTTTTTTTTGTTTTTCTTGGCACAAAACTTCAGGGAACATGCTCTTTTAATACGAGGGCTTGGGACTTCATTTTGAAGATTGACAAGAGGCTGGGGACCTAATTTATCTTGAAGGTTAAATAAACTCATTAGTCAAATGGGCTGTATCCTAAACTTCAGTCAAATGATCCGTGGGTCTGAGGCCACGTGATGCCACGTTTCACCTTTTCTCAGTGTCGATGCGCGTGAATTCTGCGCCGTTGTCTCTCAGACTGTGGGGCAAAGGCACTGTCCTTACTGTGCCCTCGTCCCCACCCTTACAGCTTCAGAAGTACTCTTCACTGTTAGAGAAAGACCATCTAAATGCTCTAAAGCACATCTCACGTGGAGTACCGGTTCTACGTGTGTTTGAGTAGAGAGCAGCACTCTGCATTTTAAGCAATATTTTCTGCCTGTTGAGTATTTTGAGTGACCGTTGGTTGCTCTTATGACTTGATCAGCATTAATTAATAAGAAGTATAAATCAGTGATTCTCAGCCCTAGCCACACATTGGAATCATCTGAGGAGCTTTTAAAAAATGCTAATGACCACAGTCCATTCCAGTATGAATTCAGTCAGAACCTCTGGGGCCAAGGCCCTGGGTCTGTAATTTTTTTTTTTTTTTTTAATTACTAAAGTGATTTTAAAGTGCAGAAAGGGTTGAGAGCGCTGTAATAGACTCATAACTTTGTGAACATTTGTTGTACATATTACATTCCCTTCCAGACTTGTGGCCAAGTTTAGAGGCTGGTCGTGGCCGGCTCCTAGGTTAGATGAACCCTTATCAGAGGGCTTTCCAGAACTTTTGTCAAAGACCTTTGATTAATACTAATATGACAGAAGACTCCTCTGGTTTTATTTTACATAGTCTTAATTTTACCCGTGAACTCATGTGAAATTGAAACCCAGAGATACAAGAAGCCTTTCTTTTTGAAGGGCATAGATGTGTGGAGAGGGCACTGTATCGTGAGCGTGGGGAGACGTGGTGCATATCGTGCAGACTGATAATTTTTGTGGATGAACTTGGAAAAGGGATCTCTGAAAACTGTCCTCATCACCGCAATGCAGTGATAGTTCTCGTGAAACAGGAATTTCAGGAGACAAGCGTTCATGCTAAAAAGATGTTCTTGGCTATCATGTATCCCAGATGTAAAACAGAAGCTTTATTTTACATTCTCCTTCCCAGGTAGACCTGTTACCAAAGGCACATTGGATGTAAAACACACGAGAGAACGGAGGTTGGCGTTTCTGCAGCCCGGAAGGCCCTGGCGCCTGCCCGCGTGGGTCTCTGCTTGGACGACCGGACTCTTAGCTGGCCGTAGGACTGCTTCCCAAACAGCGTTTTCAGACTTGCTGTGACACTGTAAGATCTGCCTAAGGTTATGTAACCTTTATATTTTGGGGTTGTAAATCTGGGAGGGACAATTTATCAGACCGTTTTTTTTCCATATCACGAAGCTGTTTGTAAATGTCATGAACAGTTGTAATGATGAAACATTTCACATTTACAGTTTATTGATGTCTTTATCAGTATCGACTGTGTATATTAAAAGAGGTTATATAAAAATGTTAGATTTCATTTTCAAAGGTGGTGTTTGTTATCATAAATCAGAACTACCTTCTCAATAATATAAATTTAATAGAACATAGTTACGTTTTCATTGTAAGAGTGAACTGTGACTCTCAGATTTCCTGGACTCAGTTTGCTTCTTCCTGGTGTGGGGAGAGCATAGTGTAGCACCCACGGGGCTCTCGCGGAATGTGTGCTCAGGGGACAGGCGCTCTAGTGTGTACCACTGCCTCTCGGGGGAGATAACTTCTAATTTATCGCCATCTCTGAGGAAGGGGAACAATAGCAACACTCCCTTATTTTTGTAGAGTTCTTTGTAACATTTGAAATCCTCATCGGTGATTAAGTGAAGATATTGCTAGGTATTCTTGTTGAAGGAGAGCTTAGTGGTAGGAAGTTTGTGAACTTGTCTCAGAAGGGGAGAAGATTCTATTTCCTCACGTCTGACCCATCTTGTCGGTTCCTTAACAAGCCTGCGTCTTTGATTAAAGATACAGATTTCGCTGTCAGGTCACAGTTACGTTTTGAAATTGTTCAAACGCTGCATGACTTGCTTTTCAGGTTTGCATAACATGATGCATGGATGGAAAACACTTCTTTTTTTTTTTTTTTCCTTCAGCTAAGACAGCAGAAGAGATGATTTATTGTACACGTGTTACATCCAGCCACAAATGAAAACAGAATTAGTCCCGAAAGTCACAGGTCCAGGGCAGGGGAAAACACTTCTTAGTTCAGTGAAATATGTCTCTGACACTCTTGGATTCTGAATTGTACCTTCTGAAAATGTCTTGGGAAATCTTGAATTCAGAGGCTACTTTTCATGCGGACCTTCAGACTGGGTTTTGTATCTTTAGCTTCCAGGGGTCCTATCGGAGCTCTCAGAGCTGGGCCCTGCCCTGGAGACATCTTGAGGTAGCCAGAGAGCCTTGGCGGGCTGGTCCGGGGCGGAATCCCAATCCTGTGATTTAGATCAGTTACACTTCAATACTTTGAACCCCCGGGTTCTCTGTAGTGGGTTTAGTAATATCTACAAAGAGGTATTGTAAGGAAAGCGCTTGACACAGAAGATAAAAAAACCAGTTTTAATAGCCCTTTAAGGGGAAAAACATCACTGAGACACGGCCTTCTGCAGGCCAGCTTAGCAGCCCCTCCAGGAAAGAGCCTGCAGGACAACTCCTTGTCCATGGGCAGTTGGAGAAGCTATCTACGCTCTGGCCACAGCACCAAGTATTAATAGTGATCAGAAACGAGGCCATCATTTGGGATGAGCATCAAGCCATTTTAGACGAACGATTTCATGTTAAAACAAATTTGATAAGTAATGGATACAGGTGACTGAATGCCTTTATACCTGGTGTGTCTTTATACATCCGTCCCCTAATATCTGCTACCACTTGAGGGAAAAAGACTGTCTCACTCAGTTAACTGGGCACGGTGCTTTAATGCGTATTTGTGAGTTGCACCCGAAAGATTAAAATCTGTACCCGTAGCTCTTTGTTAAGCTGTACTTAAACTTAGTTACCAACTAGAATCTCTCCTGTTAAAATGTGTTACTTTTCTCTGCCTTCATTGGAACGGCAGACCTTTGTTTTTGTCACTCCTGTCCTTTCCCTGCTTGACTCGTGCTGCTTGAATTGTGCGCCTTTTGCCGTAACTGAGGCCTGATGCTCTGGCGAGTCTGTGGTTTGCCTTGCTGCGTGAGGTGTGTTCCAGGGACCAGCAGTGTGGGCACGTTGCTGGAGGCTTGTTGCCCCGCTCCAGGTGGACTGGATCTGAATCTGTATTGTAGCAACATCCGCAAGTGATGCTTGTGTTTGAGAAGCACTGGGTTAGTGTTTTCTGTTTTACTCAGTGAAACTGTGCTGTGGGGAGCATCACTCTTCTGAAAAAGGTGACTGGCTAGAAAGCATGGGACCGTGCTAGGGATCCTGTCTTGCCCTTTACTGTTAGGTTTGGTGATATGCATCTGACGAAGATGAGGGTTCTTCTAGAACACGTGATAGAGCTTATGGAGTCCTTTAGTAGAAAGCCCTGAAACCCTGGGCCTCGGGCTTCCTGGCCTACCATTTGAGACTCTGGATCTCCAGTTCTCTTTAGCAAAACGGACTGGCGTTGCCTGCCACACCTGTTTTTCTGAGAGTTGAGTCAAGTGGGATCCTGCGTGTGAAATGCTGGAGCTGTCGATGGGGGTGGGGGTGGTGCTCCTCCAGCTGGTGAGCCCCGCCTTGTTAGAGGTCGGGCTGGCTTTGCTAGAGGTCACTGTGGTGATTGGAACAGGTCTGTGTATTCTCTTCATCATGGCCTTTAGATTTTAACTTGGCAGTTTTCTGACCATGCTCACAGTCCTGACTTTCAATTCCAGGTAGCTACAATGAGGTTTGCATAGCAATGCTTTAGAGATCTCTGTGCTCTGCTGGCCACCTAAATAGTTTGATTGCCCCCTTTGTGACCCTGTGTCCTGTAACTTATTTCATATACAATATGTTGATGAATAAAATTTTCATAACTCAAACAGGTCCTACTGTGGTTATACAATAATATATCCAATGAGCTACTACTTTCTTTTATTTTTTAAGAAAATATATATATTTAATGATTTTATTTATTTACTTGTCAGAGAGAGAGAGATAGCACACAAGCAGGGGGAGAGGCAGAGGCAGAGGGAGAAGCAGACTCCCCACTGAGCAGGGAGCCCGACGTGGGACTCGATCCCAGGACCCTGGGATCATGACCCGAGCCAAAGGCAGATGCTTAACTGACTGAGCCACCCAGGCATCCCTACTTTCTGTCTTTTAAATATAATTTCCTTATATTATAAAAATATGTATTACTATATTATTTTTATTATACCAATTGTGTATGTTATGCGTAATTATATATTCTACAGCTAAATCTGTAAGTTTTCTGGGTCTCAAACCAGAGTAGGAGGTGTTCGTGTGATCCCTGTAATCACATGAACTCCAATGACTTTTCTCTCTATGTTGAAACATGAGTGAAGGGTCTCTGCAGTGTCCACGGTGTCTGCCAGCTACCTGTGGAACTGGTCATGGTTCTTTTTCTTGGTTCATAGATAGCTTTGGTTCAATAGATTGTCATGTGTGTTTCCAGAAACCCAACATGGAAACGTGTCCTGAATACTCTGTATCATCTGTTCTTACTCCTCAGCTTCCTGTTCATTTCCTGCTTCATCCAGTTACTCAGTATATTGTGTGGGGTGTTATTGTAACAGCAGATATATTTCAGAAGATAAACAATGTAAAACACATCCACTGAATAGATGTTTAGTTATCCTTTAAGGTAAAATAACTTTGTTTCTGTTTTTACATTTTAATGATAATTACCTTTTGTGCAATGTTAGTCTCTGTGCTAGACACTTTATATGTTTTATTAATATTTTATTACTATAAAGAAGACACAATTATAGCAAAAGTTGTAAGTGCTACAGAAAATGAAATATGGAAGTCTTCGCCACCCTTCCAAAATTCCCAGTCCAGCTCTCCAGCAGGAAACAATGTTAGCATTTTGTATGTCTTTCTAGAAACTATCTGTGTATCCTAACCATATATATGTATCTCTCTCCTTTTTCAGTGAAATGGATTCATACCATATTAGGCTGTTCTGTAGCTAGGTTTTATTTACACTTAAAGATGTACTTTGGACTTCTTTCCATAGTAATATAGCCTGATCTAACTCGTTCTTTTTTATTGTGCAGAATGCCCAGTGTACAGATACGACAAAATTTAAGTCTGCTATTGGTGATATTTTAGATTGTTTCCAGTTTTCACTGGTACAGGCAGTGGGGCAGTCTGTAACATCTTTATCTGTGCATTCATCTTTACACATTGTTCAAGTATATCCAAAAGATAAATTCCTAGTAGTACTATGGTCAAAGGATGGGGGTATTTAAAATTCTCATTAGGAGTGCCACGTTGCTCTCTTAGACGGTTGTGCTAATTTGCATTTGAAGTTTAACTCTAAGAAGAGCCAAGAGTAGAGACTGTAAGAGTGTAAATAATTCGACCCACATTCTCAAAGGTGGAAAGCAGTGGAGTCAGCTTTCAAACTCAGATCCACCCACACTGTTTCTTCTAAGCTACAGATGTCTCAGCCACTGTTTTGGTTTTTTTTTTAAATAATTTTTTTATTTATTAGAGAGCAAGAACACAAGGTGGGGGAGAGGGGTGGGCAGAGGAGAGGGAGAAAGGCTCCCCGCGGAGCAGAGAGCCAGATGTAGGACTCGATCCCAGGACCCTGGGATCATGACCTGAGCCGAAGGCAGACGCTTAACTGACTAAGCCACCCAGGCTCCCCTCAGCTGCTCTTTTAAAGCATAATATTGGCTTTAAAGCTAGGAAGCCTTATTCCTTATCTTTTTATATTCTTAACACTCAATCAGCCAGTTATGATAATTCTTCCATGGTAAATACACAGCCCTTTATGGTTTTGTGTATTGATTTTATATCCTGCAACTTCATTGAATTCACTTATTCTCACAGTTTTGTGGTAGAGTCTTTAGGGTATTCTACATATGATATCATGCCATGTGCAAAGAGTGACAGTTTTCTTCCATTCTGACTTGGAGGCCTTTTCTTTCTTTTTCTTGCCTAATTGCTCTGGCTAGGACTTTTGATACTGTGTTGAATAAAAGTGGCGCAAGTAGACATCCTTCTTTTGTTCCTGATGGTAAAGGAGAAGCTTTCACATTTTCACCATTGAGGATGATGTTAGCTGAGGGTTTGTCATATGTGGTCTTTATTACATTGAGATATGTTCTGTCTTTGTTGAGAGTACTTACCACAATGGATGTTGAATTTTGTCAAAAGCTTTTTCTACAACTATTGAGAGGACCGTATGATTCTTCTCCTTCATTCTATTAATGCGGTGTATTACACTGACTGACTTATGAGGATGGAACCATCCTTGTGTCCCTGGAATAAATCCCACTTGATCACAGTGTATAATCCTTTTAATATATTGTCAAACCCAGTTTGCTAATATTTTCTTGGGGATTTTTGCCTCTCTGTTCATCAGGGATATTGGCCTGTAGTTCTCTTCCTTGCAGTGTCCTTGTGTGTTTTTACTGTCAGGGCAATGCTGGCCTCGCAAATGCACCTGGAAGCTTTCCTTCCTCTTCTAAGCCCTTAATGGTTTTCAGAACATTTTTACATTCTCATTGTGGTCCTATGAGATGGACATTGATTATTATTCTGATTAATACATGGGAAGAACTGAGGCTCAATGAAAAAAGAAATTAAATTTTAAAATGTTATCAGAAGATGGTCCTTGACCAAAGGCCTTATGGCCCCCAAACTGCCGAAGCACTATATAAAAACGCTAGGAGAAGAGGTAAAATAAGGGGTGTGGGATTAGTGGCTTTGAATGTATTGATATTGGTGCATTATGTTCATGAACAAGAGGAAAATGCACTCAAATTTCTGGCCACGGGGCCCTGTCACACCTTAGGCGAGCAGTGGCTCAGGAACAGCTTTCTTTTGGCTGCCTGTGTGTGTGACGGGCGGGGAAAATGGGTGACTTAACAGTTCAGTGCATTTGATCCAGAACTTCCTTTAATTCACTGCAGACATAATCACGTGGCATTACATCTGTCATGATAGTTCCTTTTTATTATGTTGATTCTTCCTCTGTCTCATCTGCTTTCCCCTTAGCTCTCTCTGTCTTAGGCTCAGACCAAATTTTTTTCTAAAGAAATAAGATCTTTCTCTGTAAGGGTGTAGGCTCCATTCTTGACTTCAGATCAAAAGTTTGCTGTTTTCCTGGCCAAATACATCTACTGAACTTAATCCACAGACATTTCTTAGAATAATTTTTTTCTGTTTTTGCTTTTAATTATTTTTTGCTTATAATTCACAACTTTAGTCAATTTGATTGTTCCTATTTTATGATTAAAGAACCTGAATCATAAGAAGCTCATGTGACTTACTTCAAATACAAGCCAGTCAGAGTTCAAATGATTGTTTACTCTCTACTAGTTCCTACTGCATTGAAAGAAGCCTCCAATTTAAGAAACAGGTTACGTTCCAAAAATCCATTTGTCAGTCATGATTTGGCACTTGGACTGCATTTTACCAATGGTGGGGGGAAATGTTATAACCTGTGATTAGGCCCCTTGGCCGGCTTACAGAAGTCTGTTTAGCTCTTATGTAACCACCTAATGATGCATTTGCAGTAGAAGTAAGAGAATGATCGTGGGATTCTGGTTACGAAGAAAACTCTTTCCCCGGAGAAGCGTCCAGTTGGGAGATGGGGACACAGAGGGAACTGGAGAGTCTACAGGGACATCACGGTGCTGTGAAGGCTGCTAGAGGCTGGGACACTGTCTAAAGCCCAGGTTCTTGTTAACTTTGAGGATTAGGTGGTTCTTAGACACTTGGCACCGGCATAACTTCCAGGACAGCTATGATTAGCATCGACAGAACTGATGGACAACATGGATTATCTGAGATGATATTAACGAACCTGATGGTAAAAACCAACCAGCAAATCAGAGAAAACATCCCCCCTTTGGTCCTCCAGGTGGCAGGGTCAGCAGAGCTGCGGACCCCACGAGCTGGGGCAGCCGGGCTGAGTTCTGGAGAGAAGGCAAGGGTCCCAGGTCGGGGGGAGAGGAGCCCGTGATGTCTCTGTGTGGAGTGTGTGTCCACGAGTGTCTGGTTCTGGGAAGTGACCGCATTTATGTCCTGTGGCTAGTGCTTCTTACACGTTCTAGGCTGCCTTGCACTTCAGCGTACAAACAAGCATCTTAAATTTCACTTGGCTTTGGAAAAAGTCTAGTGCCTCTTTAGGTGCCCCCTGATTCATGTCTTAATTGTTCTCAGACATTTGCATGCAGCTTTTTTTGTTGTTAGCAAAAGGGAGGATACATTCTTGGTGAGAGGAAGCTGCTGTGACAGATCCTCCAGGGGAGGCCCTGCTCTCCCCCTGGGCCGGTGACAGCGGGCCTACCAGCACCCTGTGCCAGGTGCCTATCCCAGAGAGGGAAACTGCCTTTACTACATGTTCAGGACCCCTCCCCGTTGTCCCTGCAGAGGAGGTTGGGACCTGTGACCACTTTCAGAAGTGATAAGACAGGAGGAGAGAAGTCAACATCCACCCGGTTTTATGTATATTCTGATGTTTTATAGATTCTTTGTCTTTCCACTAAAATAATTTACAAAGAAATTGTTTGACATCCATGTAATTCTTCCATCTCTTATGATGTTGAATTTGTGCATGTGTTTGAGTAGTCTTTTTCTGTCCAAAAGGTAAATACAGTAATGATGCTGAATTTGTGCCCAGCGTCTTCTGGGCACCAGGATCAGATTGGAACTGCGCATCGCTGTGGTGCGCTCTGCTCAGAAATGCCCCTGCCATGGGGCAGGTGTTGGGTGAGAATGCACACGGGACCTTCCTGGTAGGGGCCCAGGTTTGCCAGATTGGATGACCATACACTCAGACTGAGCCAAGGTGATTTCTTCTGGTGCCTGTGTGACCGCAGGAGGCGGGGAGAGACCGGGGAGAGACTGCTCTGGAGGCTATTCTGTCTGCTTGAGGAGTGCCCTGCCTGAAGGGCTAGTGAGCTGCACGGGCTCTTGCTTTTTTCTCGTTGGCTTTCACGTGCTGGTTAAACAGACTGCCGGCAGTGGGTGACCCGTTGTTCTTACTGCAAATTCCCAGATTTTGTGCATGTGGTCAGAGGTGAGGTGGGTGAGTGGGGAGGGAGGAATTTGTGTGTTTTTGCTTTTGTTTGTTGATGGGACAGAAACATGCTACTGGTAATTTGTTAATTTTCCTTTACATTGAAAGCCTAGACCTTCTGGTAAAAGGAAGAAAAGTTAAAAACAAAAATCTCATTTCAAGCAAATCCTGCTCATACTATTTTCTCATGTGCAAGCAATGCTACATAATGTAGAAGACAAAGCAATAAGTTCTTGGCAACTTACGTGGCTTGTTCATTTTTTAAGCATTATAGTCATCAGTTGAGGAGGAAAAACTCTGGTGTCTGGTATCTTAGCTGCAGCAATTCTTGGCTTAGCTGATTACTTTTTATTTTCTTTTGTTTCTTCTTATTCTAGGACCTGAGAGACTTAGGGGAAAAATCATATGTTCTTGAGATCTTTCTAAGACATGAGATGTTCTTAAGATTATTCAAATTATCTTAACCTTGACAACTCACTGCCCTCATGGTGGCCCTTCATTTTGTCATTACTCCTGTGTCCTAACACCCCATGCCTGGGTGAGGAGTCGAAGGGCGATGTTGGTGCCCTCTCTCTCCCTGTCCTCTCCTAAAATGCGCCAAGTCTTACTCCATACTTCACACCAAGGACAAGCACGGGGAGAGAAGGGTTAAAAACAGAGGTGGGGAGGGACAGGTGGGTGCACAGAGCAGCTATGGGCCCGAGTGCTGTGGGCCGCTGGGCCCCCTGTAGAGGCTGCTGCGTTCCCTCCACGATTTCGACTCCTTCCAGTAACTTTCCTGTCTTGTCTGCATCTCTGCCTGCCTGCCTGGCACTGGCTGGTTTTATATCATTTTCTCTCTTAGGGCCAAGAAATTGGAACATGGCTGTGAGCAACGGGAACAGTGATTTTGTGGTTCTGAGCAACGGCAGCAGCGCAACCAGTGCCCCCAAGCCTGGCGCCCTCACGGCCTGTGATGGGGACCTTGCCTCCCAGCAGCTCACACCCAGAGAGGCACCAAAAACAAAAGTGAGTCTGAATGGATGCCTGCAGGTCAATGGCACCGTGAAGTCCTCCTTTCTGCCCGTGGATAGCCACCAAAGAGTGCCCACGATGTTGTCCCCATGCTGCCACCTGTGCCCGTTCCATCAGCCCCTGGCCGGCCAGAGCAGTCACCCAGAGGGCCGCCCTGAGGCTGGCCCGGCCACGCCTTCTGCTCTGGCCTCGTGCTGCACGCAGCCACGCTCCGAGTATTCTGCACCTCTGTGTCCCAGCCACTCGCCCGTCTACCAGACTGCGTGCTGCCTGCAGCCCTCTCCGTCCTTCTGCCTGCACCACGCGTGGCCCGGCCGTTTCCCACACCAGCCCATGCAGCAGCATGTGGCCGGCTTCAGGTGAGTGTGCACAGGTTCTGCTCGCCTTCGCATCCAACCAAGCCCACACGAGTGCCCCCGCTTGTGTTGATTTCCCCAAAAGGAGGAGGATACATGTGTCAGAGAAGGAAAACCAGAATGCACATGAAATAATGTGTCCCTGTCTCATCCGTTGAGCTCTTCGTCAGACACTCGCGCACTTTCTGCCTGCCTACCAGTTGGTTCGGTGTCCTGGTGGCCTTGACTTACAAAGTTCAGTAAAACTTTCCGTCAGCAGTTGCTGTTACTACTTGTGGGGGATACATCTGTGACGAGGCTGCCTGAACAGGAGTCTTGATGGTCATCAACCTTTATGACAATGAAGCAGTTGCTTCCTCACGCTTCTGAGCGGCCGCGTCTACCAGCTCTGTTCGTGTGGTTTGGGTGACCATCAGTATGTGGAGACCAGACCTTTCCTCGAGGGGGGAACCTGTCGATCTGTAGCGTAGATCTTTGAAAACTATGTTTTGTGAAACATTTTTGGGTCTGTGTCATGGCCGGCTCCTGCGTGTGCTTTCTGTTCTGTGTCTTCCGCTGTCTCCTCCACGCGCACTGCAGGTGAGTGATGTTGGTGTATCTTAGGAAATACTGAGTGCTTTGGAGCAACCAAGTATGAGTTCGCGTTCGTAGGTAATGAGCTTTCGGTGAGCTGGGAGAGCACTCTCCTTTTCTGATGAGGCTAGAGTTTACACACAGGGAGATGCGCCAGTCTGAAGTGCACAGCTTGATCGGCGGTGACCCTCGTGGTCCACACCTCGGCCCACTTGGAACGTTTCTTTCCGGGGTGATGGAGAATGTCCCCTCCGGCTGCCTCCTCCTCGTTCCTGCTCTCTTCACCCGACCTGGTCGCTGCTCTGAGCTCTGTAACCGCGCGCTGGTTGTGCCTGCTCTGAGATCTTGTGCGAATGGAGTCCTACAGTACGTACTCTCCAGTGTCCCGCAGTTTCAACTCAGCATAGTGTTGGAGGACTCGTCTAACTGCTGTGTGTCGTAGTTTTCCTTTCTGTTGCTGAGCCACAATCCACTGTGTACCTGGGACAGATTCACGGTCACCTACGGAGTCCGTCAGACCTCCAGTTGTGAAGTACGTCCTGGGGGCGTCACGTACATAGGGTGTGCTGACTGTAGCTAAGAACACTGGGCTGTGCATTTGGAAGTTGCTAATAGAGGAGATCTTAAAAGTTCTCACGGCAAGAAAAAGCTTTTGTAACTGTGGGTGGTGACAGATTTATTGTGATGATTTCACAATATATACAAATACCAAATTATGTTGAAACTCATATAATGCTGTATGTCAGTTACAGCTCAGTAAAAAAAGGAGTCAGATCCAGAAAGGGGTTAAGTGATGGATCCTTTTTACCTTTATCAGGTTTGGGTTGCTGTTGACATTATCTGGTTTCACTGTTTTAAAAAGAGGGCAGAGAGAGAGATGGGGAAAGACAGTGGGGCTCGGGGACTGGGGGACATTCCTCTGCAGCGTGTTTCTGCAGTTTCTAAATACGTTTTCTATGTCAGGGGCAAGAGTCTTTTAGTCACAGAACTATGGGAAGGACTGGCCAAAGCCATTTTCAGAACGCTAATCCTGATAGCATTGTGCTGCGTGACCACTTTGGATTAAATCGAGGAAGTAGTTGACTGTGAAATTATGTGGTCCTCGATATTGATGCTTTAGAATCATCAGTTATATGGTTGCAGGGTGTGAGGGGAGACAGATAGTTCTACATTTTGAGGCTGATCCCTCCTTTAAAAAACTTGAGAAAATATTAAAGCTATGGGCAGGGAACCAATTCTTTTAATACAGCAGGCCCGTCAGTATTTTCATGACTTTAGCTTAGCGTTTCTGAAAAACCTATTCTTAAAGGGATGAGAGTGCTATGTACATACAACTTTGAATAGGACGGCACTGAGGTGGCTCAGTCAGTTAAGTGGCCGACTCTTGGTTTCAGCTCAGATCATGATGTCGTGAGAGGTCATGAGACTGAGTCCCCTGTCAGGCTCCGTGCTGGGTATGGAGCCTGTTTAAGATGCTCTCCTTCTCCCTCTGCCCTTCCCCCAGCTCACTCGCACTCTCTCTCTCTCGCAAATAAACAAGTAAATAAATAAATGAAATCTTTAATAAAAAATAAAATAAATAGAATGGCATTAAAAAACACAGATAAAAATGCCATATTTGTCCATCAAGAAAAGTTGTAGAAAAAAGTGGAATAGAAGTTTTTCATATAGAATTTTTCTCAAGAATTTGAGCCTTTTGATCAACTATGTATAACATAGAACCTTTTACAGATGCTTGTAAAGGCACGTCTGTTCGCAGTTGGGTCTGCCACATACTTGACTGTAAAATGTGTCCTGCCAAATCCACTTCCTTATTTTATACATTTACTTATTTATATGATCAACAGTACTTACTGTTGTGATGCGGGGCATCACAGATGTAATTCTGAACAAGATGAGACTATGAGGTGGTAGGAAGGGAGACAGAAGAGCCAGCCACTGCTACGAAATCATGAGACGTGTTGCTGAGAAGGAGCTCATGGGCTGTGGGCGAATAGAAGTCACCAGTGGGGACGGGAAGGGTTTGCGCAAAGACGTGTCTCTGCACCCATGCCACAAATGGGCCCACCTGACTGGTGTTTGGGTTTGTCTTTTAGTTTCGTTTATAAAACACTTAAGCCATAGAGAATGTTTTAAAGGGTCAGTCAAGTGGAAACTGTAATTTTATCCTGGCCCATTTACGCTGCTGTCTTTCCTTACCTTCTATAAAGTGATAGGTTCTGTCTTATCCCTTCTTGGCCCTTTAGGCTCCAGCACCTCTCTCGAAAAGATTCATTAGATCAATGTGTGTGTGCTTTTTTGCTTTGTAACATTATCTGTTAATCTTTTGGTGGATAAAATTAAGATCAGTGCACGAATTATAGTAATACCCTATTTTAATTCCATTTATCACCAAATATGAGGTAGTTTACGTAGATCTCATTTTAAAGCTTCCGGTTGTTCATTTCTAGATTCCCGTCTTCATACCGCCAGTCTGGCCATTAACTACGGGGTCTAATTGAGAACACTAAGGAATTCAAAAAGGCAAGACGTAATGTCTCCCTACCAAGAGACAAGGCTACACCCCACTGGCCATCTGAATCATCTGGGCAGTTAAACATTAAATAAGTATTATAATAATGATGCTTCCTTTGCAGTAGAAAAAAATAACTCTAGGCAATCAGAGGAGGGAAGGAACCCTGTGGGTTGATGAGGTGAGAGGCCCTCTGACAGGGGAGGGCTTGCGGGGAGGGGGGTAGGAGTGAAGGGAGCAGGAGCGGAGAGTGGAAGGAGGGCGGAGGGAGGGGACAGAGCATGGAAGGGGTAGGGGAGCAGTGGCAGGGCATGGAAAGGGAAAGGGTGGGGGTGGAGCATGGAAGGGGAAGGGGAGCGGGGGCGGAGCGTGGGTGGCTGGGAAAGGGTGAAGGAAGTGCATGCAGACTGACAGCGTGTGGAAGGATGAGTAGAGTGAACAGGATGGTGGGAGTGGAGTGTGTGCGTGTGCGCGCGCGTGTGTATGAGTGCACGCAGGCGTGGCGGCATGAGAGCAGCCCTGCTGGAGCATCCTGGATCTAGATCTGGAAAGTGCCCCCTGGAGCCTCTCACACTCCGCGGGGCTGGTTTGGGGTGCTCTTACTGCCATCTGAAGATGGAAAGATAATCGTGTTATAACACAACTAAGAAAGTTCTGCTTCCAGAAATTAGCAGACAGATTCCTAATCCAAGCCCTGCAAAGAGCTGTTCTCCATGGTGGCGGAGGACTCCATGAATGATGCTTGGCAAGTCCCATACTCAAGTGGTAGGGAACCTGTGATGGTTCTGGGTGCCTGCCAAACACAGGTTTACTTCCCTGAAGGTGGTTTCATGGACAGATGGTCACTCTGAGTGCCCCCCCCATGGCCGGAGGCTTGAGAGCTGTGCAGTTGAGCAGGCCTGGCACTGAGGAGCCCGTGAAAGGGGCTGACAGTCGAGCACACCCTTGTCCGTGTCCTGAACATTGTGCCCTATGCCGTTTGTAGCCTGTGTCGCCTTCTCCTGCCGTCCTCCTGACTCTTCCAACGTGTGGCTCACTTGCTCAGAGGTGTTTGCTCTCCCCTAGGACGCTACTTGCTTTCAACTCTTTTTCTTAAAAAAGTAAGAATTGAGAACTCTTGTGTTATGTTATGAGAGAACCTACCTCCTGAAATCTGGTTTCTTTGTATACAGTATATCATAACACCCAGGGGCCAGATGACAGCTCTGAGCATTGTTTTCCAAACTGTCTTCCTATGATGCACGTGCTCTGCAGCGATCCACGCTTTTCCCCTTTCCTGAGCCCTGGCGATGGAGTTATTTCTATTTAGCTGGGAAATTTGAAACAGAAGTCACATTGAACACGTCATTAGCATTGTGGCATGAGCCTGGCATTGACGCAGATCCCAGTGTCTGATTTGCCCCAATCACTAGACTCAAACCAAATGGCTTTTCTAAGATGCTGAAACGATGAGTGGACAAATTCAAAGTTATTCACTTATTCAGCAGGTATTCAATGAGTACTTGCATACATGGTGTCAGGTGCTGAAAACAGAGGTAAAAACTGCATGGTCCTTACCTTCAGAGGTGCAGAGGTGATATGGACAGGGCGAGAGCTGGGTCTCGGCCTGGGCAGACTCTAGGTAGGTCGTCCACTGTGTTGTCTGAGGCACAGAAGTTAAACATCGGTGTTCTTCGTCCATGTATTAATTCAGAAAGACAACCAGATCATAGTTATATAAGTTCTTCCCTCCTGTTTTCCTCTTTTACAACGGAAGATCACTAATAGCGACATAATCCTAATCCTACTGATACAGATTGTAGGACTGCTGAGCAGGCGTGTTGCAGGAAAGGATGGTCATACTGTGTGCTTTAGACGGGCACTCTTCACAGGACCCAGTAAACTGCAGAATTCAGTTCTAAGTCCTACTGGGCACCGTTCGCGTGCTCCGGAGTCCCCTGTGCCAGGGGCTCGCATACTGGACATTCCCATTCCAGCAGTTTCTGGCATTTCCCATTCTACCAGTTTTCCTGGGCAAGGCCGTCTCTCTTTTCTCTTAGAGCAACTGAGGTCCCTTCCGACCTCCGTGGCAGCAAATGGAGCCCCAGTGATGTAGGGTAGCAACAATATTTGACAGTGAATAATACCCTTTTTTGTCCACATGATTCTGGTTAATTGGGGTTTGATTGCTTGTATTTTGTTTACTGTATCACAAAGAAATGTCAAAAGATAAAAACCCTTTTCTTCAAAAATCTAAAGGGGTAAAGCCCCAGACTATAAAAAATTGTAGTGGGTCAGTATCCTCTAGAGGCCCCAGTTCCATCCCACAACCTGCCACGTTATTTAGATGAGTCTGAAGGCAAAAGTGCCGGTGTATTTAATTTGTAGCCAGCGGGTATACAATACAACGTCAGACAGTTTTTCTGGGGGTAGGGAGACAGCCCTACTTGGAGGCACCACTGGTGCTACTTTATGGCTCGTGTTTCTCTTTTCCAGCCCTTTCTCCCTTGCTCCCCATGCCAGGTGAGGGGTGTGCACGCGGCTTGGCGCGCACACGCCCGTGTGAGTCCTGGCACTGCCGTTCTCTGGCTTTGTGTCTCTGGCAGGAGTTCATCTCTCTCAGCCTTCGTTTCTGTCTCTGCAAAGACGGGAGGAACCATTCCTCTTCTGGTTGTGTTCCTTTCTGTTTTTTCTCTTTCTCCTTGCTTCTGTTTTTCACTCCGTTAGTCTTGTTTCAGAAGTCAGGCTGTGGCTGAACCCTGGCGGAAATAGGTACGTGATGTATTGCTTTACACTCTTATCCCACCGACCCCCGGAAGAGCAAGTGTAGCAAATGGTCACGGACTCGCCGTCTGGACGAGGAGAGGGTTGTTGAGAAGAAGCGGGCCTCTCCCACCCCAGAGACCCGAGCTGCTGTACTAATGCTAATATATCGTCTGATTGCATGCAATCTGGTAAGATTTAATCTTGATTTCATTGAAAGCGAGGTTTATTTTTAAATTCCTTAAAGTAGTCAAAATTTACTTTTAAAACAGGGTAATGTTTGTAGAATCTAAAATGTTCCGAGCTTGCTTGCCAAAGTCAGTCCGTTTGGCAGTCTGATGGGGTGAGACTTGTCTTAGAGACTAGTGTGCATAAGGGAACAGATTTCGGAGGGTGCCGTGGAACGCACATTTCAGACTTTGGACCTTGTTCATCCTTTGCTTTCATAGTAAATGTCAGCAAACAATGCCCTCTTTATTTGAAAATTAATTAGTTAATACGACATTTTGGAGTGAGGCAACCATGTTTTCTTCACCTCCTTTCCGTGTCAGTGAGCGTTGTTTAGCAGATACTAGAGACTGAAGAGAAAAAAAAGAAATGGTTCAAATTTTCTCCTTCTCTTTTGGCTAAAAAAAAGTTTAAAGAAAGGTAAGAAGTTCGACCAACAGTAAACCCTAATGAAAGGATCAGGTACATCTCTTCAGGAAGACCCCAATTGCTTGCTGAGGGCATCCTATTTCCAAACTTAAGTGCTTGGCTAGCTGTCACTTAAAAGAATTTATATAACTTAATGTTTATTAGGAGAATTTTGATTGCTATACTATTTTGTATTCTTTTCAGCAAATTGACTCCATAAAAACGCATCTCTTTTTTTTTTTTTACGCACAAATCAGATATCTAACCAGTGGGTTGGTATTTTGGGTATGAACTACACCTGGGGCGTACCTAGTAAATATTTGCCCTGGAACTCAGTAAATATTTGTTGAGTGATCACAAAAACAGTAGTTCTTGGAATATCTTATGTAATGAAAAACTCACAGAGTTTAAACTTTTTAAGGAAACCTCATGAAGTTAGACCAGTCACTGGCATCAGGCACCATGATGGTCTCAGAGGGTAGAGATGATGAAGACAAACGCAGGTGCTATCTGAGCACAGAGATATTCTGGAGTGTCATGTGAGTCCCAGAGAGGGATTCGGGGGGCCTTGCCTAAACGCACACGGCCTGCAGCCTGCCCTGCAGGAGCAGGAGGTCTGGAGGGGCTGGGAGTGGGGGCATGGCGGGGGCGTGGCAAGTGGTCTCCTTTGTCTGGAAAAAGACCCAGAGAAGGGGTGACAGCACGTTGTGCGGGGTGTGTTCCTCTCATGGGATCCCGGAAGCACAGCGTGCTGCAGTGGTCCAAGGAGACTGCCCCCCCCCCCCCCCCCCCGCCCGAGCAGCATGTGCCCATTGTTGTGTGAGCATCATGAAGAACTTACTAAGGACTCACACACAGCAGCTATATAATTCTCATACCTTTGATTCACTGACCTTTCCCTGGGCCTGCTGAACCAGGTTTTGGTACTCCTGTGTGTCTCCAGGGCCTAGCACGGTGCCTGGCATTTAGTAAACACTCAAATTAATTGTTTAACAGGCTAATAAATAATTGAGCATCCATCACATCCTTGTGCAGAGCTTATTTGTATGATGTGATAATTTGATAATGAAAATCAGGAACCATTGGTCTAACGTAGTAAGATATTTTCCCAAATAGTGGAGGAAGACTCCACAGGTTCTGTTTCCCTAAAAACACTCTTATTACTTTTGTTTGAGTCTATTTGGGGGGATGCCTCCTTCTGTTCTTTAAATCTCCCTGCAAATGCATTGGTTTCTGACTTTAAAAAAAATGGGGGCACCTGGGTGGCTCAGTCAGCTAAGTGTCTGACTCTTGGTTTGGGCTCAGATCATGGTCTCAGGATCCTGAGATCAAGCCCTTCATCGGGCTCCGTGCTCAGTGCACAGGCGGCTTGAGATTCTCTCTCTCCCTTTGCCCTCCTCCCCCCCACCCCACGCGTGCTCTCTCTCTCTCTCTCTTCCTCTCTCTCAAATGAATAAATCTTTTTTAAAAAATCGCAGACTCATTCGTGAAGAGCAGAGGGAGGACATGTAGAAACCCGGGCCTCACACAGTTCCCAAGCTGCCTTCATACCTGATTCTGGAGCCCCTTTGAGAAAGTCACACGGGGCCAGGAGCCTTTGCTCCGGGAAGTCGGCCAGGAATAACCTTTCTGTTTGCTCGGCTCCAGCCACCTCCAGGATATTTGCAGGTCTCGTAAGAGTGACTTTATAAAGCTGGTGGATGAACCATAAATTCCTGAATAAGAGTTTGGGCTTTTCTTTGTTCATATGTATTTTATGGATTTAGAAAGCAGACTCAAATAAGAAGGTGCAGGACCAGATGTGATACCTTGTTCTATGTGGATTTGTGAGTTAGGTGGTTTGAACAATCCAGGGCTCTGATCGTTACCAAGTAGCTTGAGATTCAAGCATGATGCTTTCCTAGGAATGTGAGCAATTTACTGCTTCTAAACACTATTCTGTGTGTCTAGTAAGAAGTAAGGATGGACAGTTAGCACATTCATTCCTTCAGACCGTATTTGTGTGTCTGTGGTCACGTGGGCCTGCCCACCTCCCCTTCCTGAGACACTGCTTTCATTATGCCTCTTGGCCCTGGCTCAGGGATCCTGCACGGTTTCCCCCAACTCCTTGACCTGGCATTGGAGTCAGGGAGGGAGTGTGTTTGCTGGAGGAAGGAAGGGTGGTAGTTCAGGGGAAAGTCTGTAACCCTGGACAGGAACAGGGTGACAGATCTCAGGCAGTGAGATGACTATAACAGATTTTCTTCCTGCCATTCAGCAGTTTAAATAGAAGTCTGATTAATGATGGCCTGGGTCTTTGTTTCCACTTACAGATAATTGAGACTTAGAATTTTTGGGATCCCAGCCAACACTAAATATTCTGGGGCTTTATTTTTTAGGTATTAGCCTAGGAGTTTTTAGTTGTCAGCCATTGGCCACCGTATTGACCACCAGAAAATAAAACTATTTCATTGTAAAGCAATCCCTAGCAGACATGCATTTAAATGTATTATCTGATTGTTAAAATGTCCCCCTCGCACGCAGAGTTAAACCCCACCTTGAGCTCCACATTGTACTGATTTTTTTTTCTTATTTTACTTTCTCACCCTCATCTTCTTGTCCCAAAGAACATTCTACTTGAGCAGCATTTGTGTCTGGTGAGTATTTTGGCTTGAGGATTTTAGACTTCATTCCAGCATTCCATGCTCTTAAGTTAGTTAAGTTTAATAAGATTTTGCTGGCTCTCTGTGAGCTTTTCTTGGATCTCTTATTAGTGATTATCATTCACATCTTAGTAAGAAAAGTATATGCTGTCCTCTTATTTAGCATGTTTGGTGCGGGGCCCCCAGCAATAGTCTTGCGTGGGAAGGCTCACATTTAAGGGCAAGTGCTTTATAATTTAGTGTTACTTTAACTGTAATGCATGGGGCTGTTTGCTTTATAACTTCCAGCTAACCCGTGCAGATGTAACTTCACGGGCTGAGGAAGAATGTTTTCTCTTAACCAAAGCTACTTCTCAGCCATTTAAAACTATTTTTAATGAACCGATTGTGCTTTTCAGTGTTGGAATGTCTTTTAATAGTTTCCTTATTAACACATAAGGCACTCTTGGGTTCCTCTTTTGGGGTGTGCCCTGCGTGGGACCAGAGCCACGTGGTATTTCGACCTTTAGTGACTGCCTGTCCTCTTTCCCCCTTCTAAGTGGCAGAGACAAAATGTGTTTGAAAATGAAGTTCCCACGACCTGCTTCCCTCACCTTTCAGCGAGCAGCCGAAGAGCTGCCTTTTAGCTAGCGGTCTCTAAAGAGGAGATAATTAATTAATAATAGAAGAGGAAGAGACATCCTTCCTCATCGTCCCCAGTTTTGTATAACACAATTCCTTTCTTGTTTACTGAAATCACTGGGGAAAAATTAGCATCATGTCTTGCTTGCTGCTTAGGACCAGGCTCTACTGATAAGACATTTCTTTTTAACTTAAACTGGAACTCAGGCTGTTCCATGGAAGTGGGATTTGTTCAGCGTATGGGGCTTTGAGTCTCAGTGGGACAGACAGGGAATCACGTATATCATGCACAAACATACTTCCCTTTTGGAACATCACATAGAGATGCCTCCACAGGTCCCCAGGCTCGGTTACTAGTGGGGGCCACTGTTCTCGCTCTTCCCTCCGCGTCCCTACTGGACATATGTCCTTCAGTGTCAGCTTGTTCCTCTTCTGCCAGTTTCAGTTAAATTGGCTCAGGGATCCTTAAATACGTTCAAAATGCATGTTCCTGTCATTGTGTCTGCTGCATCTTTTATTACATCTCTGCAAAATTCTTAATGTCTCCAGGGGGAAAACTGCAAATCACAGCTCAACTGGAGCTGGGATTTTCTCAGCTGATCAGTAGCCACTGGATGCTCACCTGGGCTTCCAAGTGGGTAGAAGTGAAAGACAGCAAAGGAGATTCAGCAGCAGGATTGCCCATAACCAGACATCTTAGCAGTTCGGTCATTTCGGAAAACATGCTTTATTTTCTCCCATAGAGTTTCCTATCAGTCATAAAGAGAATATAAAACTTGTATGTTAAAAGTGTAGACATTGATTACTGAAGGTAGAAACGGTCATAATCAGGAGTCTAGATGTATCTTAGATGTAAATTCAACATGGTTTGAAATAGGATTTTAGTGTCACGTAATTTGCAAGTTAAATATCTTATTTTTCATTAGTTAAAATAACCAACCTAAGACATTCTGCTTAAAAATCATGATTTAAAAGAAAAGCAGTTCTCTGTCATTGTGAATCAAGTCTGTAAAACGTAGAGCACACTCACGTGCATTTCATGTGTGCACCTTGGTGAAAATGGGAAGTGATGAGACGGTCGTTAGGAGCCGTGTCTCCCCTTCTCTCATCTGCAGATGCAGGCTGTGTGTGGAAATACGGTCAGCTACCAGTTGTGTTAATGGCGTCCTTGAATATGTCTGGTCATGTACACGATTGAGAAAATTTAGTTTTCCATCAGCATTGCAATTTAGATTATGTAACATTTAAATTATTTTTATTCTGCTATCACATGACTATCTCCTTTATGTAATGTCATAACAAAATTACCTTTCTAAGAATTTTAACAGTAAGCTTTATCACTACCACAAATATTCTAAGGTATTCCAAAATAATGAATAATAAGCTTGAGTAAATGCATGAATGAGTAAAATTCTTTCGGAATTATGAGATGGGACTTGGTTGTGTCTTTAGCCAAGAAACTGGATTTCAGTGGCATAAAGTCTCAAATTTATAACAATATTAGTGGTTTTACCAAACCCTTCCTATATACCAGACCTTGTGCTCTATTTTACACACGCTCTCTGATTTAATCCTAAATAGCCCGGAATTCAGAGCTGTTGCTCATCTCCATCGCTAGATGAAGCGATGAAGTGCCCTTTCGGAGACTAGGGGCTTACAAAGACGGGCTTGGGGTGAGTCCTGGTCTCTCGCCCACGTGTGCGACTCCGGCATCAGAGAACGAGGCGTCTTAGTGTCAACAGAGGTTCAGGAGTCCGTTACTGCTGTGTTGGAAGCACAGCAGGCCCTTGAGGTCACAGATCACATGCAGACGATGGGCCTCAGGCTGCAGGAAGATTTCCAGGCCGGGAGGCAGAGGCAGCTCCTCACACGCCTCTCGCACAGACCGGAGGGAGAGTCCACCCGATTTCCCTGCTGTCTGTGTCATGTCTGCACTGCGCTCCAACAGTGTTGGAAATGCCAGTGGTAAGGAGTAGATCTCGCAGGTTTTAAGGGCAATACGCCCTTTTTGGAAGAGCTGTCCAGACAGGACCCTCTGCTTTAGATGTCAGGCTGCCCCCGACCCCCCAAGGGTTCTGGCGCTCCTGCTCTGCCTCCTGGGAGAAGCGCGTCCTCATTGCAAACCCCTGAGCACGCTTCCTTGTGCGCCTCTCTGTCCAGTTGCCCCCAGTGGGACTTAGGCTCAGCCGCTGGACGTGGACAGCTCACCTGCTTCTTGAGAGAACAGCCGAGGCATTTGCCGCCAGCCGCAGGGAGTCCTGGGTCTGAACCCTGCCCTCACACCCATCAATTGTGCAAATTTGGGGGGTTCTTTATCCTTTCTGTGTCTCGGTTCCTCATCTATAAAATCTCCACCTACCTTTCAGGATTGTTTTCAGAATTAAATGTTTACTGTGCCAAGTGCTTAGGACGTCGTGTTTGGCACGTAGTGAAGTTCTCTACGTGTTGACTCTTGCTATCTCTAATACGTAATTATGCTTCATGTCTGGACTCTGTATGACCTGCAGGCTGACTCCACCCTCCCCTCTCCTGGTGATACCCAGATCGGTGACCTCTTCCGACAAACCCGTCTCCTTTCTCCTCCTGAGTTCTGTGGCTCGCAGTCCCCGCTTACGACCCCTTTGTACACAGCTCCCTCTCCGTAGCTGCAGCCCCGTGCTTCCTCTCTCCCCAGTGTTGTGGCCTTGTTGCCCTCGCACTGCTCACCGAGCCCCTCCTCCGTCTCTCCTACCTTGTCCCTGTGTTTTTCCTTCCCCCTCTTGCCTGTAAAAGATTTCAGATCCTGGGGGCACCTGGGGGCTCAGTCGGTGAAGCGTCTGCCTTCAGCTCAGGTCCTGATCCCAGCGTCCTGGGAGTTGGGCTCCCTGCTCAGCGGGGGGTCTGCTTCTCCCTCTGCCCCACCTCCCCGCTTGTGCTCTCTCTGTCTCAAATAAATAAATAAAATCTTTAAAAACAAAATTCAGATCCCCGTTTCCTGCCCATATCTCTCATGTGACATGTGTATTCACAGTAGCGTGTAGGACAACTTCCTTTGAATATTTGCCAGAGTATCAGGGAGCACTTTGAAACCCTTAGACGGATGCCCATGTACCTTTGTTAATTAGACACAAGTAAGCATAGCTTATTGTAACTAGATATTGTCAACTCGGGCAAGATCGTGAAGAAACTAAAATGTAAGGAAACAGAACAATATGCATTTTTTTAAATAGCTTATTCAAAAGTAGCATAATGACAGAAAACTGAACCAAGAGTAGCCTTGATCAATGAAGTTGTGTTGCTCATCAGAGGCAAAGGACCAGTGAAGACTCATCTATGAACCACCCATTTAAATGTTACTAGGGCTTCATTTTTACATATATTCCTAAGTTTGAGCTAACCTGAATTTTATTCTCAGTTTGTCCTTAAACTTTTCTCTTTGGCTGTCTTTAAAAAACGGCGGTCCTTTAGGCAAAACTCACATATGGTGACAGAAGCCTGAATGTTGTTTACCTGTGGGGGCAGGATATGGTGATTGATTGGAGGGGGCACCGGCGAGCCTCCTGGGCTGCTGGGGAGGTCCTGTATCCTGACCTGAGTGGTAGGTACATGGACATGCACGTGTATGATAATCCATCAAGTTGAACACTTACAGTTTGTGCCTCTTCCCGATGAGCTGGGTGAAATAGGAATGACGTAAGGAGTTTGAAAAACTAAAATGTCCTTTCCTTGTTTTGGAACACAGGGACAGTATTCCATTCATTCTTATGTTCCTGGTTGTGCAGTGGGAGAGGGTGGGAGGCAGGAGAAAGGCGTGGGGTGCTTGCCCCCAGGACTTTGTCCTCCTCCCAGCTCCCCCCTGAGTCATCCCCTTGCTGTGTGTGTAGATAAATGTTTTCCTGGATATGAAGAGAGCATACTGCATGTCAACAGCTGTGTTTTTATTCGGAAGCTGAAGCGTAGAGTCTTTTGTGACACGATCACGTTCTTGCCTGGTTTGCTTTCCCACTGGCGTCTCTGTCAGCCGCCCATCTTCCCGTTGTGGTGCTTGAGAGTAGAAACCGTCTTCTACCTTTTCCTACTCAACAAGTAGGTAGTGAATTGGGGTTTCTAGGGTGGAGAAGAGATGACAAAGGAAGGATTTAATAATACGGAGAAAATAAAGAGCCATCCGTGGGGAGACAGTAACACATCTTTTCCACCCTTCTGCCAAAGGTCTTACGATAGAAGTAAGCCAAGGTTATAAAAAGATTTCAGTTTTCCATATGGAAGAGCCAGATTTAGGGCCAGGAAGGAGGAACAGAGAGGGTGTTTCTATTATTTCTGACATGAGAGAGTCTCCATATGTAAGCCTTTTCTTCCAGAATACCTCATCCTATGACATAAGTCAGGTTCGGGGCAACTTACTGTGCTCAGTTGACTTAGAACGGAATGTGAGTTTACTTTGTGAGAAATATCTCTGTTTGGGGAAAGCATACGGGAGTGTGGCCGTAATTCTGCCTTTGGGGCTCATGCCGTTGTCCTGTTAGGAAGTTGTTCTGAATGAGCTAAAGGCTTTGGCATCTCCTTCAGGAACTTAGTTCTAGGCTGTAATCTAGGATGTGCACATCACTGGAGAACTGAGGTCCTCTAGTTATTCCTGCTGTTCTCTCACTCACCAGAGCCGTTGTGAAGTCACAGATGCAGCAGTAACACTGTAAACCCACTAGTTCTCGAAAGGGAGTAGGATTTCCTAAGTGCACTCTGTCCCAGCTCTTGCCTGTCCTGAAGCCAAAATAACGAAAACCACGGGATTCTGTGAAACACAATGAATGCGTGGAGCCACCAGGACAGATGAGACAAACCTCAGTATACATAAAATCTCACTAAAGGAAAACCTCTTGATGACTCCGTGGGCTCCTCACTTCTGCCCAGCTCCCATTCTCAAATGCGCCAAACATTTGCTTCTGACAAAAGCCTGGAGGAAGTGGGAGGCAGTTTCACAGCCCAGCATCCCTGAATCTGGCTAAGGGTGGGCGCCAACTCGCTGTGAGATTCTTCACCACCAGTGTAGCCTACGAAGGCCATCGGCCACGGCTGTCCCCACTGACGATGAACCCCCAAGAACAACTGCACAGATGGTGCCCAGTGGGTCTGGGGGTGTCAGTGGGCGCTGCGTGATCAGCTCGCTGTCGTCACATGTGTTTTATGAAAATGAACGTTTAGACCCTCGTTTCCCCCGAGAGCAGGGCTTTGCAGAAGATGACAGCCAAAGCATCACAAAGTGATAGGGCTGGCCTCGGTTATTCAGGGGAAATTGGGAAGAAAACTGACCTCTGGGTCAAAGGTCACTCTTCAGTGGTAAAAGTCGTTCCTGAAATTACAAGGGAAAATTGCAACTATGGAAATTTTAAGATGCGTGGCCAAAAATCATGTTAAAAACAGACCAGATCACAAGTAGGAAAAAGTTTCCACAACTGTGATGTTTCATAGCCATCAACAGGTTCTCTCTCATTTGTGAGTAGGAGAGATGCGTGTGCACACACATGAACACACATGCATGTGGACACGCAAAAGAGTGGAGTTTGTGATTACAACTCTGTGTGTATATTAAATAAATGATGATAAATGCAATGGCACGCTGTATGGCTATGAAATGTCATGTTTTCAGAAGATTTTAATTACTTGGGAAAAGCTCATAATCCAAGGTGATGACACTTCACACATCCAGTGTGCCCTGTGTGTGTGTTCAATGTGTAGATTTAGGCACAAAGGGGAATATATTGAAAGGAAATAGATCGAAAAGAATATAGAGGTTAGATCTTTGTAGTGAGAGTGTGGATAATGGCTTTTCCTGCATCATTTCCTGCATTTTCTGGCTTTAAAAAAATGAATGTGTTAGTTTTATAATCGGGAAACAAAACTAACATTAAAACAAAATATATCTCCCCTCAAAGCTTTGCTCCTCCTTTGAAAGTTAAAGTTCCGGGCACCTGGGTGGTTCAGTCAGTTAAGTGGCTGCCTTCAGGTCATGATCTCAGGGTCCTGGGATCGAGTCCTGTATCGGGCTCCCTGCTCAGTGGGGAGTCTGCTTCTCCGTCTCCCTCTGCTCCTCCCCCTGCTTGTGCTCTCTCTGTCTCTCTCAAATAAATAAAATAAAATCTTAAAAAAATAAAGTTTCTATTTTATTTTTATTTTTTTAAAGATTTTATTTAGTTATTTATTTGAGAGAGAGAGAGGAGAGACAGAGAGTACAAGCGGGGAGGAGAGGGAGAGGGAGAAGTGGGCTCCCTGCAGAGCAAGGAGCCTGATGTGGGACTCTATCCCAGGACCCTGGGATCGTGACCTGAGCTGAAGGCAGACACTTAACCGACTGAGCCACCCAGGTGCCCCAAAGGTAAATTTTTAAAATAAAAAATTAAGATTTTATGCTGCCTTTCTGTAATAGTAGGTGGGAGACTCAGGTGAGAGGTTCTGGAAAGCCTGAGCGCTCTTGCAGGTCTGCCGCCTTGGGGACACCACTGCCTTCAAGCATCTGGGGTCCCTGCAGTCTCCCTGTGACACGCGCCCGCTCCAGCGTGCTGCTGACCTCAGGGTTCACATCTGCACGCTCATCTGAAGCCAACATGTGGGGAGCCCTCCTACCAAGCCCTTTTTAGCACTTTTTTCATTAAACCATTTATTCAGCCATTCAAAAATATTATCTCTCTCGCCGTTCACATAAAGAGTCAGCATTATTTTTCAAAACAGTTTAAAACATAAGTTCTTCCCTCCCTTGTGGAGGATCGTTTCCATTGATTATTCACATGAAGTATTTCAGCCTAGAATTTTGATTAGGGGCGCCTGGCTTTCCAGCTGGTGCCTTGGCTTGGTGTTCAGATACCCAGGTGGTGATCTGAATGATCTAAAGCTCCACAGAATACGTAGAATTTCAAAGCAGGGAAGGACCTTAGAAATCATTTAATCCAACTCTGTTTATTGTACATATGAAGAGGGTGAAGCCAGAGAGCTTGGGGCCCACGGTTAGCACCCCATTAGTCACAGGCTTCCTGACCTGTCATCGTGGTCTTCTTGTTACGTCGTCCTCAGAATACGCATCCAAACTCTGTTGGCATAGAGTCTACTCCACTGCAAGCTGAACACGGTGGCCTAGAAGCTTCTACTTAGCTGCCATGGAGCCTCTCACTGCGGCCTGAGAACAGGTGGGTCCCACCACGCTGGGGTCTTCCTCCTGTTTTCTCAGAAAATTCCCATTTGTTCTCATCGGATTCTTTTCAGCTTAGTTGATTTTTTTTAACCTTGGACTTCCAGCTGAGAAGAAATCCCTTTTCTATCAGTATTATTTTTACAAAAGCTGACCTTGTTCGAGTTTTGCTTTGATCTTTATTTATTCGATCTTTTGGCAGTGGAGTTATGTAAATTTAGTTTCTAAGTTAAAGGATAAGTATGAACAAATTTAGTTAAGAAAACTCTGTTTCTCTATATACTGTTGTTCTTAAACCATAACTAAAGACTTTCTGTGGATGGTGGGGACTAGCCTGTCCTCCTGGCCAGCACAATGAAGACGTCACAACAGCTGTGGGGGGGGGGGGGATTGGCTACACTGTTGCAATTCATTTGATACAGTGGATTTTTATTAGTTCTGTAACTCCCCCTCAAAGTTGTTTGGTTTTGTTTTGTTTTTTTTATAGCAGGTGTGACTTTTAACCTTCCACACTCAAACTTGTGTGATACTGAGTAATTTTGTAGGGACAATGTAATCCAAAATATGTGGGAAATGAATTTTAAGAAAGGTTAATGATGTCTCATAATTTTGAACTCAAATAATCGTTTTTATGGTGAACCAAATATGGACAAGTCAAACTAAAAACTGGAGACCAGGAGAACTTGGAGGGAGAAGGTGACCGACAGGTTAGTGAAGGACGTTTGTGCTTCTGCTGTGCTCTCAGTCTCACCAAGGAGGGCCCTGTCCTTGCAGTAAACCTGGTGACTTTGACTTAAAATTCAGATGTCCCTTCACTGAGGTCGTGATTAACATACACACTCTTATTTATATAATTTGTATAGTTTGTAGTGAAAATGCAAAATGGTTTTGCTTTTTTGTAGATAAGATCCATAAAATTTTGAAAGTGAGAAGTGTTTGTGTGTCTTTCTTAATGAGAGTAATGAAATATACTTGTTGAGCCAGGCTTAATGTCAGTCTCAAAAACGTGCTTATAAAACTGTACCCTCAACCTCCAGACCAATCTTTCGGACAACCTCTTTGTCCACATTGTCACTAACTTCACTTCCTTGGGCCCTGCTGCTATTTTTAGTTCATTCTATAAAGATGTTCAGTGTAGTTTTAGGCATTTCTGATTGACCTTAAAGTACATCATCGTATATCAATCCTGAACACCAGTGAGTATGGAAGTGTGTTCTAAGGTACATAGGACAGATCAACCTGCTTTATTCAACATTTCACCAGAATGTTTTCTGGTCGTACCATATATATTTATGAAAATATATAGTAATAGTTTTTGTTCCGTTATTCATAAGATTCTCAGAGGTTTTCTGGTTCATTAAAGGAAGATTGAAGTCATTCCATTTCTTCCTCCCAGCACCGTGCTCCTGGACCATGCACTAGCTCCCAGCCTGGGTTCCCTGTGTCTTTAGTGCTTCTCCTTGGGGTTCACCCTGCACACTGGCCCCAGATCATTCATCCTAAAATCGAGTTTTCAGCCACAGCAGCCCCTGCCTCATTAGGCCGCCCCCGCAGTGTCCCTGTGATGCGGCTCAGTCTGCTCGGGAAGGTCCTGCACGATGTGTGAAGTTTGCTATCCGTCTGCCTCCTGTTCATCTGTCCAAGCCCTGCCTGCCCTCCAAGTCCTCCCTCACATTCTGCTTCTCACACCTAGTTCAGTGCTACTCTCTGGATTACTCTGTCCTCATCTTATCTCCCTGTTCCCTGTCCACTCCATGTTTGCACCATACTTTTAAGTTCTGCTTCTTTTCTTGTAGTATTCTCTCACTGTTTTTGTTTGAATGTCACATTTTCCTGGCAACTGCCCAGAGCGGTGGCCCCAGCTCGGACCATTGAGGTCCTGCTCTGAGGCTACTGAAGCCAATCTCTGGTGAGGAGCCCGGGACCCTGTTTCCATTAAGCCTCCAGGGAATTCATTCCAGTGATGATCAGATTACTCGTCACTTAAACTGTACAGTAAATGTTTGAATTTCCGAACTATCAATTTTGTATTAAATGGATTTTAAGTTCTTTGAAAATTATGATCTGTGTATAGTGTTAACTTCATCTAGTTTATAGTTAGGATTCTGTATCAGTGAGAGAAATTTGCAAATAAAATACTTGGCTCACATGTACCTAAGTGAATAATTTGTACACAATTCTCCTTTATAAAAATTCTTTCACTTCTTTTTAATTATACAACTAATTCACAAATACATTCTCATGAATTCAAAAATACAAAGTGAAACTCATCCTTGATTCTTTCCTCCCAGGGTAAAGAGGGTTATTGATATGCCAAGTTCCCCTCCAAATTTTTTTAATACATTTACGTCTTTAGAGGACTGAGCCTGCGTGGCTCAGTCGGTTGAGTATCAGACTCTTGGTTTCAGCTCAGGTCGTGATCTCAGGGTCGTGAGATCGAGTCCTGTGTTGGGCTCCGCACTCAGCACGGAGTCTGCTTGAGATTCTCTCCCTCTGCCCCTCCCCACCTGCTCTCTCTGAAAGAAAGAAAGAAAGAAAGAAAGAAAGAAAGAAAGAAAGAAAGAAAGAAAGAAAAAAGAAAGAAAATCTTTTTTAAAAAAGACAATTTCCTCATACTCAAGCATTTAATTTAATATATGCTAAATGTCGTTGTTAATATGTATAAAGTGCTTGATGTTTGTGAGATGCTCTTTAAATGTTAGTCCTCCACTGCCAGCCCTTTCGTCCACCTGCCTGGTTCATTTTATACTTCTTTTGGTAGTTGGGGCTCCTTGGTGGTAACAGCTCCAGACGTGAGATGACCCGCATGGAGGGGACGTCCTGCGAGCGTTCAGGAAATGCATCACCCGAGCACACCCAGCTCTGGTGTGTGAACGGTGGATCAAAGGCTGGCCTACAGGTTGCTCATTTCATCTTCTCAACAGCACCCGAGGGTCCCTATGATGATCCATGCAAATACTGGAGAACAAAGAATGCTTTGGTTTTTGTTGGAAGTCTTAAGAATGTTCATCAGGGTGTGGATTCTTTACTTTCAGATACTTTCTTCCTCACATACCAGCACTGAACTGAAAAGTTATTATTTGCAGACTGCCCTTTTACAAAAAGGCAATATGGCACAATCCAGTGGGACAATTGAGACAAAAATGTGCTACTTTAGGCACTTTCTTACTTAAATTTGGCTACAGCCCATGAAGCAGAAAATATATTTCCTTCAAAGCATTTTCATTGTTCAGAAATATACAAAGCTATGTCAATGTTAACCAGACTTATGATCATTGTACAAGTGAATCTAAATATTGATCATTAGGTTGTACTCCTGAAACTAGTATTGTATGTCAGTTATAGCTCAATTTTTTTTAAAAAAGAAGGAATGGAACAGAATGGAGAGGCTTATATGGTTAATTAGTCTTTGACAAAGGAAACAAGAACATCCAATGGGGAAAAGACATCTCTTCAACAAATGGTGTTGGGAAAACTGGTCAGCTACATACAGAAGAATGGAATTGGACAACTTTCTTACACCATACACAAAAATAAACTCAAAATAGATTGAAGATCTGAGTGTGAGACCTGAAACCATAAAAATCCTAAAAGAAACCATTAGCAGTAAACTCTTTGACATCGGCGTTAGCAACATTTTTCTAGATATGTCTCCTGAGGCAAGGGAAACAAAAGCAAAAGTAAACTATTAGGATTACACCAAGATAAAAAGCTTTTGCCCAGCAAAGGGCAACAGCAAAGGCATCAACAAAATGACAAGGCGATCTACTGAATGGGAGAAGATATTCACAAATGATACATCTGATAAGGGGTTAATATCCAAAATATACGAGGAACTTATATAACTCAATACCAAGAAAATCCCAAACAATCCAATTAAAAACTGGGCAGAAGACATGAACAGACATTTCTCCAAAGAAGACATCGAAGTGGCCAACAGACTCATGAGAAGATGCTCAACATCACTGATCATCAGGGAAATGCAAATCAAAACCACAAAAAGATCCCACCTCACACCTGTCAGAATGGCTAAAATCAGCAGTACAAGAAACAACAGGTGTTGGCGAGGATGCAAAGAAAGGGGAATCCTCGTGCACTCTTGGTGGGAATGCAAACTGGTGCAACCACTCTGGAGAACAGTATGGAGGTGCCTCAAAAAGTTAAAAATAGAACTACCGTACAATCCAGTAATCGCACTGCTGGGTATTTACCCAAAGCAAATGAAAACACTGATTTGAAGGGAAACATGCACCCCATGTTTGTAGTAGCCAAGATATGGAAGCAGCCCAGGTGTCCATCGAGTGATGAATGGATGAAGATGTGGTAGTGGGGCTCCTGGCTGGCTCAGTCAGTAGGGCATATGATCTCAGGGTTGTGAATTCAAGCTCCATATTGGGTATAGAGATTACTCAAAAAAATAAAATACTGCAGTTTAAAAAAATAATTAAAAAAAGATGCAATACACACACACACTGGAATGTTACTTAGCTATAAAAAAGGGTGAAATCTTGCCACTTGCAACGACGTGGATGGAGCTAGAGGGTATTATATTAAGTGACGTAACTCAATCAGAGAAGGACAAATACACGATTTCACTCATATGTGGAATCTAAAGCACAAAACGAGCAGAAACAGAGCCCTGAATACAGAGAACAGACTGGTGGTTGCAGAGGGAGGGGAGGGACAGGTAAAGGGCAGAGGGAGGTCCAGCTTCCAGGAATGGGATGGATAAATCCCGGGAGGAGCAGCACGGCACGGGGAACACAGTCAGTGGTGTTGCCCCAGGGAAGTGTGGTGACGGACGGCAGCCACACTCGTGAGACCGCAGTGTAACACACTCTTGCAGTGTCACCGTGCTATGCGCCGGACACGAACGTCGCAGCCTGTGTCGGCTATGCTTCAATTTAAAAAAATAAATAATAAAAAATAAAAAGAAATATAGTTTTCCCTCATGGTTTTGATTTTCCCAACTGCTAAAAAGAATGACTTGGAATTTGTGAAGCTGACACTGTCTCTTTGTAAGTTGTGATATTGATTCTGCAGCTATGTCAACAAGAGAGCTCTAGGTGGCTGGGGGGCGTATTCCTGGTTTCCTAATCTTCTTTCCCTCACCCTGCAATCCCCCACTCTCTCCCAAACACTGTTACAAGAGAGGAACGCAAGGGAAACAAAGAAATACCATTTGTAGCTTTTCCAGATTTTTTCTTTCTTGTTAACTTTCCTCTCATACTTCTTTTTTTCTATTACATTTTTAAAAATTTTTTATTGTTATGTTAATCACCATACATTACATCATTAGCTTTAGATGTAGTGTTCCATGATTCATTGTTTGTGCATAACACCCAGTGCTCCATGCCGAACGTGCCCTCCTCAATACCCATCACCAGGCTAACCCATCCTCCCACCCCCCCTCCCCTCTAGAACCCTCAGTTTGTTTTTCAGTTTTTAAAGACTTCCCTTGCCTCTGTATCTGCCTCGACCCCGTCATGGGGATTCCTCCGCTCTGTACCTCCCTCCTCCTGTCCTGAGAACTTTGTGGGCTCATTAGTTGTGCTCTTGACCGAGGGATGTGCACACGGCACAGTTCACTATCCCTCGGGGTCCCAGAGCCACGGTCCCCAACTGTTCTTGTTCTCAGGTGTGAGGTGCCGGGCAGCTTACTCCTATTTGTGAGGACCCGAGTTGCAAACTTACAAAGTGCTTTCTTATGCAGATTGGAGATTTGCCTATAATGGTGTTGCTGTCACCCACTCGAGCACAGAAATGCGTTCTGGAGCTAGTCCTCTGGGAACGGTGCACAACTCAAGCTCATCCCTGGAACTGTGTCACGGAGCAAATGCCGTCTGCTTTGGGGTTTTTTCCTCCGTTAAGAGGCTGAAAACCTAACCAAAGAACGGGCAGATGTTCCCACCTGAGATTATTTCTGTTTGTTTGGTTTTGGGCATGAGTTTATATGGTATTCAAGGTGAATGAACTCTGGAAAAGACTATTTCGCTCTGTAGTAGAGATTAGATTGTTTGTTTTTAGAGTTCTTTATCAACCCAAGACTAAGGTTAGGTGAAAAATCATGCTGCGGGTTCTATTAGATAGAGATTAAAAGCAGCAATTCGGAAGGATTGTACAAATGGTGGAGGACAGCTTCTGGTGGATGGAAGTGTGGGGGGCGCCTTGCTGGCCTCCTCTGGGGTGAGAGGTGGCCCGGCATCATCACTGATGTCCAGTCGGACAGGTCTCGTGTCCACCTGTCGTCGTATCATTTCACACATCTGTTTGTCATGTCAAAGGGATTTCATGTGTTCCCAAGGAGTATCTTGGTGGTAACCCGTTTTCCTTATGCAACGGATGTGACCATCTCTACTTTCCCAAATATAACACAGAATGAAGTCTTTATTCGAGCCAAAAGAACGTGATGAGTCTGTGGGTGTTTCTGCCTCTAGGGAGTAAACTAGTCATAGATCCATAAATTTATCTGATTAAAAAAAATGTTAGTGGGGGTGAGTAGGGGAAAGAGAATATTTACATTTGTTACAACCCAAAATGTATATAATAAAATATCATTTCTTTGCAACTGCTGAGTATGCTCTGCCCGAGAGTCGTGGCTCTGAGGGTTCACGTTTGACCTAAAGACAACGAAGTCTGTTAGGTTCTTACGGAAAATCAGGAGGTGGTTTTGAGGATGTCTGACTTGAACACTGTGAGTAAAATATTAAGGGTTCGTGTACCAGTTAAATGATCTGCTTCTTTGTTCAGCGCCTTACTCTCCCACTCTGTAAAAGTAGGTTTTCTCTTCAAGCTCATTAGCTTCATCACTGGGGTTCAGGTAGCATATTCTTTAAAAACCAGTATGTGGAGGCACTAAGAACCACCAACCCGTACGCTGTAAATGGATTAATTGTATGGTTTGTGAATTGTATATTAATAAAATTTAAAAAACAAGTATGTAATTATATTGAAAATACAGTGTTTTGGTTTCCGGATAGATTTACCTCCCAAATTAAATATTCTTCATAACTACTTGAGTAGTTGCCATTTCTAATGAAAGCCCCTTTTGAGCCCTTCACCGACTCCGTGGTATCACTCCTTCCCGCCGTGCCCTTGGCGCCCCGCCGGCCACGTGTGCGAGGGTCCACGGCATCCATGCGCCTCTGCGCCTGGAGTCTGACGAGTGTGTTTATCAAGCCTGTGCGTGCTGGCTGCCTGTTTGGGTAATTGTGTCATTTAATTCAATTTAAAAACAATCCATTTATATGTCCACGTCCTGGGCAGCCGCTCTGACACCCCCACCCTGGCCTGCCGGGCACCCCCCGCCGTGTGCGCCCACGCAGGAGCGGTACCGAGGACAGTGCTAAGTGCACATAAAAATGTTGTGTTGTGGGCACCTGGGTGGCTCAGTTGGTTAAGCAACTGCCTTCGGCTCAGGTCATGATCCTGGAGTCCCTGGATCGAGTCCCGCATCAGGCTCCCTGCTCGGCAGGGAGTCTGCTTCTCCCTCTGACCTTCCCCCCTCTCATGTGCTCTCTCTCATTCTCTCTCTCTCAAATAAATAAATAAAATCTTTAAAAAAAAAAAAAATGTTGTGTTGTGATGCCTTGTTTCTGATTGGTTTTCTTTTGCTTTTTTTCAGACCACGCAGACCTTTCAAGTTGCCAAAAAGGTAAAGTAATCTGTATCATCTCATTAGATAATGAAGTTACCTGCGCACTGTCCTCTTCTGCACTTGGGTCACATTTGTTGCTATTCCTGCCTTCCTCATTCGTATTTTTATGAAGGAAAAGTACATTTCCCCTGACTTGGCTGCTTGAGTAATGCCCTCTCCCAAAGTGGGTGACCTAGATTCTGTTTGTGTTTCATCGTTCACATCGGCTCCTTCCTGCAGTGGATCCCTTCCTTCTTGTTTTATTTGCGGAGGACAAGTCACTGCTGTGCCATCTGCCATGAGTTGGGTTTGTAGCCCTTTGTTTCGGGGGTTGTCTGTGTTTCTTCTCCAAAATGTGGTTACCGTATTAAACTGGAGGTAGTCTTTTATGTGGAAATTTTGAAGTTTTATCTTTTCAGTCAAAAAGCAGAATTTTAAAGGGTTAAGTGTTTTTTAAAAAAAAGCCTGGTCTCCTCGGTGATGTGCTTATAGGTGGCAGTTCCAGATGTTGGCGACTAAACGATCGTTGAATCTCACCTCCTAGAGAAGGCTTATCCTCTCTTTACGGTATAATTACTACATAAACTTTCATTTGTAAATTCCTTCTCCATTTAAAGATTATTTATTTTTAAAAATTGTGCTAAAATAGAGCATAAAATCCGCCATTTTAACCGAGTGTAAGTTCACGGCTCTGCGGCGCCAAGTTCAGGTTACTGTGGGGAATGGCCACGGTCACCTCCAGGACTGCCTTCATCCTGCAGAACAGAGACTCTCCCCGTTAAACCGCCGCTGCTCGTTCCTCCTGCTCCCAGCCCCCGGCGCCACCCTCTACTTTCCGCAGACGCCTCCCGTGAGTGCACTGGCCCGTGTCACGCAGCAGGATGCCCTCCAGGCTCCTCCATGTGGTGGCAGAACGTCCTTCCTTTCGAAGGCTGAATGACAGTCCGTTGTCTGGATAGACTGTGTTTATGGCAAGAGATAAAGGAAGAGGTTATACAAGTAACTATGGCATGTGAGGAAAATGAATTTCCATTTTTCTACAAACAATACAACCCTCTCTAATGACTAAGATTTTTGCATTTTGAAGACATTCTTTCATATTTTTTCTGTTATTACATTGGTATTTTTACAAGTTCTAGTGTCTTCTTTTCAGTACGTACACATACAAATACAACTTCTTCAAAAAAGCCTTTCCTGATTCCCTTCCCCTAGCTGGAAGTAATCTCTGTTGAATTCACAAAATATCTGTATCCCTCTAAAAACACACATTTCTTTACCTGGTTTTGTAAGTATTTATAAAGTTGTCTGATTCTCTGTATCAGGTTCCACGTCCCAGAAGGGCGACATTTGTGTCTGCCGTGTTTTTACTCCCAGATGCCTGCACCCTTATTCTGTGACGTTAACCGCATTGACTTTATTACTTCCAAACAAAGAAAGAGTTCTGTATCCTGTGTTCTGGGAAATTCCGCAAGCTCAGTCAGTCCTCCCACTAAATTGATAGCCGATGCCACTGAGAAAATTATGATTAACAACATTTTGAAATGCTTGCCCTTAAAGGACAAGAGGAATAAGGAACAGTTAAGAGAAATAGAAGGGGGAAAAAACAAGGGAAAAAGAGATTTTCGGGAAGAAAGGGGTAGTAACTAAAGTGTTAAATACTGCTCAGTTGAGGGAGAATGAAAACCAAGAAAACTAGTCTGTTGGCTTTGGCAGGTTCGAGAGAGCAGAGCCGGGCTACAAGGGGTTACGGGTTGGGTGTTTGGTTGGGAAGGGGGACCTGGTTCCAGGGCACTCACACGGTGTGAAGCCCGGCTCTCTGCTCAGAGGGAAGGGAGAAAGGAGAGCCTGTTTCCAGAGAGGCCAGGAAGGGCAGAGGAAAACAGCTTTGTGAGCTGAGAGAGGAAAATGCCCTGTGGAGGCCCATTGTGGTACAAATGGCCTATTTAGAACCGGCCCCCACACAGTGGTGACCCACACACAGTGGCGCCCGAGCAAAAGTTAACCTGGAAAGACGCTTGGTGCATTTGTTTGGACAGTTACTTCTGCTTTCATCCCAGGGTAAGCCCAGCAATAAGGTGGCTGGGACCTCTGAAGGTGCGGGAGGGACACTCATGAAAACTGCAGCATGCCGACAGCCTGAGCAGGACGCCGGCCGCATGCCCGCGCCGATCCCTGGCTCAGCTGCAACTCGTGTCCCCGTCCCGTGGAGGGACGAGTGCCTCCGATCCGTGTCCTCTCTGGGACTTAGCTCCCTGAAGGGCCTCAGGGAGAAGTCCTCCTGGTTGCTGGCTGGGAAGTGCTGTGGTGCAGAGGTCGACGGCATTTGCAGTTAGGCTGTGGTGTTGTCTAGAGGTTTCCAGAATGAGAGCAGGCACAAGAAGGACAGGACTACGTGACATGTAGGAGGACGAATCACAGTGCAGTGGGCCTTTTGCCGCATCTCCTCCTGCACACGTGGTTCACTTCTCAGAAACGAATGCGCAGATACTTTATTCTTTTCACTTAGATACATTATAGGCCTTGAACCCAGACTCACCAGGAGTGGAATTAGTGAAAGATGTAGCAGTGACATTTACAGGCTATATTTAATTTCCTTTGCTTCTCCGGTTTTCCTGCTTTATTAGATTTTTATCTTAATGTTACAACATTGTCTGGGTTTCATAATGTACATGAGACTTCTGTTTCCCACGTGGTGCCCATGGCTGAGCCATATCCAGTGTAGGCAGCAGTAATGCGGTAACGAGGAGAGACCCTTGCGGACTTCCCCCCGCGGTGCTCAGTGCGGTGACTCCACCAAGTGTGAACGTTGTCTCTGGGAGGGGTTCGCCCCTGAGACACGCGCTGCGGGAGGAGGGAGTCATAGCACCGTGACGCTCAGCGGATGTGGAAGAAGCGTGCGGCGATCGCTAACGCCGTGAAGTCTCCATATGGAGTGAGTCTGGGCACGCACATGGCCTAGGGCAGGGCTATAATATCAAAGCCAGATGTGCTCAAGGGAAGAAAAGCAATGATTGAAAGGGGTGTTAAGGTTGCATATGCCTGCAGATTTTTTAAGAACACAAAACAAAAAGTCATTATCTGGGGAAATTAAAGCACTTGGGGACCCAGTGCCCCCTGTTGATAAGAGGTTTGTAGGTAAGAACACAGAACTTGTGGTCCATTTGCAAGAAAATTGATCCATTTAAAATAAAGTATAGGGATTGTCTAAGCCTGAGGCCATTTTCATTGCACAGGACTGATGTTTTAAAGGTCTAAAATGTAAAGGACTCTTTTTAAGGCTGAAGCCGGGAACAGAAAGTCTCAAGTGTGCTGTTGACAAAGGACTAGATTGCTTCTACACTTGTTGCTTTCATCCTGAGTTTGCATTTGGTGGAGGAGGAAACAGAGTCCAGGGGAGACTGTCAGCACTGGGCGTGTTCCGAAACAGTGTGTACGTTTGAACAAGCTCAATCAGCATCTGTGATTGATATGTTTTCATTACATTCAGAATTATGTTCCAAGGATCGTTCCATCTTATCTAGCATAATTTTTCCTGAGTGAGTTGTTAATTCAGAATTTGCAGGCTTGTGAGTAATGCCTGGGCTTGGAGACCTGTGGACCTCCGTGGTTTTGCATTGTGAAATGAACCGTTAGTGTGGCTTGGGAATTCAGTGTACAGTGTGAATTTGGGGGAGCGTACACTTGTGGCAAGTAGACTTAGTCCTGATGTCTTTTGTTTCTCTCATGTTCAGAGCAAGATATGATATCACAGTGGTTAGGAGGCCCCATTCTAGAGCCAGATGACCGGGGTTCCTATTTGTGACTTTTTTATTGAGCTATAACTGACATACAGCATTATGTTAGTTTCGGGCACAGCACATGATGATTCGGTATTTGTATATATTGTGAAATGACCACCACAGCAAGTCTGCGTAGTATCCGCCACCACACAGAGGTATAGAATTTTGTTTTCTTGTGATGAGATCTGTGAAGATCTACTCTATCAGCCACTGTCACATGTGCAGTCCAGTGTTGCTAACTGTAGTCAGCATGCTGCATGCTGCATGCCCAGGACACCGGCTGGCCCTGCTTCGTGGTGCAGAGCACAGATCAAACTGTGCCACAGTGCATCTCAGAAAGCCATGAGAATTAAGTGAGGTGATGTATGTAATGCGTAGGAACCACTGGTAAGTGCAAGCGATCATTCTTCCTCCTGAGATCACCTTGAGAAGAACAACACTGAAAAATCCCTGACAGGTGTTCCCTTAAAGCATAATTATGTTGTATTTTAATTTCCATATTAAAATTTCATGTGAAGTAAATACCCCCAGAAAGCCAGATCTGTGGCGTTGCGCCATCAGAATGGAAACATGAGCAGCCTTGTCTTGGAGACAAACAGCAGCTTCTCTGAGCGACATTTAGGGCCACCAGCTTCATTAAGTCCCTGGTCTGACTTTGAAGAAATAACCCACAAACACAGGAGTAAGGAGCCAGAACCAGCCATCACAGCTGTCAAGCTAACACTGTGGAGGATTTGAGAGTAATGGTCCACAAGCGAAATGCTCCTTTTTTCTCCAATATGAATTCAAGAAACCTGAAGTTGGCAAGATACATTTTTGAATTTTAGAAGAATTCTGTTCAGTCAACTCCTGTTGAGCACAGAGTTCACATCAAGATCTGCAAGTGTCATGGGGCGCCTGGGTGGCTCAGTCGTTAAGCGTCTGCCTTCGGCTCAGGTCATGATCCCAGGGTCCTGGGATCGAGCCCCGCATCAGGCTCTCTGCTCAGCAGGAAGCCTGCTTCTCCCTCTCCCACTCTCCCTGCTTGTGTTCCCTCTTTCGCTGTGTTTCTCTCTGTCAAATAAATAAAATCTTTAAAAAAAAAAAAAAAAAAGATCTGCAAGTGTCATGACAGTAAGACCCAGGATCTTACAGAAGGGAGGGGCGCCCGGAAGAAATTACTCCAACCTGGGGCGGGGTTGGTAACAGTGAGGGGAAACCAAGGCCCAGCTGCTGAGGTTGGTTGGAGAGTGAAGGGAGGGGCGGGTACGCACAGGGCACCTTCTGAAAGGTGTACTAAATGAACTAAAACTGCACTAAACGAATCTAGAAAACAAGCATCTCTCTCTCTCCTGGAACTCAGGCTGATGCGTTCATTATAGTTTCAGCCGGAAGGAAAGTGGCAGGTTTGTGGGAAGTTTTGGTTTGGTTTGGTTATTCTTAAGATGGATACATGAGCCTGTTTGTGGGCTGAGTTCTCCTCCAAGAACTGCCAGAGTACAAGGATGGAGAAACAAGTTCCAGACGAGACTGCAGGAGGATGGGTCCTCTGTTCAAGTACATTTTCTCCCCACGTGAGGGTGTAGATTGTAGATCTCTCCAGGAACAGATGTAGATGTGAAATGCTATCTGTCTTATCATCTCACTGCATCTTTGATTGATAAACTGGACTAGGTCTGAGCTAGGAGGATTTAACACATTGCTCTCTTGGGCAGCAAAGCCTCGTGTTGCTTCTAAGCGGCCTCCTGTGTGCTCCTCTCTGCCCTGCAGCTATGCATCCCTGATAGCGGACTGGCCCGTGGTGGTGCTGGGCATGTGCACCATGTTCATCGTTGTCTGCGCCTTGGTTGGGGTGTTAGTGCCCGAGCTTCCCGACTTCTCTGATCCACTGCTGGTAAGGAAAATTCAGCCCGTCAAATTTCTGTAGCCCAAAATTATCTCAAGAAATTCAGTATTTTAATACGTGTCAAATTATATAATTTAGTATCCTGTTTCTTTCAAAACCTTCTCAACCTAACAGGAGTATGCAGCTCTCTTTCTGAAAAGTAAACACTTGTCATCCTATTTTCAGATTCTTAAAAGGTCAAGGAACTTGTTTGCCATTACAGACCTGGAAATTTTGCTTCCTGGCTCCCACATTTAAGCTAAAAAGCAATAAAATGGAGAATCTGCATTCTATAAAAATATTTTCATAAAGTCTTTAAGACTGAATGTCTTCCCGCCGCCCCCCCGCAGAGAAGTGAAAGGAATTTCAGTTTTACTAAGAGATAGCAGGGTCTGTTTTTAAGTAAATGTTCCCATAAAACACTATAACATGCATGACATAATTTGATTTCACCATAATTTTTTATAACATCAAAGTAAGTATTTGCTAATTGCTTAGGTATGATTTTGAAAGCGAAGCTTCAGACACAGTTACTCTTCCTTGCTGAAACAGGTCACACACCAGAGAACCAAACTGCCTTGTCGTAGTGAACGGTGGCCGCCATCTTGTTCAGTGCTGTTCATTCCTGGGGTAGCTGCGAGCAGCATCTGTGCTTCCTGTTGAAAGCCACATGGCGCCCCAGCATTGCTTTCCCAACCTGCTGTAACCATTCATAGCCTGAAGAAAAGTGCACTAATGGGAATTTGTAATATTTTATCTCAGGGTTTTGAGCCAAGAGGGACTGCGATAGGCCAGAGACTGGTCACGTGGAATAACATGGTGAAAAATACGGGATACAAAGCAACATTAGCAAATTATCCTTTTAAATATGCAGATGAACAAGCCAAAAGGTAATTGTTTATTAACTTTTACACAAAACATTGCTTGATGAATTCCACTATTAAGGATTGCCTGAGCAAGATGACTAAATGCAAGTGTGTGGCTCAAAATCTTTGCCACTGAATTTGTTTACATTCTCGTTGTCTTTTAAGATTTTGTTGTATTAAGGTAAAAAAGTGAGGGTTTGGGGTTTTTTTCTTTTACAGAAGTGAGAAAATTAATGTTGGTTTCTTATATTAATCCTTTTAATTTCAGGTAGGTCATGGCTAAAGTATACCGTTACTGGTATGCTTATTGGACTTGAAATAGTTGTACTTTATTTTTACGTTTTTATGATTGCATTATGCTTGACACACATGGTTTAGTTTCGGGTGTATAAGAGCAACTGGAGAAGTCTGTACCGTACACTGTGCTCGCCTCCATATGCCGCCGTGCAACACTGTTACAGACTGTTGACTACATTCCCTGTGCTGTCCAAGTGCTTTATTGAGGATCACATTGTTGTTCCATTTCAGCCATCGGGATGATAGATGGTCAGATGATCACTATGAAAGAGAGAAAAGAGAAGTTGACTGGAACTTCCACAAAGACAGCTTTTTCTGCGACATTCCAAGTGAGTGGCATCCTAGGTGAACAGCCCCTCGGGGCTCCTTGTGTTCGAGATGGAGCACAAGTAAATTGAGACTGGTGGGAGGATATGCTGGGCACTGACACAGATTTTAGCTGAATTAACTTGTAGTTTTACTTCTCAAGGTCAGTCAACCACTAATCTGAATTTATTTACCTATAATAAAAATTAATGAGATTATTGAGTTAGATTCAGTTTTAAGGAAGATAAAAATATCGAAAAAAAATCTTGACCTTGCCCCAAATTTCAAGTCATTTTAAATTTCTTACATTATTTTAAAAAATATTCCCAGTGAACAAGTACATATTTTTGGATTGAACCCTAAAATAATCTATATTATCAGAAGTATGCTTTTTAAGTTTTGTTTCATTCAGAAAGCATAAATAATAGCTTTCCCTGTGCCTGCCTTGTTGTTAGGCATTAGAGATAGAAAGATGAACAGAATACGGTCCAGAAGCCCACGGCTGGAGTGCCTTGGGGGCCAGCCCAACACGTGAACACATCAGGCAGCAGGACGTGACTTGTCACGGAGCGCGAAGAGCTGCTACTTAGCTCCACAGAATGTGGCCTTGAAGAAATGAGGGCCCAGGTGTGTAGGAACTTCCTGAGGTCAGGAACCCAGAGTTGAATGTAGCATCACCAGGTCTCCAGATGCTGGCAGCAGATTCACTAACCAGCCCCTGCTGGGGTGTAGAGCGTGGCCTCGGGGACACCAGTGCACCTGGAGGTCGCTGCTTAGCCATGGAGAGCGGGCATGAGGACCTACAGCTTCTCCTTCAGCGAATCTTCACACCAATGCTCTTTTGAATTCAGCTTTTTAAAATTGTTGTTGAAAATCCCCCTAAAATGTGTATTTTCCTGTCTTGTTAAAGGACCTCACCAGACCTCTGATGTTTCTAGATCTAGCCGAGCCTGAAGATCTTTACTTGGGACACTTTCACTCTACAGTAACTGAGAGATGGAAAATAGGAGATTAGGGAGAATTTTGTCCTGGTCCCAGGAAGGAGCACACATGTCTTTTTCTGTGTCTTATTAGAAAATTGGACTCTAGTTGAATGTTCTGGTTGGTTTCTCTCTCTCTGAGTGACACTATAGATTTCTGAACCAACATCTGTTGGTTAATATCTGAACCAGGATGAACATTAGCAAATTCATGAAATGTGGCCACGTCTGTCCCCACAGCCCACACACAACACTCGTCCCCTCGGCCACGGCTCCACCTTGAGGAAGGCCATCCCAGTCCTGCTCTGAGGAGGAAATGTTTGTTTCCATGGGCTTGTCTTATTCTTAGAAGTCAGTCAACATAAGATAATGGCCATTTGGTGAAGAAAAGGGTTTATTAAAGAAAATTTCATAATCATGAATAAAAGCTCATGTATTAAAGTTTTATTCATAAATTTGCCGATTGGTTTTCTTTGTCAACACAATTAGGCATTTTAGATAACAGAAAGTGAGTCCATTCTGTTTTATTATATGAAGTTCTTCTAATGGCGGAGGGAGCTAAAACAGCACTAACTCACCCACTGTTTTTCCTTTAGTTCTCACACCTGTTTGAGAGAGACGTGCTTACAGATGAGGGGCCAAGGCTCAGAGGAGCTGTTCATCCCCACAGCTGGGGCAAGGCAGGACCTGGTTCCACTGCTTCTGACCCCAGGGCCGGGCTCGCCTGTCCTGCAGCTGGCCTGTGTTAGTGTGATTACCACAGTATTTTTTTTTTTTAAGATTTTATTTATTTATTTGACAGAGAGAGACACAGCGAGAGAGGGAACACAAGCAGGGGGAGGGGGAGAGGGAGAAGCAGGCTTGCCACTGAGCAGAGAGCCCAATGCGGGGCTCAATCCCAGGACCCTGGGACCATGACCTGAGCCGAAGGCAGACGCTTAACAACTGAGCCACCCAGGCGCCCCTGATTACCACAGTATTTATCTAGACTCTGGTGGACCAGAGAGACCACGGACCCAGCCAGAACGTGTAGTGTATCTGCGACCCTGGCCCACATTCGGTACCTGGTTGACTGTTTTTAGTGCTTTTAAATTGATCACCTGCCATCTTTCCTCCCTAGTGTGCTGCCAAAGAGAACACCCACTCTTGATATTCCCTAATGGATCCTTCTTGGGTTTTACACCCCATTCTGATAATGTGTTTCAAAATTAAGAGGGAGGCATTCAGTTAATTTTGTGCTGAGCATTCTTACGGATTACTGTTCCTAAACACAGTCTGATCAGAAATAGATTTGTTTTTTTTTTTTTTTTTTTAAAGATTTTATTTATTTGAGAAGAAATAGATTTGTTATATAACTCCTATGAGTTTTCAGATGTTGTTTGAGCAGAAACAATATTATAGCATTGCTTTATTTTTTTTCTCCTGGAATTTATCAAGGAAAGGCTCCCTGCTGCTAATGACTTGTCCCTATGCTTCCCCAGTTTGACTTGCTCCTGAATGGTGAGTCTGATGAAAGAAATGGACAATTATAAACCTTTTTCTTTTCTTTTTCATGTCACCAGGTGACCGATATTCCAGAGTAGTATTTACTTCAGCTGGAGGGGAGACACTATGGAATTTACCTGCCATTAAATCAATGTGCAATGTAGATAATTCAAGGGTATGTAAAGAAAAACTGAAATGTGTTGAGAACAAATAAGGTTGTATTTTAGCCAGTCCATTCCCTGCTGACCCTGGTGACTCATGGGATGACGGTACTTACTTGGGCCTTACTCCTGGGGACCGCACGCCCGAGCCCGGCTTGCATGCTTGTAGACCCCAGGATCTGAGCGCTTCTGCGTGGCCCCGTCTTTGACACCCGCCACCTTCTCCAGAGAAGAGCTCTTTCCTTGATGCTGCCCCATCCTCTGGTGTTTCACAGCTCAGACTTTGTCTCTCCTTTTCTTGGATGGTCTCTCTCCTAAGCTGGTTGTTTCATCCTGAAGCCACTGTCAGCATCTCAACTCTGCAGTGAACAGCCTGCCTCTCTGGCAACCAGTGGGTCTCTGGGGCAGATTTAGGGCACAGGCTGGGAAAGGGGACACCCAGGGGTGCGTGTCTGTGTAAATGATGAGGAATCCAGCCCAGATTGCTCTGAACTCTGAACACCTTGAACACAGAGGATTCGAGACAAAAAGCCCTCCGCTCTCAGTCTCTGGAGCTGAAAGATGTCAGCCCCAGAAACTGTGACATCTACCTCTGGGCTTGGAAGATCTGTCAGTTCTGTGTGCTCAGAGGCAGATTATCCCAGGAGAGACTGCTGTCTGCGGTCACTGCTGCACCTGCCCAAGGCCAGGAACCAGGTGGAAAAGGAGCTCATTGTATGCCTAGTGTAACTATAACGCGGAAACTCACTACTAGAAGGAAGTGTAATCACACGCCCTCCTAAGAGCTAGCCTGATCCCTGGTGCAGGCGCCTGCGCTGGCCATAGGGCTTCTCGGGGAAGTAGACCGGGCTCCTGGTGGTCACTGGGTCAGCTCTCATCGTGCTCATGCACACACCTTCCCCTCTTGGGTCCCAGGTCTCCCAACTTTAGTCTTCATTCTGAAAGATGGTGTGTGTTGTCTGCCGGTCCAGCTAGCAGGATTTTCCGTGAGCGCCATCTTTTCTCCGCCCAGCTCAAACAGACCAAAGTCACCAACCTCTCCACACAAACGAAGGTTCTTAACCACTGGTCAATTTATATCTGCCTTATTGTCTTCTCTCTACAGCTGTCAGTTCATTATTCGGAGGCTGTGAACGTGTTACAACCCTCCCTGTGTAGAAAGTTAACTTTAGAGGAGTAAATACTTAGAGTACTTAGTATGTGCAGGACTTCCTGCTTGGCACTCTCCATCCCTCCCCGCAGTCAGCACCTGGCCTTGGCACTTGTGACCCGTCTTCACAGACATACTCACAGAGCAGTTCAGTAACTCCACACTTTCTAGGCCTCGATTCTCTACCTTTGCTGTTGACCTTTAGACCTTCCCTCCCCTGAAGATTCTCACGTGAGCAGATCCACACAGCTGATTAATTTGTCAGGGTGTCCCAAACACTTGACCAGGTTATTTCATTTAGTCCTTGTGACAGTGTTAACGATTTGAGGATCCTGAGTGGGAAATAGCATATAGGATACAACAAGACAAGGGAAAAAGGGTGGTTGTCTTCTGCACGTGATGCATGGTGGGAAAGAGACTCAAGGGAGACTGGGTTCAAATCCCACATCCACCTCTTACCCTCGACATGGACTCCCCCGTCCAGAACACAGGCAAATAATAGGATTTACAGAGTCCTCACGGCCTTGAACCAGCAACAGCTGATTCTGTGAGTGCCACTGGGGCTCTCAAGCCCATAAGCAATGCTTTCATGAATGGAAGCAGGATATTATTTCGTACACATGTGAGTATGTATCAGATGCTATTAGATGATAAAAATCAGCATGAGGAGGTAGCTCACAAAAAGGCATACAGAGAGGGTAATATAACTAAATTGAAGGGAAAATCGTGGGAGGAAAAGGTAAAGCCACAGGTGTGATTTGTATGCAGCGATGCATGCCCACAGTCCCCCACGCTCACTGGTGGTGGCTGCACACCTGTCTCCTCCTTCCCTGGCCGCCAGAGCAACTTGGAATTCGCAGTCGGTGGCAAAAGTCACAAAGAGGGCAACAAGCTGGGGTTTTAGAAGAAGCCGGCCTTCCCTCACACTAAGTGGGGGAGCACCGTCTCCGTGGCCTCTGTAGAAGTGTAATGTCATGCATAAAGTTTTTAGTTAGCAGCATGTTCACGAGATGCGCAGTCATGAATCTGAGCTGATTTCTAAGCCGTGCTCAGGCTGGTAACAGGAGAACATTATGGCAAAAGCTATTTCTACAAGAAATTAAAGCAATGAAGTCTAAGTGTGTGGCTTCCCAATGGCCTAGCTTGACGGCATTTGCAAAGCGTATAGACTGTGGAAGGAGCCGTGTGCCTCCTTGTCTGAGTATTTCCCTCTGTGGACTCATAGTCAGGCCCAGATGGCCCTGAGTTCGAGCATGTGATTCCTGGCAAAAACATGGTGGGCACCTGGTCCTCTTCTGAAACGTTGAGGAACAGACCCAAGACGTGTCTGCATGAATGGTCAAGCCAGTTACAGATCCACAATGACAAATGAATAAACAGAGGGTCAGGGCCCCAGAATTCTGCCTCACAGAGCAGGTTATCATTTTACTTGTTAAATACTATTTTTACCAGTTGCACACACCTTCGTATTCCAGTCTTGGCCTCTGCAGTGAATGCACAATGATAAACCTTAGTCACAGAGATAACATGTCCCGTGACACCCTAAGTGATAACTGTTTCGTGGCAGTTCAGCCTGCAGATTATTACTGTACCCTTTTCGGGTCTCCCAGCTCGAGAGGCTTTGCAGAGTGCTGTCAGTCCTGGTGGTGACGCGAGTAAGTTGTGTCCCCTCTCCCTTCCCCTCCCCTGACTTCCCCGCTGTCCTGCTTCAGCACTTGGCTATCAGCAGCCATCAGTGGGTGGGACATACAGCAAATGATGCTGAGCAGAGCTTACCTGTGGGGTGATGACTCTGGGAGATGGCCAGCAATGGGCACAGCATCTTAAGCCAGATGTGGCCGTTGTCACCTGCTTGTGTTTCCAGCACGTGGAGCTCCAACCTGAGTCCATTTCAGTTCATGATTCCAACGGGCTTTGGTTTCCAGAACAAAGGGCTCCTGTTTCTGATGCCATCGTCATGTCCTCACAGAATGCTTGTTTTCTTAGACACTTTCAGAAGGAGCCTCAGACAACTCCCCGGATCTCCATCCCCAGGGACACCCTGGCAGACCGTCCATTCGTAGCCACAGTGTGTTTCTCAATTCTTGACTCTGCTGGAAACCCTTCTCCCTCTTCCTTAGTCTTTGCACTTCATGGAAGTTAGAGCTTGAGGAATAGCTCTGTAAAGGAGATTTGAAATTTAGTGCCTAACACTCTGTTTACTGTGTAGGTTTTGTGGACACATGAGACCCCCTGAAGCTTAGTGGACCCCAGAAATGTGCCTCCTGATGCTTGTTTTAAAGAGGACTGGAGGGGTTTGTCACGTGGGAGGAGAGTGGATGGGATCCCGTAGTAGGGCCCATTCTTTATTCTTACTCTGTTCTTAGCCTTTTACGATATCCCCAATCTCACCAGTAGTTTTAAAAGTTAGGGTGTCATTTAAAACTCTCCTTTTTCTGTCTTCTCTTGCTTCCCCCAATTCTAAATCAACCTCACCCCTGCTGCAGTCTGGCAACAGATGTGTGCATGGACATATTATAGCCACAGAAGCAAGATAATTCCCTAAAACATCCAATCTGTGACTGACTAGAATGAAAAGGGCCACTTTCTCATGAGCTACAAGAAATTACTTCCAGTAACTGTTCTTAGTTTGAAACTTAAAAGATGTTGAAATCATTCCAATGAATCTCTTTCCCAAAAACATGGCAGAAAGTACACCTGCCTTTTGTGTGAAGATGCACCTGCTTGCAGTCTCTTCCAGCCCCACGATGTAACAAATGCCTGAGTATCTCACCACCCTGTCACGTACTGCCAGGCTGGTGTCACCATCCCACCGCCCTTCAGACTTGGGCACCCCCCCTGCAGCTTTGCACGGACCCTGACGTTCAGTATGCTCCTTCCCAAGCTGAACCCTGATTTCTCTGTCTCACTGTGAGCTGCTCCGGGGCAAGGGCCCCTGTACCCACCTATTCTACGAGTGTAGGTGCTCAGTAAATATTGTTTTCTCTTTTGGATGGATGGATGGATGGGTGGGTGGATGGATGGATGGATGGATGGACGGATGGACGGACGGACCAGTGGATGGGAGCACAGGGCCTTCCTCCCTGAAAGCCTACACAGTCTCTTGGGCTCCCATGCTGTTAGATTCAGGGCGCTGGCATCCAGCTCGGGGTAAAGAGTATCAGTTACGACATCTTTTCTCTTTCCTTATTTCCGACCCTGTCAGAGTCCTCGAGGACTGTGTGGAAGGTTGTACATCAGCCAACTCCATCTGTGAATTAGAGGACTGGCTCTCAGCAGCTTACTAGTCTCTAGTTTTGATAGCGCCTTTGATCTGCATTTATCTTGTCTAACTTTTTAATCTTTGGTCATACACATGCAAACCCTGCTACTATTTGGAAAGCTTATTCAAGGTCATTTCTTTCCAGGCTTTGGCTGGCAACCCTGTTCCCTTCATCGTTAGCACAAGTGTGAAGCTGGTGGCAGGCTTCATAACAATGCAGTTTTCCTCCATCTGAGACTGTCCAACGCTGGGGCTATACCCCCTTTCTTCTCACCAGGCCGACTCCACAGGCTTGTGTGATACTTCTTCGTGGGATGGGAACTGGTTATCTGCCACAAAACCCAGAGCAGTGCTATCCCAGGGTTTCCTGTTATTTATTAGGTGGTTCCGTTACCCCTGACATAGCATGTATGAATGCTTTTACCTAGAAACAATTAAATACTAATTATCCTATGTTATAAAATGTTGAATAATTATTGCTCTTTAGAAATGAGCGGAAAAATTAAGCCTTTGTTAAAGTAGACATTTTAGTACACTTGAATAATAACCCTTTTGGCTCATTTGTCTTTACCTTCAATAGAGGGCCCTTTAAAAATGCTTTATTATGGGGGCGCCTGGGTGGCTCAGTCGTTAAGCGGCTGCCTTCGGCTCAGGTCATGATCCCAGGGTCCTGGGATCGAGCCCCGCATCAGGCTCCCTGCTCGGCGGAGAGCCTGCTTCTCACTCTCCCTCTGTCTGCTGCTCTGCCTACTTGTGCTCTCTCTCTCTGTGTTATTAAACAAATAAAAATCTTTAAAAAAAAATAATAAATAAAAGTGCTTTATTATGGAAAAAAAATTTTTTAAGATTTTATTTATTTGACAGAGAGAGAGCACAAGTAGGTAGAGCGGCAGGCAGAGAGAGAGGGAGAAGCAGGCTCTCCCCTGAGCAGGGAGCCAGACGTGGGGCTCGATCCCAGGACCCTGGGATCATGACCTGAGCCGAAGGCAGCCGCTTAACCGACTGAGCCACCCAGATGCCCCTATTATGGAAATTTTTAAATGTATGCAGAAGTAGGCTAGTGTACTGAACCCCCACGTGTGGGTTGCCCAGCTCTGACACTTGGGGTACATGGGCAGTGTTGTGTCCTCTGCACCACCCCCCAGGACTGGTCCCACCAAAGCAGCTTGATGGCTAGGCCTTCAAGTGGTATGGGGAGCGGGGTTCTGGGATCATTCTAAGTTCCAAACAGACGATTTGTGCCAATGGTCCCTGTGATTGGTAGAGTCAACTATTAATAAAGGCAGAGAGTAGTTTAATTGTCCTTTCTGGACTTTGGAGTCTCCTCCTGGAGCAGCCTTTGGTAAGTAGAAGTGAGTGGGTCGCCTTCTACAGACAAGCTCTGGACAGGCTCGAGAGAAGGGCATGGTTCCTAAGCTCAGCCTCAGGAAAGAGGGGCCACTCACACAGTTGACGGATTTGTATGGAATTGCGAAGGCTCTGCCGTATTCTAGCAACCCCACCCTTGGCAGTGGAGGATTTTTTCAGTTTGCTGTAACAAGAGCAGCCAGAGAAGAAAGGCCTCCGGGAACAGCTGTAAGTAAGGCACTGTCCACAGCAGACCCAGAGCCGTCCTACGGCCACCACACAGCAGACCCCACGTCACCAAAACCCAGAGAGTTTCAGCCAGCTCCAGGAAGCTTTGACGGAAGTGTGGAAGAAATCAGCTCCTACTGAAGTATTTGTTAATCAGATATGCAGACTGTGCTTGCTTCTCAGGAAGCCATTTCACCCCCGGTCTCTCGTGCACCCCTGACATCAGTGCTCCCCATGTCACCTTGGGGCTCGCTGACAGTTTTCTGGCGGAATATTATCTTTGCTTCCAGCTAGGTTGGTTGAGATATGTAGTACCTTTGTCACCAAAAATTTCATGCCGATAACCAGAAGTTTTAGGCAAAGCCACCAGTTTGTTTCCTCTATCAATTGGACAACTGTTCTCTTAAATTAATCCTATAGATTCCGTACATGAGCCCACGGCCTGTCCTTTTCATTGCCTTTTAAAGTAACTTGGAAAAGGCCTGTCTCCTAAAGAGCTGCTAATTCTGTGTCCTTCTTAAAACCGAACCAGCACTGGTGGTTACATGCCCATGTGTCCCCTGCACGCTGAGCAGTTTTCTGTCCAGAGGGAAGCGCCTGGCGGGTGTTGCGCGGGGCAGGCTCTGGGGGATGGCCACCCGTGTCCCAGCTGACACCTAACTAGGAAGATGGCTATTTAACCTGTCCCTCAAGGCCGCCTTAATTCAGGCCTCTGGGTGAAGCGGTTCTAAACGCCGGTCTCCGTGTGTCTCTCTCCGCAGATTAGATCCCACCCGCAGTTTGGCGACCTGTGCCAGAGGGCCACGGCCACGTCCTGCTGCCCCAGCTGGACGCTGGGGAATTACATCGCCGTCCTCAACAACAGGTCGTCCTGCCAGAAGATCGTGGAGCGAGACGTGTCTCACACGCTGAAGCTGCTGCGCGCATGCGCCAAGCACTACCACAACGGCACCCTGGAGCCCGACTGCTGGGACGCAGGCGCCAGGAGGAAGGGGCAGCTCAAGTGCACGGGCGTGCCACGCAAGTGCACCAGGTACAATGCTGTGTATCAGATCCTGCACTACTTAGTGGACAAGGACTTCCTGCCCCTGAAGGCGGCTGACCCTGCCGCGCCGGCACTCAAGTACAGCATGCTCTTCTCTCCCACGGAGAAGGGGGAGAGCATGATGGACATTTACCTGGACAACTTCGAGCCCTGGAACGGCTCAGATGGCGTCACCACCGTCGCCGGCATCGAGTTCGGCATCAAACACAGCCTGTTCCAGGACTACCTCCTCACGGACACCGCGTACCCGGCCATCGCGGTCCTGCTGGTCCTCCTGGTCATGTGCGCCTACACCAGGTCCCTGTTCATCACGCTGATGACCATGTTCGCTGTCATCAGCTCCCTCATCGTCTCCTATTTTCTCTACCGCGTGGTGTTCAACTTTGAGTTCTTCCCTTTCATGAACCTCACCGCACTTGTTATTCTGGTTGGAATTGGCGCTGATGACGCGTTTGTCCTGTGTGATGTGTGGAGCTACACCAAGTTCGACCGGCCGCACGCGGCGACCACGGAGACGGTGGGTGTCACTCTGCAGCACGCGGCACTGTCCATGTTCGTCACCAGCTTCACTACAGCCGCCGCCTTCTATGCCAACTACGTGAGCAACATCACCGCCATCCGCTGCTTCGGCGTGTACGCGGGGACCGCCATCCTGGTGAACTATGTGCTGATGGTTACGTGGCTCCCGGCCGTTGTCGTCCTGCACGAGCGCTACCTCCTCAACATGTTCAGCTGCTTCAAGAAGCCGCCGCAGCAGGTCTACGAGGGCAAGAGCTGCTGGACTGTGGCCCGCCGGACGTGCCACAGAGCGCTGTTTGCCGTTTCAGAAGCATCGCGCATTTTTTTTGAGAAGGTGTTGCCGTGCATCGTTATTAAGTTCCGCTACCTTTGGCTGCTGTGGTTCCTGGCCCTGACTGTGGGTGGGGCCTACGTCGTATGCGTGAACCCCAAGATGAAGCTGCCCTCCCTGGAGCTGTCTGAGTTTCAGCTGTTCAGGCCCTCCCACCCCTTTGAGCGCTACGACGCCGAGTACAAGAAGCTCTTCATGTTTGAGCGCGTCCACCGTGGCGAGGAGCTGCACATGCCCATCACTGTGGTTTGGGGCGTGTCCCCAGAAGACAATGGCGACCCCCTGAACCCCAAGAGTAAAGGGAAGCTGGCGTTGGACGGCAGCTTTAACATCGCAAGCCCGGCTTCCCAGGTCTGGATCTTGCACTTCTGTCAGAAACTGAGAAACCAGACTTTCTTCTACCAGACGGGGGAACAGGACTTCACCAGCTGCTTCATCGAGACGTTCAAGCAGTGGATGGAGAACCAGGACTGCGACGAGCCCGCCCTGTACCTGTGCTGCCGGCGCTGGAGCTTCCCCTACAAGCAGGAGGTCTTCGAGCTGTGCATCAAGAGGGCCATCATGGAGCTGGAGAGGGGTACAGGCTACCATCTGGACAGCAAGACCCCGGGGCCGCGGTTCGATGTCAATGACACCATCCGGGCGGTGGTGCTGGAGTTCCAGAGCACCTACCTCTTCACGCTGGCCTACGAGAAGATGCACCAGTTCTATGAGGAGGTGGATGCCTGGATCTCCCGGGAGCTGAGCTCTGCCCCCGAGGGCCTCAGCAACGGCTGGTTCGTCAGCAATCTGGAGTTCTACGACCTCCAGGATAGCCTGTCCAACGGCACGCTCGTTGCCATGGGGCTGTCCGTGGCCGTGGCCTTCAGTGTTATGCTGCTTACCACCTGGAACGTCATCGTAAGCCTGTACGCCATCATGTCTATCGCCGGGACCATATTTGTCACCGTCGGCGCCCTCGTCCTGCTGGGCTGGGAGCTGAACGTCCTGGAGTCTGTCATCATTTCCGTGGCCGTTGGCCTGTCCGTGGACTTTGCTGTCCACTACGGGGTTGCTTACCGCCTGGCCCCGGATGCCGACCGGGAGGGGAAGGTGATCTTCTCCCTGAGCCGCATGGGCTCCGCCATTGCCATGGCCGCCCTGACCACCTTTGTGGCCGGGGCCATGATGATGCCATCCACGGTTCTGGCATACACCCAGCTGGGCACCTTCATGATGCTCATCATGTGCGTCAGCTGGGCCTTTGCCACCTTCTTTTTTCAGTGCATGTGCCGCTGCCTCGGGCCGCAGGGCACCTGTGGGCAGATTCCACTGCCCAGGAAGCTCCGGTGCAGTGCCTTCTCCCACGCCCTGTCCGCGACCCCTGCCGACAAGGGGCAGAGCAAAACACATGCCGTGAATGCGTATCATTTAGACCCCAGGGCCCAGAAACCCGACGTGGAGCACGAGTTCTATGAATTAGAGCCTCTGACATCCCACAGCTGCACCGCATCTGGGAAGGCGGCTTATGAGGAGACCCACATGTGCTCTGAGTTTTTCGGCGGCCAGGCCAAGAGTCTGGGGCTGCCTGTGCACGCCGCTTACAGTCCAAGCTCCAGACACGAAGCCAGCCCCGCCTCCTTCCCGCCCGCTCTCGAGCAGCACACCCTGTGTCACTTCTTCTCTCTCAGTCAGAGGTGTGGTTGCCCAAACGCCTACAGACACCTGAGCCCCGGCCCGCATGTGTGCCAGCAGGCAGGTGACGGCCTGTGCCCCCGATGCGCCGCCGCCGCCACCACCAGCAGCTTAGTGCACGTGCAGAAGGGCGTGGCGCCCCTGCAGGCTGCGCAGCAGGCCCCCGAAGGCTTCATGTGCGCCGTCCCACACATCCGCCACTGCGCCTGCCTGCAGGGCAGAGCCAGACGGCCAGGAGCACAGAGTCCTCTGCCCACAGGCCTCTTCCTCCACCCGGTGCAGCACGGGCAGGCCCAGGAGAAAGGCGGCAAGGCCAGCGCCCACGGCGCCCAGGGCATGGGAGAGCCCAGTCCACAGACGCCAGAGCCACCGTCCTTTGTCCGCAGAAGCCCCGGGTCCTTGCGAAAACTGAACTGCTGTGATCCCGAAAACAGCCAAAGGGGACTCTCCAGAAACAGAGAGCTCGGGAACATGGAGGGCAGCGGAGGGGCCTGGAACAAGGGCTCGGGGCTGGGGGCTCAGGCGGACGACGCAGATAGGAAAGCAGAGCCGTGCCTGTCACAGGACTCGGAACATTCAAATCAGAAAGAACCAAAACCCGTATTTAACCGTGGCACGGGGGACGCCCGGTGCTGCCCTAATGACCCCCAGAGCTGTGGCCGAGGGGTCCGGCTGACGTGCGGTTCTGCGGGCCGTCAGATGCCAGAGCTTGAAGCCAGTGGGCCCCCTGCGCTGACACACTCGGAACTTTCTGGTGAAAGTTTGTTAATAAAAACACTTTAATAAATATAGTGTTAAATTCAGAAGCAGTGCCTCTCAATTGTTCCTTTGAAATGGAAGTAAAATTGTAAAGGGAGCCCCAAAATGCAGGAACAGGCTTTACTTTGTTAAAAATCATGGGGTAGTTTCATATTCTGTATGAACAGTCAACAAATTCACATATCTCATGAGTGTTGGCTGATGATTGGATTTTATATTTTCAAAAAGTACAAAGTTCAAACAGGTGTTATATTTACTTTGATACCCGGCTTGACCAGCACTGGTGGGCGTCTGCTGTGCGGTAACAATGAGCCCTAGGTGCAGAGTCGGAAGCTTCCGGAAGCGTCGGGTCTCTCTGGCCGTGCTGCTCACCTGATACCCTGACTCGGGTGCAGTGAGCAGGACTTCTGATCGCCCAACGTAAACACTGACTGTGATAGAGACACTTGAGTTGGGATCCAGGAACTATACAACATTAAAATTTATATTAATTTCCACACATATTAATGGTGTTTTCTGCCCCTCTGCGTGAGTAGAACTTACATGAAGCCAGTGACTCATTTAGATCCAAATTGGGGTCTTTTCCACACAAGCCAAAACCCACGGACATTCAGGTCTCACATCTGATCACCCAGAAGACGAGGGCGCCATCCCGTGTCAGGCCACACGTATGTTAGTGCCAGAGAGAACAGCACCGCACTTGCTGGGGTTGGGCGTGCGTGGATAGACGCGGGGGGAGACGGCCAGTGGGCCCTGGAAGCTTTCTGGTTGAGGGTGTCCCATGGAGCTCCGTTCCCTCTGTCATCAGACTGGGGCCCTAGATGGGGGGGGGTGCTCCTGGTGCCGCTAATACCCCGACTGCTGCACTCGTGTCCCTCCCATTCTGCCTCTAGTTTGGTCCTCCCAAGAGAGCGGGTGGAAATGTTTTTAAATACAGTGTTCTTTCCAAAAGCGGTATTGCTTATTTTCTGAGAACAGGTTTCCAAATTAGAACCGAATATTTTTCTAGGGCCTGAAGTCAGGAGTTGGAAGGGACCTTATGGTTCCCTGACTCCAACCCACGTTTCTGTTAAGTAGCTTTCTGGCTTCGTTGTTCGGGGACTCACTCCCTGACTCCCTTGCTGACCGCAGTCTGTGTCCTATAGCTTTTCTACCCGTTGGCCCTTCTGTTCTCTGAAGCAAAAACACATGCCTCTGATCTCCCATGAACGTCCCGCTCCCTCCACTGCTCTTCCTCCGCTGGGTTGTAAGCCGTTCAGATGCTGACTGAGCGCCTCCGGGCAACACCTGCCTGCGTGGAGGCCCTGAAGGGGGGACGGGACGGTGCTCCTGTCTGTTCTCTTGGGGACGGAAGTAAGGCGTGGCGCAGACATCACTGCCCAGCCTCACGCAGCGTGGAGGAGGCCCACCTGCTAGGCCTGGCGCGGACTGCTGCTGAGCCGCGTGTGGGAGCGGGTTAGTCCTCCACCCTGAGGCTGAGGACCCCGTGTCCATCCCCGGTGCACTCGGCTCTGTTAGAGGAATAGCGCAGGAGAGAGAACACTTGAAAATAGGACTCCTTGTTTTTCCTGAGACCTGTAACCGTTAGGCTGGCTAGTGAAAGTCTGGCGACCCAAAGCAGCTTTATGCTGGCACGGACACAGACTGAGTTTAAGGATGATCCGAGACACACTTCCGAACAGTCTCCCCTGAAAGACTGTCAGGGGGGCTGAGAAACTAAAATCAAGAGAGAGCGAGCTGAGGAGGGAGGGGTCCTCTATCCACCCGGGCCCTCAGCCGGCTTGGCGATAGGCCTGCTGCACCGGTACCCGTTCTGGGAACAGAGGACCCATCTTTCCGCCCCTCTGCCTCATTACCCCAAACCTTGAGTGTGGCCGTAAACCCACGTGGATTACATCTGCCGGCTTTGGGCTTTGAACTGACTATATTTTTCATGCAGGAATTTCTTAAAGAATTTGGTAGCTGGAACTAGAAATCTTTTTTTTTTTTTTAATTCATTACCAGGCAACAAAGGGTCCCTATTTCTAGTTTTGTCTCACAAAGAAATTCCATCCTCAGTCCTCTTGTAGAGAATTGCAAAGCAGATAAGAGGTGGAGTTACATGTGGGAAAAGAGCCCTTTCACTGTGAAATACTTGTATTTCGGGGGGTATTTGCGACAGAACGTACTTTCAGGTTCCAGCCTGTGTTCCCAGATCCATCCATGACTTCTTCCCTACAAGGTCACTTCTTACATCTCTAGTTGATGGAAAAGTGGGACAGGCCGCAAGCACAAAGCGTGTCAGAGAAGAGCTGCAGGGCTGTATCCGCTGTTCTCCGAGGTGACACTGAGCTCTTGTTATGTTAAATTTCTTGACGATGCATGTTGGATGGTTCTCAGCATGAAATGATTGTAGTGGGTGGTTTGAAGATGGGGTCTTACAGCCGATCGGGAGATGTTCCTGATTCCCCTGCTCTCACATGGAAACCATCTTTCCACCGGCAGTTAGGACAGTTTCTGAAGGAAATTCGAGGAAACCATGACTGAAAACAGCTGTGTCTTTTCTCTGTAACAAGGAGAGTCATTTTAGAAGAAAAAAATTAAGTCCATGTAAAAAAAACCCCAAAGACTCAACTGGATTTTTTTCATAAGATGCAGACACAGCTGTGAATATAGAAATTTGTTGAAATCATGAGGGGATTTTTTTTTTTTAAATGCAGAAGAAACTGTCATGTTCAGATACCCTTTATACCATCATGGATCTTCCCAGAATGTTTGCTGACATTTAGTTTGTTGTGTCCAATTGTCATATTAATCTGCAGTGTTTTTTGTAAAATAACCACTTTCTTCAATGTTTGATTCCCCATAAATATACATTATATTTCCTATAAATATACAGGGAAAAGATGAGTAATGAATATCCATGGTTGTTTAGTAGAATTTTGTGTCTTTTGTTCTTAATGCTTTAACTGCCCAAATTTTGGATTTTTCATGAAAAAAAAGAACAACCCAAGAGTATAACTTCTGCTCTCATGAGCTTTAGAAAGCACAGCATATGGCGAGGGTCAGCGTGGTGCCCTCCACTCCCCTGAGCACTCAGTGCGGGTGAGCGCGGCACGTCAGCAGGCCCCCCTGAGATCTGGGGCAGCTAGCAGTTTGGGGGAGAGTAGGGTGCAAAGGAGTGATGTTCTGCACTCAGGAGCGCTCTTCCTGGCCGGGACATTCGGTAACCTTGAGAACCATCTACTTTTAATTTGAGTAAGAAGGTCAGTCAGTGGCCCAGGCGGTTACGAGGAGCTGTGTTCCGGGATTTAAGCCAACGTTGGCTTTTACCAGTCAACGCCCCCACTGTTCCCACCAGGTGCCAGAAACGGGATGCAAGTCCTGACTTTGGTGCCTGTTGTGGGTGAGGGTGGGAGCCCCGCCGGGGACTCTCAGTGACACAGGGGCTACACTTCCTTGCTCAAATCAACCGGAATAGTTAAACTTTGATGTTTGCCCTCCTACTCGTATTTTTTCCTCGTAACTCTATAGAATGTGATCTGCGCCATCCTAAAACATGAAGGGCAGACTGTTTTCAGCAAGAGATGTTTTTCTTTGGAGCCCAGCAAGATTCCTTCAAGATCTGGTTTTAATTTGTGACAAAGTGGCAGCTCAGCCTTTATCCACTAATTGGACATTTTTGATCCATGAATTTGACTTTAGCTTTCTGCATTTAAAGGGGAAAGGATTTGCTGAGTAAATCAATCGGACAGCGGTTATAAGAGCCTCTTAGCCTGCCGAGGAAGCCAAGCTCCAGAGTCTGAGACTCTGCTACGAGCCCCCACCTCACTCCACACCGAGCGGTCCAGCTGGAGTGTCTCAAGGCAAGACCTGCCCAGATGTTTAAGTACTGGTTGAGAATATTAAGACAGCATCTATTTTTAAAGGGTCCTAAATGTGAACTTTGTGGGCTGCTTCCCACCCAGGGTCATTACCCCCCTTGGGCAGCTCTGCGGTCCACTGGTGACCTCTGGTTCCCCGCATCCGAGCAGCAATCACGGGCTGTGCACAGTGGTGCCTCCAGGGGGAGGACTTGTGGAGCAAAGCTGCTCATGCGGAGATCCGGAGAAGGCTTTGGGAGCACGAAATCTCTGGGACGCCCTCACTCAGACTGACGTCCAGGTGTCTGCTCCTTCCTGTAGCTGGATTTCGGCTTTCAGTTTCTGGAAGAGTGTGCGTGCCGGATGGGGAGAGAGATGGACTGGATGACCTTGAGCATTGGGGTATTTCTATCACAGAGCCCAGGCTTCGAAGGGCAGGCAGGGGGCCTTCCCTTCCGTGGACACTTCGCCACCAGTCATAACAAATCACAGGGCACTTTACCATCCAAGAGAAAGCAGAGGTTAGAAAAGCAAACTGGGACAAAATTCAGTCCCGCCTCTAAATTACTGTGACTCAAAAAAAAACAATTTAGGGACAGATCCTGCCCTGGAAACAAAAACTGTGGATTGATTGTTACACGGCACCCAGGGTGGGAGAGCTCATCTCTAATTCTTGAGCCCCTTCAGAGGGGGAGGGAGGGCTTTCTGTTCATTGTGTTTTGGTGTCATACTTGGGTCTTGGGAGAATCAGGTGAATGGGTCCTTCATGCAGTGCACTGTCCTGAGAGACCACAGGAAACTGCCCTGGGGTCCCTCTGGCACCAGCTTGCGGTCCTCCACCCAGTGTTGCAATCGCCTGAATACCTGTCTCCCTCACTAGACTACGTCCTTGAGAGACAGAGGCCCTGTGGCGCTCCAGAGGGGCACCTTGCCATGCTGGCAACACACACCTACTGAGCGCCGTGGCGTGCAGGGCGTGGAGGAGCGCCTCTGACGATGTACAGCCCCCGCCTTCAGGAAGCTTCCGCCCTTAAGAAGCAGAGTTGAAGCCCTCCAAGGAAAAGGGATTTGCAAAGCAGGGAACTGCACAAGGAGACTTCTGTTCAAATGGGAGACATGAAGGTGTTGGGACGAGGGTTCGATGTCTTGAGCATTTTAGAATCTCCTGGTATGAACAAAAGATGGAGTGATGTGGAAGCCCCGGGCTGAAGAGCAGGACCTCAGCTTCCACGTCTATCAACTGAAGCTGGTGATGCCGTCCTCCCAGGGCAGCGAGGACGCGGTGGACAGGACACGTGAGATGCTCCTGTGCAGAGAGCTCAGCCCCAGCGGGGCTGTTTGCTGGCCCCACACCACACTGAGGCCATCTGTCTGTCTGTCACTGGGCAGCAGGTGTGTGTGGTGTAGAGAACGTGGGTGTGTACATGCCGGTCTCCAGTGCAGGCATTTGTGCAAATACTACAAAATAATGACAACTTCATCCCGCTCTAGTCTGTCTCCCTGGACATCGCTGTGCTTTAAATAAGTGGTATTTACTTATGTTCCAGAAGTCTCCCACATCACCGTTTTCATCCACTATATTCTGAAGATGTTCTTGGAGTCAACTTAAATTCATTTAAATTAAATGAAATGCACTGTCAGATGTCTGCTAAGTGTTGAGTGAGTGAGTGGACAAAAGGACGACGAATCGTTGACGTAATCTGGGCAGATATTTTCCCCTGTTCACAGATGATGAAACCCAGGTTGAGGGACTTAACTTGGTCATTCAGTTCAAAGTGCCCAGCTAGGAGTCCAGGGTTTTTTCCAGGATATAAACCCATCATTACAAAGTCATTTTTAAAAATATGTATAATGATTCCTTGCTATTGTGTTGATTTTAGCAGTCTGTATGACCTCTCATGACATAATTACTTACTAGCCTGTTAACCTTTGTTTAGTTATTAATCAAAGTAGATAAACATTTTTATAGTCCTGTATTTGCTATTTGCATATATGAATGCTGCCCCATGTGTGTTTCATATTCATTCTGAGGGTCTCATAATGCTCAGGAATTGAAAAACAATACCCAAGACCCACAGTGGTTTTTCTGCAATGATCTGAACTGAAGAATCTTTTTTTTGAAGATTTTATGTATTTGAGAGAGAGAGAGCATAAGCAGGCGGAGGGACAGAGGGAGAAGGACAAGCAGACTCCCCACTGAGCAGGGAGCCCAATACATGGCTCGATCCCAGGACCCTGGGATCATGACCTGAGTCAAATGCAGACGCTTAACCAACTGAGCCACGGAGGTGTCCCTGAACTGAAGATGAATCTTTCGTAAAATGGACGGACCAGAGTGACAATTCCCGGAATATATATTTTATTTCACAATCTCCTAATGTAAAGTTTTCCCTAATGCATACTGACTTTCCCTTCATTAGTCTGCCACCCACATGTCGATTCACTCATCCGCTAACGCAAGAGCTGAGAATAGCATCAGCTGGACCTCGCTGGCTCTTTGTCCACATGGGACATGGGGTGGATCTGGAGGTCTGACGTAGAGAGAACATTCCGGGTGTCGCGGTTGCTGTCGCACGAGGGAAGACAGACTCCTGTCCACCCAGGACGAGCTGGGAGCACCCAGCCAGCCTGCTGGGAGGGTAGGGCTGGACCCGGAGGGACCGAGGCCAGTGCGGGGCCAAGGCTGCTCTGGATCTGTGCCCTCGTTGGAGTTAGAGGCAGAATTATTTTTCCTTCTGTGCTGAGTGAAGTTTCTTTTGTTAAAGCAAAAATAAAGACAGAAAGACCAGCAATTGAATGCTGAGTGGGAATTCTCACTGGCCAAGAGGAGACTGACCCATCGGTCTGGGCGAAGGCTCCTGGCTTCTGTCCGCCACGCTCACCCCAATAAAGTATGAGCTTCCCCATGTTCTCAGGCAGGTCTTACCACCCCGACTGTGTTTGGGTTCAAATGATGCAGCCGCCTTTCCTGGGCCCTGGACACTGGGCCATTCCAGGGTCAAGTGCGATTGCTCCTGACGTCTGTCCTCGGGCCATGGGCAGTGGGCTCCTGAGGGACAGGGCAACCTGCAGAGATCACAGGACCCGGACGCCCCTTGGGTCAAAGCCAAAGCCATGTCCCCGGCCCCTGGACCTCGTGCAGAGAGGCCACTGTCCAGGCGCGGAGGCTGGGCGTCCCTGGCTTCTCCCACAGCCTGGCCCACACAGTGTAAACACGGCGGGAACTGGGGCGCCCCACGGAACCCCAGGGCGGGCCCCCCACAGGGCTGGCAGGGATCCACGGTGGCTGCACCCCTGCTGCCTCCGTCACGTGGCCCCAGCGGCTGAGCGCCCAGCTCCCACTCCCCAGGGAAGCAGGTACTCCCGTCCCTCCGCCCGTCGGCCCCATGAGACTCCCAAGGGCAGGAGGCGGGACAGGGAGTCCCCGGGGCAGGAGGGAGCTGGGGGTGACCCTCCCCGCATCCTGCAGGGACTGAGTGGGGGCTGGGATGGGGCTTGGCCTGAAAAACAGCTGGAGCCGAGGCGGTCACACTGTTAGGGTTTCAGACTAGCAGGAGGGGAGGCCGCCACCGGGGCTTTCCTCTGTCCCCGCCGGGGCGGCCCCAGCCCTGCCCTTCCCCCCACTCCCCGCACACACCAGTGCAGGATGTGAGCTCTGGGCTTACACGGCTCCAGGGCAGGTGCCCTTGGAGGTGGGCTCTGGGCTGTCCCTGCGGAGACGGCGGGTACTGTCAGCAGGCGGCAGGCACCGGGGCCTGAGCCCGGGCGCATCTGAAGGACCGGACGCTCGGGTGCTTTGAAATGCATCCTGTTCTCTCCGCACATTCATGCGCACGCACTTCAACACGGCCTGTGCATCACGGGGGTCTCGGGTGTCATGAGCCTGTGGCCAACAGTCACAAAGCATGTGCGTGGGGCAGTTCCAGAAAGTTCCGAATGTCATCGAGCGCCTTGTAATACAAGGTGAGGTGTGTGGATGGGCGGCAGCGCGACTTCGTGCCGGTTTGAAATCCAGAATCCCTGCGGGAGGAGAGCCTGCCCTTGGGCAGGACCCCGCATGATGCGCATGCACGTGGTGTGCGGCTCAGGTTCTCCACATCCCCGGGGAGCTTGAAAACGTACTCACGCCGGCTCCCTCCTGCACAGATTCTGATTTCGCTGGTCAGGATGTGGCCTGGGCACCCGCATCTTCAAATATCTGAGGGTCTGACTTGACGCTTACTGACTCCTCACGCTCTCCGTCCTTCATTGGAACCACAGCCAGGATGGAGCCTCCAGCAGGTCGGAGGGCAGACCACGACGCCTGCCCTCTACGACTCAGGCACTCGACCCAAGCACAGCCCGTAGCCACTGGAGAACCGAGCTCTGTATGGATTTCATGGCACGATTCACAGAAATGTTAGTGCCCCCAGCGCTGTGCGGGCTCTATGGGCTGAGGGTCTGGAGGAAAGTCAGGGTGGATGGGTCTTGAAGCAAGCGTCGTGGGCGTGTGTGCAGTGGGCGCCAGGTGGCACTGCCCCATGGGACCCCCGGCTGGAAGCCACAGGCTTGCTTCTTTGGGTGGAGCCCCACACCCGGCGCACTTTGTTTGGCGGGAACAGCGAGGAAGGGACCGCAGTCCCCAAGTCTGTGCGGGGCCCCCCGCACTACTGGATGGCTGCTCTGAGCACGTCTCTGCCCTTCACTCGTGCAGGGTTAGAGGCGAGAGTGCACCTGCTCGGAGCCCAGCAAATCCACTGGTGGCTCCAGGGCGGGAATTAGCCCGTTGTGACAGATGACAGATGGAAGAACATAGGAAGTGTCCTGTGCCCTCCCCGCCAGGAGTGGGTGCCGGGAGAAGTGAAGGGAAGCCGTGTCCCCAGGACCGAGCCTGCCTGCGGCTTCGAGCGAGCAGCCAGCTCCCCTAGCCTGGGCAGCCTTCCCAGGACCCAGGCTCATGGTACAAACTGTGGGCCTCTCCTTTCTTCCCCGGGAGCTTGGGTGGCTGGGAAGATGTGTTTCCGTGTTTCAGAAGAACATAATAATGAAGCATTTCAAGGGGAGCTGCCACCAACAAGAGCCGGCCGGCAGGGCGTTAGGGAGAGAGGCGGTGCTCAGCGGGTCAGCAGGGAGGCACCACCACAGAGCCCACGTGCGGTCCCGGGGCGAACAGTCCGGGCAAACAGTCCTGGGGCATCTGGGCTTCCCACACAGCCAGCCAGCTGTGACCCGCAGCAGAGTGGGGCCAGGACCCCGCAAGGATGCCCGCAGAGAGGGTTTGCCCTGAGGTCTGTTGAATTGCTTCCCCGAGGCCTCTGAGCTAGAAGACACAAGGTCGGCTGGGGCCCCCACAGGCTCCATCCGGGGCTCCAGGCCTGATGCCAACCAACGCATGGGTGTCGGGGGGAACAAGGCTGGAGGCCTCTCTTTTGTCGCCCCTGCTTGAGGGTGTGTGGGACAGGCTCCTGCCACGGAGACAGCACGAAGGCCAAGCCCACGCCTCGAGGGCTCTCCTTGAGGCCTGCTTGCCGATACAGGGAAGTACAGAGTAACTGGAGGAGCCTCGCTCATTTGGGCCCCATGAGGCTCCGGCTCGGCCGTGTGACTTCCTTGAGCCAACGAATGTGGGTGGTGGTGACAAGTTCCGCCTCAGGCAGAAGCTTCCAGAACCAGCACATGACTTCCTCTATGCTGAGCGGCCGCTCGGTGGTAACATCAACCGGGACGGTGGGTGATGAAGCTGCTTGCCCTGATCAGCCTTGGCCTCGCCCGGTCAGCTCTGCTCAGAGGCCGTCCGGGTCCAGCGCAGACGCCAGTCCCGCCCCAGTGGTGAGGGGCCGTGGTGGACAGTGGGCGAGGGCAGGATCCCGCTGTCTGGGACTCACGCTGAGCACCCGCAGCAACACAAGGCCCGGCAGTGCTGTGGGGGCAGGGAGGCAGCCGGGGCAGATCTCGGGGCACGAGCGAAGTTAGGTTTGGTGCTGGGGGTCTGGGGGAGCTCCCAGAGGGTCCGTGGCAGGAGAGTGACCTCTGATTCAGGTTCACATCTTCCTCGGTCTGTTGGCGGGGGATCGATGCCATGGCCGGTGGGGGGGAGGGGCGGGCAGCACGGATCCCACGGGACCTGCAGGGCTTGGACGTGGGACGTAGGACAGAGGGAACGAGGACACTTGGCTGAGCTCCTACCTTGGGAAGGTCCAGATGTCACTAAAACGTGGACAGGAAGAGAGCCACACAAAAATGGGAGATTTTTTATTTCCTTAGCAGTTTTCTCGAGAGTCCTTTACCTATTGGGGGCGGGGGGGCTGAGGGTTGGTCCCCCTCACGCTCCTGGCTTTTGTGAGAAGGGCCCGGCTCGCTTCCAGCCCAGAGGCCTTTCTGCTGCCGGCATCTGACTGAGTGTGAGGAGCTCTCTGTCCGGCTCTGAAGGGCGTCCACGTCCTCATGGGAAGGACTCGCCCAGCGGCCCCGGCGGACAGGACACAGGACAGTATCTGTTCTCGCTGCACTCTTGGCGCCACGTGGGGAGAACAACAGGAGCAGCACCCCAGCCACGGGCGAGGGTGTCGGGGGTACAGCGGACAGGTAGTGAGCTTCCCACCCCGAATGTGGGGCTGAAGCAAGGACTCGCCGAGCTTGGGCGCCGACATCTGTCCTCCCAGCCTCCCGTCTTTAGGCAAACGCACAACAGGAACAAACCCACCTTAAACATACAGATTCTCCTTTTAGCAAAGACCCAAACAGCCTGGAGCCTGGATGCCCCACAGCCACTTGGTCCCGCCCGGCCACTCCGATGTCCCGCTTTCGGTCTGTAGGGCGTCGGCGTGACTGTGGTCCTGCCGCGGCTGCCGTGACGGCGAGGTCGACCCTGAGAAGCCCTGGTCGGCCCGGTTCCCTCGCTGCTGTCCAGCTCGTCCTGAGTAAAAGGTTGTTTTGAGCCAGGAGCCGACCCTGGACAGGTCAGACGTGTTCTGGGGTGGGCACTTGATGGCTTAACGTTTCTCAGAAACATGAAGGAAGGTGTGAGCTTCCTCATGTGTTGGAACGGGGTATGGCGACGGGGGTGGGGGGCTCCCAGGGGAGTTCTGGTGGCAGGGGTAATGGTGTTGAAGTGCTACCACCAGTCCCTCCGAACATGGCCCCATTTAGAGAGGCAGTTAGGTCAAGACGGAGTCATGTGGGGTCTGGTGAGGCGCAAGCGGACAGACACCTCTGAGCGTGGTGCCCTGGGGTTTTCGGGGCTCCAGCGGGCAGGATGGATGGCACTTACCAGCATAGCCACTGACACCAGCCAGTGCAGGTCGTTCATGACTTACAACTGTAAGGTCCCTCAGAGGAACCCAAGAACATTCTAGAAACCCCAACTCTCAGTTCGGCCCCTTTCTGTGCATTTTTTCCCCGGAAAACCCTCATGTTCAGACACTGTAGGAAGAAGCCCACGATCCCCTGGGACCATCCTGTGGGGCGTTCGGGCAGGTTGGTGTGACGTCTGGTTTTTGCTGGTGTTGTCCCCACACTGGCCCTCGTGTTGCATTCTGGGGTGAAGGAGGGGCTGCAGGCTCGTCGCGGGGGGCGGGGGGCGGGGGCCGGGAGGGAGAGTGGCAGCCACTTCCATGCCTCTGTGGCCACTGTGAAGGTGTGGACAGTACCCCCGGGAGAGAGGACTCTCCGCTAACAGGTCTAGAACCAAGTGCTGACCCCCAGCCTCCGTGCCAGCGCCCCAGACACTGGTGTCCGCCTGCGCTCGTCCGTCCGCGCCCGCCCCACACAGGGGCAGCCACAGGGTCTCTGGGGCGAGAGGGACACCAAGAACCCATGGGGGCCGGGTGAGAGGTGCGGCAGGAGCCCGAGCGGGCGCCCACCCGAGGAGGCTTACTGGTGGAGGCAGCATTTCAGCCGGGTCAGCAAGGACAGGGGCCGGGCCGCGAAGCAGGAGGAGGACCCACAGGCGGGAGTGGAAGGAAGAAGGAGGAGGACACTGGGGGCCCGGGGAGGGCCCGAGGGTCACACCAGAGCCTTTCATTGGGGCCAAGGGCGCCACAGCACTCGTGGCCAGCACAAACCAACGCGGGAATGACGTACTTCCTCAGATCCGACACCTCAACTGAGCTCGAGCAGCACCCAGAGCTGGGGGTGGGCTCTGGGAGCACCCTCCTTCCCCGGTTGGACCCGGGGTAAGAGCCCACGTCTAACATCTGTTGCAAGAAGCCATAAACATGACGCGTTCTACTCTCCAGCCTTGACAAATGTGCCCTCACAGCAACTGGAAGGCCATGTTGAATTGAGAATTTTTGAGTTCTGTGCTGCAGAAGGTGGGGGTGCGGGGAGAGCTGGCTGCGGTCCCCTCCCCTGCCAGCATGGTTGCCTGGGCCTCGTGTGCACCCCGTGGACCTGCAGCCCACGGGCCTTCGTTCTGGTCCCCCTCCTGCAGAGAGCTGTGTGGTGGCCGTCCGCTGAGAGAGACCGTCCTGGGAAGGGGTCCCACACTAGTCCCGCAAGTAGCTCAGGGCCATCATGGAGGGAGTCTGGGGTCTGGGGTCCGCTGAGCACAGTCCAGTTCCTGTAAGGCAGGGCGTGGGCTGATCCTGTGGACCCTGCCCCCTGGGAAGGCCTGCATCCAAGGGGCCCCCTGAAGTGTGGGTGTTGGGGCGGTGGGGTCTCTGGGCCTCCTCTGGCACAAGGAGAACGTGGCTGTCATGTGAGCCGTGGCTGATGTCCCCGTGGAGCGTTTCCATGGGGGCAGACGAAGCCCCCAGCTGGGGACGGTGTCACCAACCCAAGTAGGCCTGGTTGGGTCCTGTTGGGCTGGGAGGGGCTGCAGGCCGGGGAGCTTGTCCTGGCCCGCCAGGCAGGGTCCCCTCTGTACTCCCGCCACCCGTCCCGTCCCGTCCAGGGCCTGGCGGCTCTGGGTCTGAGCGTCTGGGCGGCCAGGGGAGGCAAGCTTGCGGGGCCTGGGAGGGAACCTGGAGGACATTGATTCCATTCCTGAAAACTGAAATATTTTTCCTCGGTTCTGTCTTTGGGAACACCTACATGTGGGGTTAATTTATGATGACATCCCAGACAAAAACAGCCCAACGCCCAAGAAAGCCCCATGTCGGTTCTCTCCACCCTTCCTCCCCGCCTGGCAGCTCCTGTGTTCCCCAGAGCCGCCGGCTTCCCTCTCCCGCGGCTCAGGCCCTGACACGTCAGCCAGCCGGTCAGCCAGCGTCTCGCTCTGTCCCTGCTCTTAATTTACCAACTAGTTATTACACGTGGCGGGTGTGGTCTCTGGGGGGCATTGGCGGCCTGCCCTAAGTGGCACACCCCACAGAGATGCCCCAGCTGGGACTCTGGCCAACTCCTAGCAGCCACGCTCACCGACTGGGAACGCAGGAACTGGGCCATACGGAGGAGCCACGGGGAGGGCAGTGGGCACCCAGGGCCCGACTCCAAGCAGGGTTCTAATGCGGGTGTTCTCATGTCTCGATGCCAAACACCTGAGGGGTGTCGGGTGATGGAGTCTGCTTCTCCGGTGGCTCACGGGGCTCATCATCACTGCTGTCCTCCTCCAAGGGCCTGGGGGCTGGCACTGACCTCCAGAGCTGTAGGAACAGAGCAGGGGTGTGGAGGGTAGGGTCCGAGTGAGGCCCTGGTGTTGGGCCCCCCAAGTGCCTCCAGGCCAGACCCTGTCTGGGTCCCCCTCTCAGCAGCTGAGCCCGCCCTGCTCGTATCATCAACACCCCGCCCCTGGGGCCTCCCCATTGTAAGAAACACACCGTAAACACCTGGGCCTTGACCCCACATCTGCCTCCAGCCACGAACCCGTTTCTTCACTTTGTAACAGAATCTCCCAGGCCCTTTCTTTTTCATTTTCTGACTTCTTTTTGGAGATGTTCACGCACGTCAAGTGCATGCATCTTGAGTGTAGAGCTCCATGACGTGGTGAGACGCCCCCCCCCCCCCCCCCCCGGTGAAGCAGCCAGCGTTGCCCCCCAGCCCGTGTCTGCTCCTCTCGCAGAGGAGAGCGCGCTTCAGGGCTCCGGCTAACCCTCCTGGGGCAGTCAGTGGCTGTCTTTGCAGAAGGCAACCACCCTCCTGTGGCTGGACATTTTCACAGAGAGGAGGAGTCCGGGGGACCGGGGCAAGGCCGCGGTGTGTGTGCTGTGCGCCTGTGCCCTCTGAAGACAGCCCAGGAGGGGAACAGCAACGAGAACTCCGGCGGGGCCTCCGGGGGTCGCTCTCCCTGCCACTACTGCAAGAAAACCATTTACTGGGTTTTCCTTAACATTCAGTGTTTCCAAAATGTGCAATTGGAGGCCTCTCTTGGATGGATCCTTGAAATCTAATAAGAAAACCATACTGTTTGGGGCTGTATTGGGAAATTCGGTGCTGAACTGAAAACCACATGCTCTTAGATTCTTGGTCCACCGCTTCCATGCTCGACAGAGCAGGTCCCTCTGAGACTTTCACACGCTTCCCTGCCATCGAGCACGTTCCGTTCAGTGGCTGAGTCATGTGTCAGTTATTTACATGTTTCCCTCTGTGTCTTCATCATTTTGTTTTTACTTTATGTTTCTTCTTGTACCAGTCATGTTACGTGACCTAATCCCGTGTCCCTGTGAGCTCTGCCCGAGCCACCGTGTCTTCACCGCACGCCACTCCTAGATCTCATTGCTCTACTTTGTGTCCACTTGTCAGTATTTTGAAGGACATTCTCTTGTAATCTCTTCCAGAAACATTACCTTCCCACTAAAAGACTTTCTGAGTCTTTGACTAACGATGCTTTCGTTTTGCACAATGATGGTCTGCGAGCAGGTATTCAATTCTGGGGGCAAAATCGTTTCCCTAAGAAAACGTGAGGACGATGCGTCCAGTCGGGCGGGAAGTCTGCTGCAAACATGTGTGGCTTCTTTCTTTTTATTTTTAGGATTTTATTTATTTATTTATCAGAGAGAGAGGGAACACAGCAGGGGGAGTGGGAGAGGGAGAAACAGACCCCCCACTGATCAGGAAGCCTGACGCGGGGCTCGATCCCAGGACCCCGGGATCATGACCTGAGCTGAAGGCAGATGCTTCCCCGACTGAACCACCCAGGCACCCCTACATGTGGTTTCTGTGGAGGACATCTCGTTATCGTTGGCTCTCGTCCTGGACACCCACGGGGACACCGCCTGCCCGTGAAGTCCAGAAACTTCAGGCATCTCTGTCCTCGTGTGCCGAGTCTTGTCCATTCCCACCAGCACTCTCCAGGCCCTTTTGATGGCAGATGGGTCTTTCCTTGACTTTTGCAAAATTCCTTCTCTTCTGGTTTTGTTGTGCGGCTGAGCCACATGCTTCCATAGAGTAAATTCTGTGTTCCGGAAGCTTCTGTGGGTGTGAATATGCTCTGGGCAAGCAAACAGCTAGGTCTCCATGGACATTTCTACCCAGTCCTGTCCTCTCCCGTCCTGCCCTGTTCATCCCGGAGCTCCTCTTGTCCTGCCCTGTCCGACCCAGAGTTCCTCCTGTCCTGCCCTGTCCATCCTGGAGTTCCTCCTTTCCTGCCCTGTCCATCCCAGAGTTCCTCCTGTCCTGTCCTGTCGCTCCTCCCGCCCTGACTATCCTGGAGTTCCTCTTGTCCTGCCCTGTCCGACCCAGAGTTCCTCCTGTCCTCTCCCGTCCTGCCCTGTCCATCCCAGAGCTCCTCCTGTCCTGCCCTGTCCGTCCCAGAGTGCCTCCTGTCCTGTCCTGTCCATCCTGGAGCTCCTCCTGCCCAACAAACACCAGCCCGGCTTCCTCTAGCTGCACCTTGTTACCTCCATTTCCACTTTATTGTCTGCCTCCCCGCCTGTTGAAATCTACTTTGGGGAGGGTAGTCTCCATTTGATGTCCCAGCCCTTCTACTGAATTAATAATCTTCCAATATCCAAGAGCCCTATTTATTCTGTGAATGATCCTTTCTGGAGCCCCTGTTGTTCCGTAGACACAGAGTCTTCTCTTATCTGAGGATTTTAATTACAGTTTCTTTGAAATGTCTTTTGCTCCTTTATTGTTTCTGTTCCTTTCACATTCTTTTTTAATCTTCCTCTTTGTTTTGGTTTCTTTCATGTGAGAGACTTTCCCCCAGCACGTCTGTCCGAGTTAAGAGTGAGACAGCAGAGACATAAGCAGTGGCCGTATGTCGATGGCAGAACTGTTTCTCTTCCCTAGAGAGACATCCTCCATTCTCCTGTGTGTGTGTGTGTGTCTGTTGGGGGTGGTGGGAGGGGGGAAGCAATAAGCCTGGGAGCCTCTGTGTGTTGGCCAAAATTGGGCAGAGAGCATTGCAACTCAGTATGCAGACTCTGATTCGATTCTGTTAAAACGTTAAGTCAGAACGTGTTACTCAAACTCATTCTGAGACAAAGCAAGTCCTTACAATAGCCAGCAAGGCCCTCCGTGATCTCCACTGCCCGGTCCATGGCCCTTCAGTACTTCTGACCTCACCTCTCACTCCCCTCCACCAGCTAACCTCCTTGATGCTTCAGGGAGCACAATCCCAGTTCTGTTGTAAAAAGAGGAACATGGGCACATACACGGGCCTGTTGAGAGAGCATCCCGGCTTTGGGATCACAGGTGATTGTTGTATCAGTGTTCATGCTTTTCTGCGTGGCGCAGTGTTTCTTCAATATGCACGCACTACGTCCGTCCCCAGAAAGAGAGCGGACGGTATTTACTTAAAATTACCTCTGTGACATCTTCCCATGCGAGGGAACGCAGTCTGCCTCAGCCTTCCTGGCAGGAAAAGACTGTTTGTCCCAGAGAAACACGTGTAGGTTTTCCAAAGAGAGGGCAACACTTTCCTGTGTGAACGTGAATGTGAAATGTAGCCGAAACGGAGGAAAACGAAGGAGGAGGAGGAGGCCTTCTGGAAGCAGGACTGGTTTCGAGGTTCAAAGCAGGTGACCCTTCACGACACAGTCCACAGTTTTTGCCCCAAATGCAGAGGAGACTGGAAAATCATGGAAGAGTCTCAACGGGCTTTTCCCGCACGGGCTGGAGGAGCCAGTGTCCCACAGGCAGCCGCACCTTGGGGGAGCTCCCCACCACCCTCTCCTGGCGCCCTCTGATGACCCGCACCTACTGTAGTTCTCCCTGACCCCGTCTTCCTGCAGTGTACACGTGGGCCGCCCCGTCCCTCCTGCGCTGGCACCTCCTTCCGGGAAAGACGTGCCAGTAGGCAGCGAGGCACTCGGGGGCGCCCGGAGCTGCTCCTTTTGTCCCACTTGGGACCCTACCGAGGGCCCGTCCACCAGAGCGTCTGCTGGGCTTCTCAACGTTCTCAAAAAAAAAAAAAAAACCACAAAACACACTTCTGGGCTTTCCACCGTGATGATAGATCTGTTTGGGGAGCATTGATATGTTAGAAATCCCGAGCTTCCCAGTCCGTGAACATGGTGTATCTCCATCCACTTAGACGTTTACAGTCCCTTTCCACGATCCTTGGGACAGTCTTCCTGTATTCCAGTCTTGCGTGCCTTTTGTTGGGCTCCTTCCCGGATAGCTGGTTCTTTCTCACGTTTTTGTAAATGACACGGAGAAGTTTTCCGGTTCTCATTTTTTGCTCATATATAGAAATACACTTCATTTTTGTATGTTGGCCTTCTGTCCAATGACCGTATTAATCCAGATTGCTTGTAGATTCTTTTGGACTTTGTGCACACGCAGTCCCATCATCTGCTCAGAGGGCAGCTCTGCTCCGTCCAGTCCCTACACTTTGTTTCTTTGCCGTCGAGGACGATGCTACAGAGACGTGGTAAAAGGGTGTCCTTGTCTCTTTCTCAACAACAGCGAGAGGGGCTTTGCCCATGAGGGCGCCTCTCGGCTGCAAGGTAACAGCCACTCACCGCCCGTCTCTCCTGCTCTGAGACCACGTATGTGCCTCGCCTCGCGGGTCCTGCAAACACCGCAGTGGTGTCCCCTCCCGCGGGGAAGGAAGGGAAGACGCTGTCGGTACTTTGGAAATGGGGAAACTGGGCTCAGCACTAGAGCGAAGCTGCCTGCTGCCCGGGCCCCCAGGCCAGGCTGTCCCAGGGCCCCGCGTGGGGCAGGGCCGGGCTTGTGCGCGGCCTTATGACCGGAACTTTGGAGCTGAAATGGGCGTGTTTCTCCCAGCAGCACTGGGAAGAATGCAGATGCCACTCTGTCGCTCCGACCCCGTCTGTGGGACGGAGACCTCAGTCCGCGGCTGGGGTGTGCGCAGTAACCTTGTCTTTGGGTCCACAGGAGGGCTGGACGCAGAGTCAGCGCATTCATGCTGAAGCAGCATGTGCAGCTCTGGTTCTGCGGGGCTTAAACAGTTCACGTACGACAGTCAGTGAAAATCAAACCTCACGTCGCTGGTGTCTTTCCGAAGCATTGCCATTGGCCCCGATTGTGATGATGGTGGTGACTGACCTGAGGGAAGCTGGCCCTGTTCACACGTCTCTGTCCCTTCCTGGACTAAACGGAGAGTGGGACGGAGCTTGGCAGCGATTGGCTCCACCTTCTGAGCCTCCCATCTGCTCACTGGTCACGAGCCCACCAGGACCGCGTGCAGCCTCCCGTCCCTTCCCATCCCCTCCCGGTGGCCGGTGCCCACCCCCCGACCTGTGCTGTTCTTCCCCCCCGTCAGCCGGCGTGAGGATCGTACTCGAGACCCTGTGACGGTTTCCTGTGATGCACAGAGGGCAGCGCGAGACCCCTTACCATAGCCATCCCTCACCAGACCACCCGTCCCCTCTCAGTGATGCTGCCCCGGCCTCCGCTGCCCCCCCCTGCCCCACCCACACCCTGCCTAGAGCACCCGCTGCTCCGCATCCAGCACTGGGAGGCGACGGCCCCTGCGGCAGGGTGACCCTGGTTCTCTCGCCCAGCTCCAGAGCTGCCACCGCTCAGACCAGCCACCACCTTGTGGAGTGGGCCCCTCGAACCACCCCGTGCACCCCCCTGCCCGAGTCTGCTCATCACAGAAGTGTGTTTGTCTGTTGTGTTGATCGGGCCAGGGGCCTGCGACACTGTGTCCAGAACCGGGCGCGTGGCAGGTGCATACCCGGTAAGTGTTGAATGAGCAGACAAGGAGTCGGGATGATGCCCAGGCCCCGGCAGGTCCTGGGCCTGGTTCGGGCGCTGAGAGAGGGAGGATGTGGCGGCTTTCCCTCGGGACAGGGGCCGCAGACCCCTTTTCGGGGAGGCCACTCCTGTGGTGTTGTCCTAGCTGAGCGAAGTTCACTAGGGGCACAAGCCTGTGCTCCACTCACCTTAGAGACCTCGGCGCTGAGTACGGGGCCTGCCACAGAGAGCGCGCCCCATTAGCGTCCCCTGGGCAGATACATGATGGGCTGAAACAGCCGCTGGTGTTTCGCAGCAATCCCAGTTTTGTGGGCTGCCCATGGCCACAGAGACGCCAGGCAGCAACACCCTGATTGGGGATCAGCCGGTGGGCCTGCCCACAGCAGGAGTCTCTGGGGAGGCGATGTGGCCCACTTGGCCGGGGGCTTGGGGGCCTGCCCCCCATCGTCCTGGAGCTCCGCCGACAGGCCTGGGCCCTGACTCAGTCGCTGAGACTCCAGGGGAGCCCCTGCTCAGGATGAACGAGTGGGGACAAGCATCATCATGACGGGTACCCCCAAACGCGATGGTTGTGCGGGCTCGGGACACATAAGGAAAGTGGGTAACACCCCCAGGCCCTGTGCACAGGGCGTCGGCGGTGGGTCAGACAGCTGCACGGGACCGTTCTGGATCCAACACCAAGTCCACGCCTTCCCCGCATTGTCCCAGAGGGCCGGCGGCCATCTTGTCGGGGCGTCTGTCTCCGGCGCCACAGCCCTCGTAACTGCCCCTCTGCCCCAGACAGCCCACCCTCACCCTTTGGTCCAGATGTGGACACCAGTTTCTGTGGTGGCGTTTTCACTGTCAAAGGTGTTTGGTTTGGAGCCAGAGTCTCCACTTACGTCTGGAGGATCGGGAGACTCACTTCAACCGCCTTGACCCTCAGTTTTCTCACCTTCGAAGTAGGGGCGTGTTTTCCTGGTCCGAACGTTCTGAGAAGTCGGCATGGCCAGCAGCTTAGCACCCGGCCAAGCGTCTGGGGCGTCGTTCATCCCTTACGATGGATGGAATTATTACTGCCCAGTGGACGTCTGCTGTTTGAACTGACCGACGTGTCCTCTGCCCTTCAGAGGCGCTCGGTCTGCCAGAGAAGGTGCATGGAAGGTGCCGGAGTCAGTTCTCGGGTCCTGCACCCCTCATCCCCGGTCCCCAAGTCACCACCAAAGGTCACCTGTGCCCCAACTGGGCCTCGGTCCCAGCACCTGCTGTCCGGAGTGGGAACGGCCCAGTCCTGGATCCTGGCTGGACGCCCCTTCTGGGTTTCCACATCACCTCCTTGGAGGCCTCCTAGGAGATGGGGACAGGCTGGGATGGGGAGACCATCAGCCTCACCCTCGTCCTGCAGATGCTGCAGAACACAGCCCTGCCCCCCCTTCTGCATCATTCACCTCCCGCTGGGGGGACAGTCTGTGGGCGTGTGACCCGCCCCGGAGGAGGGCCGATGGGAGACGGGGCTCCGAGGACAGCACCCGGTGTTGAGAGGAGCACTGCAGACTTGGCATAAGAAATGGGGTCTCCGTAATGATGGCTTTTTAGACCATTTATCTCTAGCGTCTGGCTAAAACCCACATTCGCGAGTGAATGAACAGACTTTCGGGAACTAACAGACGCCGCAGGAGCCAGCGCCAAGCGGCCAACATGGAATTGAATTAACACACTTTTACTGCGACACAAACAGTGAGACTGATTAACTTGATTGTTTTGTACTCACTGTTTTCGAGCCATTGAAAGCACGTTCTCCTAATTAACCTTCTGGGTTTTGTCAAAGCCCTGAGCCAGGATTTATCAGTGCTCTGCTCATGAGCAAACACCTCCCGAGTCCCCGCAGGGCAGAGTCCATCAGGGGAGACTGCTCGGGTCTGTCTGCACGCATCAGTGAGTATCACCCACAGTGACCGTGCGTGCTCTGTATTCCTCACGGTCATGACACGACTGCGACCAGTTTATGGACATACAGAGTGACAAGGAGGGATGAGCTTAGGAAAGGCCCCTCAGTGAATGTGACAGCTGCACGTCTGGCTCCCAGTCTCACAAGCCCAGAAACATGCTATCAGCACTGCAAGAGTGGCTCTGTTTCTTGGGACAGACTCACATTCACCAAACTCATAGAGGCTGATGTATAGACCAGGATTAAGCCCTTAACCATGGAGGGTCAGCTGAGTTCTCTCCCTGGGGCTGAGCTGCTTGGGAAGCTGAGTGAGAATTACAAGGTGGTCTTTAAGCTTGGAAGCAGAGTTGCCAGCATCAGGCTGGGTCTGAAAGAGGGGAAAAGCTTTGATTCTGAATGATGCTTGGCAGGTCCCCAAAGGTAGGGCCATTTGATTTATTCATTCTTCATCTCTAGCACTTAGCACATAGTGGGTGCTCAATAAACATTTGTTGAATCAATAAATATGTCCCAAAAGGCTGACCCAGGTCCCAACAGCTGAGGGAATGGCTGTGTGGTCTGGGCATGTTTAGGGAGGGCCGTGTGGAGAAAGTGGGCACAGCGGGCGCAGGCTGTGAACCCTGGCATCCTTAGCACGGGGACTCATAAGGTGGCGGTGGGAGAGCTCTCGAGAGAACATGAAAAATTAGTCCTGGACAGGTGTTGAGAACTAGACATGTGGGCTGGCTCAGTCGTTACATGGCCGTATGTGTGGCCCCCAAAAGATGGTAAACTTAGGAGGAGTTGGGGGCTAAGGTACAGAACACAGGTTGCCCCGAACCCAGATAATGCCAGTGGTCACTGGCTTAAAGGAAGGCGGTCAGCTGAGGTGGGCTCTCACCAAGTGACAAACATTGGACCCACAGGCTCACGGCGAGGGTTGGGCATCGCACAGGGGCACGGTCTCCATGTGGGGGACCCCATGTGCCTGTGAGCTGTTGGCCGTCTGCCCCAAAGCGATATCTCCAGCCTGGGTGGTCCTTGGACTTCCTGGCTGGCCAGCCCGCAGTGCCCGGGCCCCGTTCATCAGGCGTCTGGATGCACCGCCCCGGCTGAGACCGGAGCTTCCTGTCTTCCCGCAAATGACCGTTCCAAAGATAGATGTGCCTTTGCTGATCGTTAGAATATGTTCTTTATCAGCAGCTGGGTGCTCTGAGATGGAGCCTCACTATTTCTAGCCCTGGAAAGCAGAGGCGAAGGGTTATTCTGAAAGTAGTTAAAATGTTCTCTATGTGGGCTCCGAGGCTGCACCTCAGGGCTAGTTCCTTCCTTGCTCTGGGAGAGGGCGACTCTGAGGCACCTGCTCTTTGTTCTGGGGACAAACACAGTGAAATGAACAGGATGAGCCCCGAGGCCTGGTTTGTCGTTCCTGTTTCATGACTCAAAGCTATACATCTCAGTGGGAAGCTTTTACAGTGAAAAAGTGGGAGGCTTCCGATCTCCGCAAGAGGGTGTGTATTGGCAGTAAGATTGTCCAGGCTGGGGCTTTATTTCCTGAAAACGGGCATGCTTTAGGTGGCTCATCTGGGAGCCTCCTGGCTCAGCATCACACGCTCAGGAAGGGACCCGGCGCCACCGCGGGAGCCCTGCCGGCCGGCAGAGCTGCTGAATTCTGTGCAAGGCCCACGGCCACCTCACCAGGGGCCACAATGGCTTCTGTCCCCGTTGAGACCACCTGAGACCTCAGTCCCCTGTGACGTGTGCTTTCCTGGGAATATCAGTTGTAGGACAGACAAGCCTGAACGCCCGGTCAGTCTTTAACAGCGGTTATTTCTTGTTTGTTTTGCGGTCAGGTGAGGATGTTCCTGGTCAGCAAGTCCCCTCCCCGAGAACATCCACGGACCCAGGCCTCCATCCTGCAAGTCCCTGGTGGGCTCTGCATTCAGCCTGTGGGTGGAGACAGACACGGAAGATGCACCTGCCGCTCACCCACCTGTTCCTGCCGTGCTGAGAACACGCACGTGGCCCTGCCAAGGCGCCAGGTGGGCCCCACAGAAACACCTACACGGGGCAGAAAAATGGGAGGGGGGAGCCCGGGAGGGAGGCTGAGGAAGATCCCTTCAAAGAATCACCCTTCTGGGGTGGGGCTGCCTGGCATGGCCCAGCTGAAGGGAGGTCTTTGGGCCTGAGCAGGAGGGCGCGTGAGCCTGGAGCTGCCATGCTGCGTGCTTCCAGCCTCGCCTGTCACTGCAAGCAGGGGAGTTCTCGGGGGGCATCGCCCAGCCCAAGAGTCATCCTCATCCACCTCCCTGAGGAGCTGCATTAGGTCCTCCAGGGGCATCCGTGAGCCTCTCCAGCTCCTCAGGCCCCATCGCCTCAAGGAAAGAGGCAGCTCACGCAGCCCCCGTGAGCCCCAGCCTTCCCAGCGGTAAAACACAGTTCTCCTTCAAAGTCCCTCTGGCTCAATGGTTGTTGACGGGGGTACTTTCGTCCCCCAAGGGGATGCTGGGCAAGGTCTGGAGACAGTTTGGGTTGTCACACTGGCCACTGGCGTCCTGTGCGCACGGGACAGCCTCACACAGGATGGTCCAGCCCGCGGTCGCTGGTGCTGAGTCGAGAACACTCGGTTCCCACCACACAGAGATTAGCCCGCACGAATCTGGGTTTGCTCCGAACGTGTGATTTCTGTGTGTGTGGCACACGCGAGGGTTCTGGCGTTGGCTGTCCCTCAAGTAGCTCCCGGGACCTGACACCAGCGTGTCACCACAGCAGCTGTGTTTCGGGAGCAAGCCTGAGTTCCCCACCGCGTCCTTCCCTCTACAGGACTGAGAGAACTGAAGCAGGAACATGAAGACGGTGCGCTGGGTTTCCGCTGTGGAATTTAGACTTTTGTCCCCAAATGTTGGTGGGAGGGACAGTTTGCTCAGAGCCCCCCATTCCTCCCTGTGTCCGCCAGGTCTGAGGACACACAGCTGTGACATGGACGCCTCCCTCCCTCCGTCCCTTCACCTTTACCGAGCACCTGCTATGGGCTAGGCTCTGTCCCGTGCGCTGGCCATGGGGACAGGGACTCGGACAAACGTCCTGGAGTCCTGAGAACATAAATACATCGTCATGGGCAGTTTATCTTCACAGTCAAGAGCTGTCTCGATGGAAGTCAGTTTATTTTGTCCCAGTGTCAGCTAGGAGAATCCTCTCAGATACTCTAGTCGAGGGATCACAGACCATACACTTTTGTTACAGAAATCACAGATTTTAGCCTCCCTGCATTGGGAGCCCTCTGGAAAGCCTTCCAGCCTGCCCCCCGCTGCCAGGCTGGGGAGCCGGCCCCACTGAGTCAGGGGATGCAGAAGATAGGGGCCCTGTGGGGGCAGAGGAAAGCACCAAGACTTGGCCAATTCCTTCCAGGCTTATAAAATTCCAGGGCCAAGTCCAAGCTCCCGAAATAGAACGGATGGAGAGCAAACTTCCTGGCTTTGGAGGGACCCCCGGGCTGCTGAATGGGCTGTTGGGTACGGGAGGGGGTGTGAAGGTGGGTGGGTAGAGGGACCCGAGTGACCGCAGATGATCATGGCCCAGGGCCCCAGGGCGGCAAGGGCACCAAATCCCTGTGAGCTGTCACCTCTTTCTTTAGCAAGAGACAGTTTGCTTTCTGTGGTCTTAGGCAGGAGCAAATGACAATGTGGCCGTGGGCTGTGCAGCCGTGGGCCAGTGACACGTCTGTCCCGCGGGCCGGGGCGTGGGTGCTGCGTGTCCACAGCTACGGGCAGCGAGAAGCGCATGCCTGGGTTGGCGTCTCTGTTCTGAATACACCAGCTCATTCACCCACCATCCTCGGTAAGAGGTTCTTAGTTCATCAGCAGCGTGTTAAAAATTTATAGCTCAACAATGAGCCTTTACGTGGACATATTCTCTGGTCACAATTTGTCGGGTTGAGTGAAGGCTATTTGTGATGTGTTCATTGTCTCTTATGAAGGTATCAGGCACCGTTAAACAAAAACAAGCATTAGATTATAAAACAAGACAGGCCTGCAAAACCAATTTGCTCACTGTGACCAGACGGGAAACACTGACTCGAATCCGCTGGGCATTGACCAGCTCCCAGATACGCTCTGGGATTTTGAAAATCACCGTGTGGGTTTGGGGCGCACACTTCCTGCCACGGTGCCTCAGTTTCCCTTCTTGTTAGCCCAACCCAGACACACGGTTGGAGGATTGAAACAAAGCAATCACACCCACAAAGTCTGCGTGCTGACCCTCAGGCTCTGGAATCACCTCCTGATGGCGAGAGCTCCCTCCCATAGTCTGGACGCTGACGCCCCAGCCACAGGCCCCTCTGTCCTACACAAGAGCGAGAGGACGTTCCCCGAGTGTGCTGGATTCCAGAACCACACACACTCTCTTCTCCTGGTTCCTCTGGCCGGTGCAGACTGGCTGGGCTGGCTGCCTGGGGTGGCGCCTTGGGGCCGCGGAGGATGGGCACTGCAGCGGGCCGCCCCAGGGGGAGGTGCGGGATCTTCTCTGTCCCTTTATTCCTTGGGGATGTGACCACGGTCTTCCCAGGATTAAGTCAAGCTTGTGCCTCCAGCCCATGTGTTTCTTCAAGGGGACACAAACGTTCGATGGCGTGGCGAAGTGTGCTGTGTGCACATATGGACAGGGTACCATCTCCCTCTTAGTGTTAAGGACGCTGAGCCCAAGGCCGGCCAGCTGGGACGCTGAACCGCGGCTGAGAGTCCCCCGCCCCACCGCTCCCCCCAGCCCCAGGCCTGCGGCGTCCCTTGGGCCCGCAGGCATCCCTGAGCGAGTCCTTCCCTGGCCAAGCCTTCCTGTGCTGCTGCCACTCACAGAGCCAAGCTCGGCCCTGCACACATGGCCACGGACCCCAGGGAGCTGGCGCACGCTTGTGCAGGGGACTGTTACCAGTGGACGCTCGAGGGTGCGTGGGACTGTCCTTCTTACTTGGGTCCTGATTTCCTCTTACCAGAGGCCGCGTCCACACGGGAAAGTGCAGCCTTCTTGTTTGGAGCTGTGTGGCCATCAGAAGCACCTGGCCTCCTCATCCCTCCTCCCGCCTTTGGTTTTCCGAGATTGCTTTACAGTCTAGAAGACGAGTGGGAAATTCCCATAACAGCCCCCAAGAAAGGAAGGAAATCCAGAGCTGGCAAGCCCACAACGGACTCTGTCCCAGAAAGTCCTCCCTTCCGTCCTGCTGCGCGAGCCCCTCGGCTCCCATGGGGTGCAAGGGCGCGGCCTCACCGCAAGTGCATGGCCCGGCCGGGGGGCGGTGGGGGTGAGGGTCCTGTCGGCACGTGGACCTCCCGCGGGGGCTGCCAGCCACAGTGATGGGCGAGGGGCTGGCGTGGACAAGGCCTCCCACTTCGCATCCGCCTTCCGGGTTCCAGAGGAGGCCGAAGTCCTTCCCCATTATCTGCACATCATGAAACTAATTCATTTTATTTAACTTCTCACTTGCTGAGCAACTATTACGTAAAAGCCATTCCCCACAGAAGGGTCTCTGAGACTAAAAAGAATGTAAGTCCTTGTCCTCAGGAGGACAACAGACACGGGGCGGGAAGGACGATGGGCACAGGGCATGGAAGGACGGACGGAAACGGGCAGGGAGGACAACGTCAATACGGAGCTAAGCTGGACACAAAGGCCAGGGCACAGGGAGGAAGAGGAGCAGGACCCACAAATCTCTAGGCCTGAGATGGCGCTGGACATCCCTGGGGGCCACCCCATGCACCCTGCACCCTGAGCAGCAGGATCCGGCTCTGGCTCAAGGGGACCCTCTGTGGCGCTGCAGGCAAGGGGTCTGGGGAGACTCACTTTCCCTCATGAGCATCCAGGTGCCCCCTCTGCCCTTCTGGGCACTGGCGGCCTCCCCAGTCCACACAGGGATAGGGCGCGGGGAGCAGGGAGGAGGGAAGGAGTCACGTTCCCCCCAAACTGAGGATCTGGAGGTCAGTGTCTGGGAGATGAGGTAACGTCTGGAGCTGCTCTCCCGGTGGAGACAGGGCACGCACGGCCGTGTGCCCAGCAGGCGGTCCCCGCCCCCCCCCACACCGCCGAAGTGCCGCAGATCTTCTAGGGGCAGAGTGGCAGCAGGAGGGGTGTTTAGAGGCCTTCAGGAAGCCTGGGCTCCATCCGTGCAGGCCGGTCTGCGACCTCGCTCAGCCTCCTTCCTGCGCCAGCTGCCAACTTCTCTGTCAGCGCCTAAGGGAAGGGTGGCCTCGGCGGGGCTGGGGGAGGGGGACACAGAGGGCTCGCGTGCGCGGGTTGGGGGGCAGCTGTGGGGCTGTTCTGGGGACCGTCTACGCACTGGGCCCATCTTGGCACACGGCCCGTCTGCCCTTGTGTGAGGGTGCAGCCGCACCAGCCGTGGGCCCCTTCAGTCCACGGTGCCTGGGTGTGGCGGGGGCCGGGACCCACGCAGCCCCGCAGAGGAGAGGTGGGTGCCTTAACACCTTTCCCGGAGCCTCCTTCCGCTGTCCAGACCCTATGCAGTGGCACTTAGCATTTTGCATGTCCTGGCCGTCCTCATTTTGCAGGACGGTTGCTGGTCACTATTGAGAAACGGGCTGGCAGAGCGAACCCCACCTGCCCCGGCAAAGAGTTAACCAAGTTAATGGCCAGCTGGTTAGTTGGGTGCAACTGGCTGGGATTCACACACCACGGAACGGACTTTGGCAGGGGCACTGACCCCTCTGTTGGCTTGGCTGTCCCACTGAGATGGGGTGGAAAGGGCGCACAGCTCGGAGTCCTGCACCTGCTGCCTCTCACACCTGCACTTACCCTCGTCCAGCCACAGGGACTGGGCTCGGGCCTCACCGTCCTGCAAGGAGTCCACACCCAGGCAGCCTGGCTCCGCTGAGCAGCAGACCGGCAGGCCAGCTGGACTCGACCCCGGCCGCCATGCAGTGCTGGGCAGCCCAGGGTCTGGGGTCTCTGGCCTCCAGCACCAGCGGGGAAGGAATGGGGTCCCACAGGCCCTTCTTTTTCAAGAGAAGCCGCCTTCCCTCCGACCCCAGAGTAAGGACCGGGGAGGCTCCCTCCTCACACGTCAGAGGTGTGATCTGGGGTCAGTCAGCGCCGACCTTCCCTTTCCATTCTCTCCCAAGCGGTGCCTTACTTTCCGTAGCCTAGAACTGACAAAAATGGCAGAGGTCTGAGGAAATGGGGTCTGCCAGGGTTACTAGAATATTCCCGAATCTTTGTCTGCCTGCAGCCTTGCTGCCCACAGCGACAGGCAGGGCTACAGCAGGGCTGTCCAGCTCCTCTTGGGGCCTGGGGTCTCCCCTGCACAGACTGTCACCCAGCCCAGCCCGAGTTAGCGTTAGCGTGGATTTCCCACAGGGACAGTCTGGGATCACACGTCAACGATGCTGTGTGTGTGCACGTGCGCATCCGTGCATGCCCACAGTGTGTGTGCGCGTGTGCGCGTGTGCATGCATGCCTGCCCCCACCGTGTGTGTGTGTGTGCGCATGCATGCCTGCCCCCGCAGTGTGTGTGTGTGCGTGTGTGTGCCCGCCCCCGCCGTGTGTGTGTGCATGCCCACCCCATGGTGTGTGTGCACACATGCATTTGTGTGTGTGTGTGTGCATGTATGCCTCCCCCTGCGGGGTGTGTGTGTGTGCGCGTTGTGTGTGTGTGCACACGCGTGCATGCATGCCTGCCCCCATGGTGTGTGTGTGCGTGCGGTGTGTATGTGTGTGTGTGTGCATTCTGTGCACGTGTGCATGCCCGCCGTGTATGTGCATGTGTGCGTGCGCGTGCATGCATGCCTGCCTCCACGGTGTGTGTGTGTGCATGCCCCCCTGCAGTGTGTGTGTGCACGCGTGTGCATTCTGTGTGCGTGTGTGCCCACCCCTGTGGTGTGTGTGTGTGTGCATGCATGCCTGCCCCTGGCGTGTGTGTATATGCATGCTCGCCCCACGGTGTGTGTGCGTGTGTGCATTTGTGTGTGTGTGTGCGCGTGCGTGCATGCCTGCCCCACAGTGTGTGTGTGTGCGCATGCCCGCCCCATGGTGTGTGTGTGTGCATGCGTGCGGTGTGTGTGTATGCGTGCATGCGTGCATGCATGCCCACGCTCAGGGTGTGTGTGTGCGTTGTGTGTGTGCATGTGTGCATGCCCCCGGTGTATGTGCATATGTGTGTGCACGCGTGCATGCATGCCTGCCTCCGCGGTGTGTGTGTGTGCGTGCCCCCCCCCTGCAGTGTGTGTGTGCACGCATGTGCATTGTGTGTGTGTGTGTGTGCGTGCCCACCCCCGCGGTGTGTGTGTGTGTGTGTGTGTGTGCGTGCATGCCTGCCCCCGCGGTGTGTGTGTGCCGAGGGAGGTGTGTGCATTCATTTGGTTTCTGGAGGCGGGAGAGGTGGTGTCCCAGGGACAGGACTCCATGGCACCAGGTGGGAAGTCCAGGCTCTGGGCACTGTGTCCTCTGACGTCAGTGACCTGCGAGATGCCCTGGGGCCGGCTCCTGTGGAAAGCTCTGGAAGACTCCGGAGCAGAGCAGAAGGCCAGGTCTTGGACTGAAGCGCCAGTTCCCTGGCTTCCCGGGCAGAGGTCCTGCAGCACCACCTGGGGGCGGTGAGGGGAGCGGCCGCCGGAGGCCACCTGGGGCTTCTCTGGGGTCCATGGGGGTCACGCCCGGCACTGACCCCAGAGGAGAGGCCGCGGCTCCTTGGGAGGCTCTGGGGATGTGCTGGCCCTGGAGTCTGGGCCTGGCCGGGCCCTGGAGTGACCAGAAGACCCCATTCCCTCCCACCCGCCTGCCCTGTTTTTGTCTGAACAGCTGTGCTGTTAGGAGGTGACAATCACTGAAAGATCCCCCGAGTGTTGGAACCCAGGGAGACCCTGGCGTCGGCCGCCCGTCTTGTCGTAGGTGAGGAGCCCGCGGCTCAGACAGGCTGTCTCCCCGGCCTGGCCGCCCTCCAGCGTGTGGGGACCCCGCCCATCTGCAGAGCCGAGGCTGGGCACCCATGGGGCCCAGGGAGCCAGGCGGTGAGGCTGGCACGCGTGTGGGGAGGGGGAATGCAGCGGGAGGTGGGCGCCAGGGCTGGAGACATGGCCGGCACCTGGTCCAGGAGAGAGGCCGCCCGCCGTCCCGGTGGATGGGAGAGGGCGCGAGCTCACGGTGGGATTCACCCCACCTTCCTGGGCCCAGCCACGCCCTGCGTGGTGTCTGGCCTCGCACCACCAGGTCTGTCTCCAGGCACTCACTTTGGTGGCTTCCCCTTACTGAGCACCTGTACCCCTCTGCGCAGTGGCAGGGAGGGCTGAGGCCCCGCACCGCCGGTGTTTCGGGACGGCTCCTTCTCAGGCTCAGAGGGACAAGGAGCTCCAGGCCTGTCCCCTGAGCTGCCTGCATCCCTCAGACATGCCCTTTTCTAAGGACACCTGTCAAAGTCACACTCTGAAGAACATGTAGATTTTGCAGGGGACACGATTCAGCCTACGGCAACGCACGGTTCTGCTCCAGTGGCCCCTGCGTGTTTCCTTCTGTGATCTGGAAGCCGAGGGCCCAAGGGAAGGGGCATTCCAGGGCAGGAGATGCTTGGAAGCTTGGGGAGCAGCGTGCAGTTCTGGGGATTGTGGGGGCAGGACAAGCCACTGCTGAGGGAACGGAGACCCTGACATGGGCTTGAGGGAAAGTTCTGCTTTTTGGGGCGTGAGGACACATCTCCTCCATCTCCTTGGGAACCCTTCAGCAAGGATTCCCTGGTTTATCCCCTTGTTGGAGTTAGATTTGTGTTGGGGAGGTGACATGAGGAAGCCCAATTTGGCTCAAGGGCAAGACCAGGCGCTGCTGGGGGCCCCGGAGGCCCCAGCAAACCCAGATTCTACTCGCCTCTCCCAGGACCAGCGCCTGGCCCTCGTCCCGCACACCCCGTGGCACCGCCTGAGCGCCAGTCGGCACCGTCTCCATCCCCACCCGCAGTCATGGCCCACGGCCAGGACCTGGTTCCTTTCTCCTCCGCCCCATCCCGGCCGCTGAGTATGGCGCCCTGCACGCAGCAGGTACTCGAAGGCCGCCCTTCCACACAGGGCACCCAGGGTGTGCGGGATTCAGGTGGGATGTGTGACCACACCTGGCACTCCCTCGATTTCACAGCCGGTCAACCACAGTCCCCGGCAGATTCCCCTCCCAAAACTGGCAGGTTTGGAAGTCTCTAGAAGAGCCCCATGTCCACGAGGCTGTGGCCACTGCGCCCTTGGCTCTCACGCTGGGGGAAGGAGAATTCTGGCCGAGGCACCTGGCGCTGGAGGCAGATCTAAACCAGGCGGCTGTTTTCTTCAGGCGCGAGAAAATGGAATTTGCCTGATAGTGTCTGAGAACCTCTCCCCACTTCATAAATTCTGTTTGAAAGGGAGGCTAATGGTTTCAGGGACGGCGTGTTGGAGATGGATCGTAGCGGTCAGAAGACAGTGTCTCCCAGACCTGCTGCCTTGGGCTGCAAGCCAGGCCCTGCAGACTCGGGGTGGGGAGGGTCTGCAGCTGGAGTAGGGCCCCCCGTGGGCTGAGGGACGCACGAGGGGGGCTGCAGCCAGGGGACGTTGCAGAGGCCGGGAGGGGCTGGGGGACGCTCTCTGAGGAAATCAAGTCGGGGGCCCCTCGCTGCCAGGGCACCATGACGATGAGTGTGGCCTCGCCGTGTGGGGAGCTGGTGCTGCTGAGGGCTCTGGCCTCCGAAGCCCCGTGCCTCACGGTGCCCGTGTGGGGACCAGGAGGTGGGGCCCGGCCGCGGGCCTGATGGGAGGGAGAACTGGCTCTCCTCTGGGCCCGGTGACGCCGTTGGCAACGCATACCTGCTCCTGTGTGTTCCACACACGTTCCCATGTGCACACAACGCTCCTGAGATAAGCCAACATCTAGTACATCCCGCACACCGTGTGCTCATCAGCTGGTCCCTAACACCTGGAGAGAGCAACCTCTGTACTTCAGACCCGGCCAATCTCACCACTGTGGCCACGCCCACCCTACAGACGGGGAGGCCGAGGCTCCGGGACACCGGGGCTGCCCGAGGAGCAAGCAGTGAATGGCAGAGGCAGGTGTGTGCCTCGGGGCCCCACTCCCAATCACCACTGCATGTGGCTCCCGCTGACCGGACACCAGCTCTGTGCCCGGCCTCACACCAGCCCGGCAGGAGCATCAGGTAATTCCCAGAGCCGCACTCTGAACTGGTGTCTTGCTTCCAAACCCCAGGTGCCCAGTACCTCCGGGCCCTTCCCCTCCAGGAGTGGCTCACGCCGGACCCCACACCCTAACCCGGGCCAGCCTGGCTTTTCTTGTTGGCTTGTTAATCATCACAGTCTGTCCGGGGACACAGCGGGGTCCCAAGTTCCAGGAGTCAGATCTGCTGGCCTCTTTGAGATCCAGCCTCCCGGTGCCTGGGGTTTTACTGTTCCTGCCTTCAAATGCAGGTTTGAAATACCCACATCCGTCCAGAAAAACTCTCGCAATTGTCTCTGGAGTAAGCTAAGGTGTCTGCAGGAGCTCAGGTCTTTGAAGGCAGCTCAGGAGCCTTCTCTCTGCTTTTTCTTCCTCTTTGAGGCTTGTTTTTAATGAAAAGAAATGGCAGCTGGTAACATCCCTGAAGCTTTTTAGTGGGGATCCTATAATGAGGTTTGCTTAAATTCTGGGTAGGAAGTGTTTCCTCCCCAGACTCAGATGCAGGGTTTTAAACTTCTGTGATGTCTGCGGCCGCGTCCCTTTGAGCCAGCTGGGTTTGCCTCTTCAAAGATGTCAGCCCAGCCTGGCCAAGTTTGGAGTTTACAGTTCCGCTGATGGCGAGCCGCGCGCGTGTGAAAATAGGTCAGCCTGTTTTCTTCCCTCCCTCTCTTACAGAAACTGTATGTGTGTGTTCCAACATCCCGTCAGTCAAAAGCAGTTGAAGCAATAGCTCACTTTTCCCCCCAAAAGATTCACTTCAAGACTGACTCAGATTGTGGAACACTTCAAGGAAAATTTTTTCCATGAAAGTGAAGTGCAATTAATGAGGAGGGAGCTCGTGGGAGAGAGAATTCATCTGTGTTCGCTGAAATGCCTGTTCCCTCCATATCCAGATTATTAGGAGACGTGAACATTTCTTTCCATGACGAATCTACACGGCTTAATTTTCCCAACTGAAACTTTAAACAAGATGAAATCGCACACACGTCCACACTATGTTGTTTGAAGGGACTGATGAAGAAAGTTCCCAAAAACGCGTAGAACGAGGAGCCGGTGCGGCCAGGAGCACATTCGCCGTGGGCTGGGAGGGGAAGGATGAGAGGCGTCCACGCGAAACGGCTCAAATGCTTTTTACTGACACAGGGAAGCAGCCAGGTCCACAAAGATTGCACTTCACCCTGTTTCTCCCGAGTTCGGGCGCGTTCCCGGCTCTTGGCTCTCGGCTCAGCCCTGGGTGTCTAGGAGAGGCTCCTGAGCTGCATCCCGCCTTCCTCCCCTGGCCTCGCTGTGCTCCATGTCTGCCCACACCCCTGTTCGTACCCGCCCCCGACAAGGGCCCTCCCTTTGCTCCCTGGTCCTCAGCTCTCCCCTCCTACTAGGTCTCCATGGGCACATCAACACTCTCAAGGCTCTTCCATCTTACAGCAGAGCCAAAATCTTTTCTTAACCCATCTCCCTCCTGAGCACCTGTCTGTTCTGCCCTCCACAGCCAAGTTGCTTCCGAAAGCAGTCTACACTTGCTGTCTCCACTCTCTAGCACTAGTCATTCCCCAAACAACTGCCCTCTGCTTCCTGACACTGCTCTGAGTGCATCAGTGACCTCCACAAGCCAAAGCCAGGCCCCTTCTTATGGGATTTCCATATCGCATTTGACAGTGACCATCTGTTTGTCCATCCCCACCCCACCCACCCACCCTTCTACCCATCCTTCCATCCATCCATCCACCCATCCACCCTCCCAACCTTCCATCCCATTCATCCATCCACCCACCATCCATCCTTCCACCCACCCTTCCATCCATCCACCCACCCTTCCATCCATCCATCCATCCACCCACCCACCCTTCCATCCATCTACCCACCCATCCATACATTCATCCATCCATCCATCTACCCATCCTTCCATCCACCACCCATCCATCCATTCATCCATTCATCCATCTACCCATCCTTCCATCCATCCACCCATCCATCCACCACCCATCCATCCATCTATCTATCCATCCATCCACCCATCCTTCCATCCACGCACCCATCCTTCTATCCATCCATCCATCCATCCATCCATCCATCCATCCATCCTTCCATCTATCCATCCTTCCATCCTTCCATCCATCCATCCACACACCCATCCATCTCATCCATTCATCCATCCATCTACCCATCCACCCTTCCATTCATCCATCCATCCACCCACCATCCATCCTTCCATCCATCCTTCCACCCACCCTTCCACCCATGCATCCACCCATCCTTCCATCCACCCACCCATACTTCCATCCATCCACCCATCCTTCCATCCATCCACCCATCCTTCTATCCGTTCATCCATTCACCCACCCACCCATCCACCTTGGAGGACCACAGGTGCAGGGGGAGGTTTCTCTGAACATCCCTTTTCTGCCTGAGGATGGATCCTCCAAAGGACCGCAGGTGTCACAGACCATGTCCCGGGAGGACTTTCTGGGCCACAGGATAGGGGACGGGATGCCACTGACCCTGGACAGAATTGTGACGGGCTGTCATTCCACCACCAGGCTTCTAGGGCCCGGTCCCTTTCCTACACATCATGTCCCCCCCCCAAGGAGGCCTGCACCCCCCCTTTCCCCAGGGTAGCATCTGGAATGCTGTGCCACCTTGGGAGTTACTCACATGCCCTGGGCGTCATCCACGTAAGGATGAGGTCTTCGTGCCAACAATTGTGCTCGTCCATCTCTCATTACAAGGGTCTCCTCTGGGAACTCAGAATGTGGGAGGGACGTTAGTTTTCCTTCCCTAAGGGGCATGTGGTGGCCCCTCCAGGCTGGGGTCCACGTTAGTTTTCCTTCCCTAAGGGGCATGTGGTGGCCCCTCCAGGCTGGGGTCCACATCCTGGCCTTCGCCCTGACCCTCCGTCTGCTGCCACTTCCTGCAGCCCCAGTGGCTGAGAACCGCTGCTTCCAGCCAGGCCCCCATGTATCCCGCTGCTAAGAACATCAGGTGTGGAGTCTCCTCATGTCTGAGAGACCCAGGGGACGTCTGGGCCTGGAGAAAGCACTCTGAGCCTCGCCCTGGGATGTGGGAGCAGAAAGGGACCTCGGAGACCTTCTCATCACCAGGGGGTGGGAGGCATGTGTTGCGGGGGGAGCGTGGGCTCAGCCACATCCCGCCGACTGCATCCGCCGGTTTGGAAGCACGTGTTTTCACAGTTGACACTGAACAACCAGGATGCGTTATACTGCTGGGCCACGTCAGTGGTTCATCAAATAAAGGACAGTCGGTGGCATGTCGGATGTGACCGCACGATTTCACTTCTGTTTTTATAACCAGCTCAGAGTTTCATTGACAAGGACAGTCCAGCGGCCAAGTGCATTGTCCCCTGGCTTGGCTGGGATGATGAAGGACCTGCCGACGGAGCTGAGCCGAGGCCATGGCGTGGACCTTCGAGATGCTCTGAGGCTCAGTCTGTTCTTACCTCAGAAGTGTGTGTGGAGACAGTGACCCCGGGGTGACGGGCGGCAGGCCTGCTCCCGGGCTCTGGGGCACTCCCGTGCCATGGCTGCCTCTGTGTGGGGCTTTACTTCCACGGGGATGGGGGTCTGAGCCGGGCAGGCAGCAGTCTGGGGACGACCCTGCGGCTCTCTGCATCGGCCCTGTGGTGGCGGAGAATGCGGAGCGATCGAAGGAGGCCCTGCATCCCATCTACCATTTTCTTTATACAGGGGTGTCCTGCATAACGGGTTACAAGCAGCCCATGTGGTTTACTTCGCCATGTGCTTGGGGCCTAATGGCACCAAGCCTGCCAGCACCAAAGTCGAATTTTTAAACAGCAATGGCTTTAAACGCCGATCAGATAAGTACGTATGTAACCAGTTAAAGTCCGACTGCCTTGCATAACCCGTAACTCACAAAACCGCACCCAACAGCAGCTGGCCATCGATCTTGTGACCCCGGGGCCACAGGAGACCCCAGACTGCCGCTGCCCTTTGAAGCTCTCTGCTGAGAGACCCAGCCTAGACATGAAGGCCCTCCGGCCCTGCGGCCCCACTGTCTCTGGAAGGTCAGGGTTAGGGCCGGGCCAGGGCTGGGCCTCCTGGGGAACCGTCCAGGCACCATCCAGACCGAGGGCGTGGCTCACGGCTGCCATCTACTGGTCACGTCTGCCTCCTCCATCAGCCCGGACTCGCCCTGGGTGTCGGGTGTGGAAAAGCAGGTTCATCTCATTGTAAGCATCGACCTAGCTTCACTGGGGTCTGTACTGTGAGGGTGAAGCGGGGTGGCTGAGAGGGCCTTCGAAATGCCACTGTTTTTCCTGAAGAACATAATACACAGGAGGGTCCATCCTCAGATACGCAGGAAGTTCTAAAATGGAGGAAAAGAGCAGAGCTTCCTTACCACAAACACAAGCACATTTTAGACTGCAGATGGGAGGAGGGAGCACGTGTGGCCCACTGGTTTTGCTGCCATCCCCATGGGCTGGTCCCTGACAGTCCCAAAGGGGCCACTGTGCTCAGGAAGAGGACCCGGCTGTCCCCAGCAGCAGACACCGCCCAACAGGGAACGTATGTCTCAGGAGAGGCAGAAGCAGAACTAGTGAAGATCCCCAGGGTCGCCACACCCAGGCGAGATGCCAAGTATCCAGACGGGCTTGGATAACATCATAAAACCCTACTCTTCATCCCATAAAACAAATGAGGAAACGTAAACTCAGAAGAGCTCGCTGATTTGCCCCAAAGTCACAGATTAAGTCCAGGCCCCACGTGGGATTGAAAAGCAGCTTCATCGGCTCTGAGTGACGGGTGTGGCCGCCTCGGCTGTCCCACCTGCCCCAGCATCGGGCCTGGGGCCATGTGTTCTGTGACAGAGGGCTGGGTGCCAGGTCACAGGGATAGGTGGGAATGTGTCCTCCTCCTCTGTCTCCCCCAGTTATGGGCCGGAGGGCGTGGGGCAGGTGTCGGGGTGGGTCAGACCCCATGGACACCATGTCCCAGCGTCCAGCGTAGGCATTGCCCCACGAGGGTGCGCGTGTGGGGTGACAGGACCCCTCACAGCCCAGAGCCACTGGTCCAGGAACCGCCTCCACCCTGCGGGTGCCTCCTGGCCACCCACAGCCCCGGGGCCCAGCTTCTGTGTCCACCCGGGACTGATGCTCCGTGACGGATGGCACCGAAGTCAAGGGAATATTCTTGTCTGACCACAGACACTCTTGTTGTCTGCTGTCCGGCGGGCTAGGCACGTCTCCGACCGCCCTGCGCCACTCCACCCCCACGGCTGCCGAAACAAATCACCGCAAACTGGGCAGCTTACACAACAGACTTCTGTGGTCTAGTCCGGAGGCTGGACGCCACGCACGGTGGCCACAGCGGGTTCCCTCTCAGGCCGGGGGACACCTTGTGTTGCGCCGTCCCCGGCTTCTGGCGATTCGCGGCATCTCGGGCGCTCTGGGGCGTAGACGCCTTGCCCTGACCGCCGCTAGAACCTGCGCACACAGTTCTCCCCGCGGAGCGTCTGCGTCCAGAGTCCCCCTCGTGGAGACAGAGCCCAGGCCCTGCGCCCGCCCCGCTCCACGGCCATCCCTTCAAACTACAAAAGTCCCGCCAGGTCCCTTTCCCGCGTCTCAGTTGTGAGGTCAACCGTGGTCGGGAAGCAGCTCGTCAGAAGGACCCAGCGTCCCTAACGCTGTGACACTTCCGTGCCTAGCTGTTGCTCAGACCATCAGTCACTGCTGTTAATCGCTTACCAGCCTAACTTCTCGGTGAAACTTGACCACAGGCATCTCTGTGCAGGAAACGCTTAGTCGGACGGGGTTCAGTCCTGTCTGCAGCTCAGGCGTCCACTGGGGCTCGTGGGATGTGTGCCCCGTGGACAAGGGGGGCAGGACCATAATTCCATCTGCAATAAGCGGGTCTCCACATCCGGTGACGCCTGAGCTACTGGGTTTGGGTCTGAAGCACACGAGCTACCGAGGGGACAGAACTGAACCTACAACACTCCACGACTGACCCTCGTCCGTTCCCTTCTGTGCGAGTTTCCCCTGAGCCATCGTGAAGTGAAGGGCCCCTTGTGGCCACACAGGCTCGGCCTCCGGGGCGTCGGGGGAGGGGCACAGGCTTGTCCGGAGCGTGTTGGTTCAGGATGTGTCCCCAGTTGGCAAAGGACAGGAAGGGTCTGTCCCCGCACGGGGTGACAGCTCCGTGGCGGGGGCAAGAACAAGGTCCCCGCACAGAGAGCTGCCGCACTGGGGGGAAAACGGGGACTTTCAGTGGCTACGGAGAAGCAGAGTCCGAAGAACCCCGGGGTGGACGACTTACTAGCTGAGCAGGTTGCTCATCCCTCATGGGTCTGCGTTTCCTCCTGTGAATGTGTGGAAGGTGTTTGGGGCCATGCCTGGGAGTGTGCCCGCCCGCCGCCCGCTCTTGGGGCCACCGCAAGGAGCCCAGACGCGGCGGATGCGGGCGGGCGGCAGATGCGACCCAGGTGCCTCGCAGAGTGGCCCCCAGCAGCCTTTTGGGCCTTCACCCTCGGCCACCCGGCTCCTGACTGCCCTGGTGCTCCCACAAGTGTCAGCAGGAAAATGCAGGTGGGAGGGTGCCCGCCACGGGCTGGGGGCTGCAGGGCCCGCAGAGCCTCACGTCCTGGCAGCCATGAAAGCCGTCACAGCCATTCTGGAAAGTGCCGGGCGGACACTCTTCTGCGACCCCTTCACCCCCATTATTTACCCCAGAGAGACGGGAGCAGGTGCACAGGAGGCTGTGAGGGAACGGCCGCACCAGCTCTGCGCACAGCACCCCCGTTCGTTCTGTGGGTGAGGATGAGCCTCAGCGGGAGGAGCCACAAACACCTGCTCGTGAATCCATAAAATGCGTGAAGAGGAGCAGACTGCTCAGTGTCCAGCCAGATGCAGGGGGTTAACTGAATGCCTATTTACACGAAGTTCTAGAAGGCTCAGCTCCCCCGTGTTGGTGGGAACCCCGACCCTGGCCGCCTGCGGTGGGGCAGTGGCGGGTTCCGCAGGGAAGGGGCAGGAGGCCACTCTCGAGGCAACGGAAATACTCCCCGTCCTGACCGAGGAGGAGATCACACTGGTGCAGACGTTTGTGCAAACGCATTGACGTGTCCACGTGGGATCCATGTTTGTGTTAGAAAGAGAACAACCCATGGGTTTCCGTCTCAGAAAATGGGCTGGTTTTGCCCCAGAGCCCAGGGGCGGGTGTCCAGCCTCATGGAGCCACGGAAAGCTGGTGGCCCATGTGCTCCCCGGGCTCCGCCCGGCCTCGACGCAGTTATTTTGTAAAGAACCACGCTCCTTGCTTCTTTTAATTTGGAGGTGGGAGGCGATCAACAACAAAAACCCCAAACCTGGCACTCCAAGCAGTTCAACCACACTCAGCTGACTAGGGGGCCACGTGCAGAGTGCTCTCTGCGGCCGCGTCCTCGGACGACGCTCCTCTGGGGCCAGTGGCCCCACACCCACCTCCCTCCCTTTGTTTGACTCCTGTGCCCGAAGGTCTTCCTCCAGGCCCTCTCCAAAAAGGACCTCTTGTTTTCAACAGCCCGGCACATAGAACCCTGGTGACTTATTTTTGCAAACCTCTCCAGGCTTGGCACGACCTGCAGGCCTGGACGATGCTGGCCGCATAACACAGCAGCAGCGGGGAGAGAGCTGGGAGCAAGGACGGCCAAGGTCATCGGAAAAACCAGGAACGCAGCCTCAAGCGTTAGGCCCTCAGGGCTGCTCGAGTGGCAAGTCCAGGTCAGGGCAGCGGGAAAACTCCGACGAAACACCCGCTTCCTGCAGGGCCCGGATGAGACATGATGTCACTGAGTTTTATCGTGTCTCAGGGAGGTGACCTTCCTGGGGAGGTGAGGTGCCTGCCCTCGGAAAAGAAACACGATTTCCAGCCCAAAGTCAGGAATAAAGCCGCCTTGTCCTGGTGGCCTGGACCACGGTGCCTGAGCGGGGCCTGCAAATTCCTTGCAAGCCCTGCCCGTAGCACTCACATCTCCAGCTTCGCTCCGTATCCCCGTGGAAGCAGCAGGAATCCCACAGACAATCACCACTCACTTGTCCAGTTCTTTTTTCTGGCATTTCCCTATCTCTAAATACACACACAGAATGCTGGCTCTTGATTTAACGTTCCAGATATTTTGTATCGATTTTTTATTGTGGTAGACGAGCATGTGTACTCCCTATTCTTCCGTTCTCCCAACAGACTTACTTCATGATCACAAACGTTCAGCCACGTCTACTTCACGTCGTGTAGAGACTACGTTCTTCACTGCAGATTCACATGATTGAGAGGAAACTTTCAAAGTCAAGTGTATTTGGAGCCATGAGTCAGATTCCCTTAGACGTTTCTAGCAGCCCCAAAGAAGAGTCTAGATTTTTCCAGAATAGTCTGTCTCACATACAGCAAGCTCTCCCCATTCTTAGACTATAGTTCTTCCCGCTTGAGAGTGACCCCAAGGGACCTCTCTACGGACGGTGATGCTGTGACGCGGGATGCAAGGAGCTTCTCCACTGACCACCTGGCGCCCACGTCACCGTCCCAACGTGACCCGGCCAGGCTTTCCTCCTGCCAGGTCTTGGGAAGCGACACTTGGAAAAATGGCCTGAAACAGAATTCCAGCTGTTGGGTCGGCTGATGGGAGGGAAGGCAAATGAAAAGAACTGAGGAATGTTTGGGGTCTTTGCCAGAAAAGAGAAATTCAGGAATAAATTAGAGTGGCCTGTTGAGTTCAACAGTGGCCAGGACATCTGCTGTGAACAGGCCCCCCCATAAACTATGACAGAAACGTCAAAAGGTGCTTTGGATTTTTGAGTAAGAGAATTAGAAAGGGTTGTGGGAGGGGCGCCTGGGTGGCTCAGTCGGTTAAGCGGCTGCCTTCGGCTCAGGTCATGGTCCCAGGGTCCTGGGATCGAGTCCCGCATCAGGCTCCCTGCTCGGCGGAGAGCCTGCTTCTCCCTCTCCCTCTGTCTGCCGCTCTGCCTACTTGTGCTCTCTCTCTATCTCTGTTAAATAAATAAAAATCTTTAAAAAAAAAAAAAAGAAAGGGTTGTGGGATGAACTCCCTCCTTATGTCCCAACATACTGTTCCCACAGAGACGCTCACCCTTGTCCTTCACAGGTCTGGCTTTGGCTTGGAAAACAGTCATGGGGACAGTCACCCAAAGCAAGGGGGTACCTGGGGTAACGCCGCCCCCCCCGAGCCCCCCACCCTGCCAGGACAAGGGAGCACCCTTCCTGACGGTCCTGATGCAAGACCAGGTTCCTGCAGCGTGGGGAGAAGCATGGCTGCCCCATGTGGCAGGAAGGTTTGCCCTGAGTCAGTGGCCTTTTACCGTCTTCCTGATTCCTGGTTACAGCTGTTCCTACAGCAGTGCCTTGGTGTGGGGGGTGTTGTCCTAGTATAACACTCACGAGAAGTACTTCTGTCTTCCTTCTTTATCCCTTCGTCCCCCCATCCCCCGTCCTCATCCCTCCACCCCTTCATCCCCCATCCCTCCATTCCCCATCCTCCTATCCCCCATCCCTCCATCACCGCATCCCTCCATCATCCCATTCCTCCATCACACCATCCCTCATCCCCCCACCCCTTCATCCCCCATCTCCCTACTCCATCCCTCTACCCTTCATCCCCATCCCCCACTCCTCCATCCCCCCACCCCTTCATCCTCCATCACCCTACCCCATCCCTCTACCCTCTCATCCCCCATCCCCCACTCCTCCATCCCCCCAACCCTTCATCCCCCCATCTCCCTACCCCATCCCTCTACCCTTCTTCCCCATCCCCCACCCCTTCATCCTCCCACCCCTTCATCCTCCATCACCCTACCCCATCCCTCTACCCTCTCATCCCCCATCCCCCACTCCTTCATCCCCCCACCCCTTCACCCCCATCACCCTACCCCATCCCTCTACCCTCTCATCCCCCATCCCCCTCTCCTCCATCCTTCCATCCCCCACCCCTTCATCCCCCATCCCCCACTCCTCCATCCTCCACCCCTTCATCCCCATCCCCCATTCCTCCATACCCCCACCCTTTCATCCCCATACCCCACTCCTCCATCCCTCCAAACCCCATCCCTCCATCCCCCACTCCCCCATCCCTCCATCCCCCACTCCCCCATCCCTCCATCCCCCATCCTCTTATACCCCCATCACCTGCCCCTTCATCCCCCATCCCCCACTCCTCCATCCCCCACCCTTCATCCGCCCACCCCTTCATCCCCCATCCCTTATTCCTCCATCCCCCCACCCTTTCATCCCCCATCCCCCATTCCTCCATCACACCATCCCTCCACCCCTCCAGCCCCCATCCAATCTCTCCATCCCCTCATTCTAGCCCAACCCCTGGCTGCTCATCAAAGTTGTGACCATCCCTCCACCCAGGAGCCCCACGCCATGCTGCATGGTTTGAAATGAGCCTCGGGCTCCTAGCCCTTCTGCCCCCCACCCAGCACCCAGCACCTCCCAGGAGCAGGCGCTGACACCAGGGATGCTGGGCGTCGCAGCACACCTCATCCATGCACCAGGCCCTTATTAAGCATGTACTATGGACCAGGCACCGTATGGGGCTTAGGCTACAGTGATGAATAAGACAACGTCCCTGCCATCAGGGGCTCATAGTCTAGGCCAGTGACAAAGATCTGTAGGGTTACAGGAATGGAAATTCACCAGGCAGATGGGGATGAGGACGGAGAGAAGGAATTCCTTCTCCAAGCCATATGTGGTCTGTGACGGCCAGTGAGGGTGGGACATCAAAGAAAGGTCTGCCCGCGGAGCTTGTAGTCCAGAGGGGCGAGGGGCCAGACAGGCTCACGGCTCTCACAGGAAGTCGTAAGTGCGTTTTAGAAGAACAGGTAAGGTGCCGAGAATTTGCACAAAAGGGAGAGAGGATGCTGGGTTGGAGGCCTCCCAGGAGGCTGCATGGGCTGGGTTTTGAAGAACATAAAGGATGGATGTGCAGAGCTGGGAGAACGTTCCAGAAGGAAGAGGTGGAGTGGGGGGATGTGTGTTCTGGAGGAGTCAGGGCCAGGGGCACAGGGACAGGAAGGACATTTTGGAGCGCTGGGCCCCAGGCCTAGGGGCACCCCTCAAATGTGACAGCCGAGCTGGGGCTGCTGGGTTTGGAGGTACTGTGCATGAAGTCATGGGCAATATTCTGGCACACCTTCCTTGGTTTAAATTTTCTTAGTACTTTTGCAGAAAAACATTTCTGTATTAAAAAACACGCAAAAAGACAGAATGCAAAATATGTAGAGATTTAAGATAAAAAAAAGATACAACTTCAGAGAAGTTCCCACTGCCTCCAGAAGGCCCCTCCGTGTGCGCACGCCCTCAGGGCCACAGCAGGGCAGATCTGAGAAGCCTGACGTCTTTGGTAGATAGCACCAGGCCCGCAGATGAGAAATCAGGCCCAGAGAGGGTGTGTCACGTACTCACAGTCACACAGCCACCCCCGAGCAGCAGAATGAGGCCTGGAACCAGGCTCTCTGTGTGCAGCTGACGAGCGGGGTGTGGGAGAGAATGGAGGGGAACGCAGGCCGTGTGCGAAGGAGAAGAGCTCACAAGAAACAGGGATAGTGCTACGGCTGCAACGAGATCCAGGTACAGTCTCGCCCGCTTCCGTGGGGCCACGGCTTGCCCCAGACCGAGCGGGACTGGCACCGAGCAGCGGCACCATCCCTGTGGCAGAAGCAGGAAACACGCCCTCTTTTCTGTGTTTCTTCGTCAGTGTTGTTCTGCAGAGCAGAGGGCGCCCCTTGCCGACCGAGAGCAAGCACCAGAGGGAGGCTCGCAGCCATCTGGGACCCCTCTCCCAGGCCCTTCCCACGACAAGGGCATGGCCTGTGGTCGGTGCAACTGGAGAGAACAGGATTCCTTTGCATTTCCGGGTCAGTGAGACCAGGCATCCTGTGGCTATGGGAATCAAGAGCTATGTTGTTTTCCTAGTAGGAAAAAACCAAAAACCTCTCCAAAACAGGACCCTGAAATGGTAAGAGTTATCTGTGGCTTGGGATTAGCTGGAAATGCTCCTTGACTAGGAGACTGTCGCCACAGTTTGCAGCTGGATGCTACTGTCCGTGTTGGCGTCCTTCTCTTTCTTCAGAATGTGCTGAGTGTGCGAAGGAACCAGCCAACGTCCTGGAGACCCTCGGGCCACCTCACGTACTGCCGTTTCCACACGAACCCTCTGATGCACTGATGCTTCACCAGCTGGTACTGGGACAGGGACCCGACGATCACCAGGATGAGGGCGCTGTCCAGGTCAGACACGCACCTGCTCTGGGCATAAGTGAAGGCTTCCAGGCACCACCCGTCTTGGAGGAAGTGTCTGCTCACGAGGCAGACCACCTTCCTGCTGCCCCACACGGTGTCCTTGATGTCGGCGATGTGCTTCCGCCCTGGGACAAAGTCTCTGTCTTCAAAGCACCTTCAAAGGTTGAATCTGAGCATCCAGGTGTCTGAGCAGAGCCCTCTGCACCCACTCAAAGTCTCTGCCGCTGAAGCAGAGGTAGGCCTCGTATTTGTACGTGTCGGACTCGTGGCGCTCGGCGTGGACCGTGGGCAGCAGTCTCTGGGCAGCCCTGTAACACATGAAACAAAGCCCCCGGAGCTTGGTGACCACGAGGACGGTCACGAGGAACAGAGTCAGAGTGACCGTGCAGGAGATGAAAAGGGACAACTTTAGGGCCTTCAAGACCTCCTCTTCATCGCAGCCCTCCATGGAAACAGAGGAGAGAGGCGTCCCTGCGAGCGCGTTGGGGTACGTGTAGTAGATATCTGCACGAGACCCAAATACAGTGACGTTGGTCTGGTCGAGCCAAGTAATGAGAGGATGGAGGTCACACTCACAGATGAACTTGTTGTGCGTGATGTCCACGGCTCTGAGGGACGCCAGCAAGTTGGGGTCCAGGGACAGGAGCTGGTTTCTGGACATGTCTAGCACCTCCAGGTTAGCAGACAAGTCGCCAGGAGCAAGAGCCTGAATCAGCCTGTTGGAGTTGAGGTCGAGGCCCCTCAGCGCAGTCAGGTCACTAAGTGCCCCGGGCGGGAGGAAGGCCAAGTAGTTGTTGTTCAGATACAGGATCTGGAGCCGCGAGAGCCCCTTGAACACATCCCAGCAGAAGCCGGTTTCCCAGGCAAGCTGCAACATGTTTGCTCCAAGGAAAAGCTTTTCTAAGCTGAGGCTCCCTGTTGGGCCATGAGCTCGGCCGCAATAGGAAAAGCGGTTTTGATTCAGAATGAGGACCTGGAGGTCAGGGACGTGGAGGAGGAAATAGAGATCATCCAGATCTTCTAGCCTGTTCTCTGACAAGTGGATGAACTTGGCTTTAAGTCTAATGTTCAGCAAGGCTGCCAGTTTATTGCTACCCAAGAAGACAGTGTCTAGGCTTGGCAGAAAAGGAATTGTTTTAAGAGCATTGTCCCGGAGATCCAAGGTACATAATGTTTTCAGGAATCTGAAGGTCTGGTCCTGAATGATCCCAATGTGATTGTTTTGAAGATCAATATAGGCTACCTGAGGGAGTCCATAGAAATCAGAATTATAAAGCTCCCCCAGGAGGTTATATGACATGTTGAGAACCTGGAGGCTGTCGAGGCCATAAAATGCTTCTCTTGCAATCCTGTTTATCTTCTTGTGGGCCAGGTTCAGGAGCTTCAAGTCCTTGAGGGCCTCAAAGAGTCGGAAGTTCAGGGAGAAGATGAAGCCATGGGACAGATCCAGCCGCAGCGCCGCACTCCCGGTCGGGGTCCCTGATGTTCGGGAAGCCAAACCCGGACCCCATAATGTGGTGGGCCAGAACCAGGGAGATCTGGCTCCCATGACGTCTGCTGTCCAGCCGTTGTCAGAAACGTCCAGGGTTTCTAAGGCCGTGGTTGTGAGCAGGTTCATGCATGCGCCCCAGTCCACGGAGACCCTGCTGTACGGATGATTGGCAGTAAGGTTTAACAGGGGAACGTTTTCCCTTGCAGCGGCTGGAGCTCATGTGAACACACAGTGGGGATCTGGTTGAGGGAAAAATCAGTGGACTTCAGGGAATTCAATTCCCAGAATGAAGGATGAAGGTTAAGGCCATGAATCTGATTCTTGGACGGGTCCAGGTGAGACAAAGACTCTAAGTTTCTGAAATAACCATCTTTTAATATATTATCAGGCAGACCACAGTGGAAGAGTCTAAGTTCAAGCAGGTGGGGCAGCCCCTGAAAAGCATCGGGATGCAGGAAATCTACCTGACTCTTGCCCAGGTCCAAGACCCTCAGGTTGGGCAGGTTTCTGAAAGGTTCTCTGCCAATGGTGAAGGGGGTAAACTGAGTCCCAAGCTCCAGCAGCTGCAGCCGCTCCAGGAAGGGAAGGTTGTGGGTGTGACAGTCCGGATGTAGTTGAAGCTCAGCAGGAGGGTCTGGGTGGTGCTGGGGACCGGAGGCACCTGGGTGAGGTTGCAGGAGCGATACAAGGCCCTCTGACGGTCAGAGGCGCAGGAAGGAATTGCAAGCACAGGGCCAGCTGCAAGCGTCACCCCAAACAGAAAGCCCAGGTGGCCTCCCATGATCCTGCAGGGAAGGAGGGAGGATGAAAACACAGCTGTCCCAGCTCAAGGCATCGCACCAGGGCCCCTAGGACTCGGAGGCTCCCCCATGATGCACCTGCCCCCGCCAGATCCCATGGCCGTGGCCGTGGCTGACGTGTCAGTGTAAGTAGCGCTTCTCGCTCTGACTTACACTGCGTAGTAAGCGCTGTTCTAAGTACCTCAGAGGTACTTGATCTTTATAACAGTCTGTTTCTCATTCATTAGTTCATGCAATCACTTATTCAAGGTTTGCAGAGAAAGCTGAAGAAAACAGCAGGTAGAGACACATTTGTGTTCCCCCTCCCCCGCCCCTGCCAGGGACCCCTCCTCACCTGCTGTCGGCTCTGCAGCTGCTCCCCAGCTGCCCTGGCCAGGGCACAAGCCCGTCTACCCCTCTGCCCTCGCTCCACACACACGGCACATGGGATCACACATGGCATGTCATATCACACATGGCAAATGGGATCACACACAGCACATGGGATCACACACAGCACATGGATCACGCACGGCACATGGGGTCACACACGGCACGTCGCATCACACATGGCACATGTATCTCACACGGCACATGGGATCACACATGGCTCATGGATCACACACGGCACATCGCATCACATATGGCACATGGGATCACACGGCATGTCGCATCACACACGGCACATGTATTACACACAACACATGGGATCACACACAGCACATGGATCACACATGGCACATGGGATCACGCATGGCACGTCGCATCACACACGGCACGTCATATCACACATGGCACATGGGATCAAACACGACACATGGGATCACGCACAGCACACGGGATCACACGGCACGTCGTATCACACATGGCACATGGGATCACACACAGCACGTCGCATCACACACGGCACATCTCATCACACAAAACGCTCGCCCTTTTCATCACTCTCCATGAAGCGTCGGACGTGGCGGGTCTAGAACAGCCTGTGTGATGGCGTGAGCGGGCGGTCAGTACAGGGCGTCCATACCTGCGTCTGGCTTGTGTCCCCAGCGCTGCGCTGGGTGGTGAGGCGTCCCGTCTCCCGTGCCGGGGGCGCATTCAGCCTGCTCTGAGTGGAACCTCCAGAGGAAAGGAAGGACCCCGTGGCTCAGAGGACGGAGAATGGGGCGAAGGAAGGGGGTAACAGGAAGCAGGTGTGGGTCTGCACAGAGCCTTAACCCATGGCCACGGAGACAGCTTCCCATGGGGCTGGCCCACGGCTCTGCAGAGGCTTTGTTCCGCCTTGGGGCTGATTTGTGGTGGGGTTTCCATGGAAACCCTGAGGCTGAGACACACAAATTATAGCAGATCAGAAGTAGGCGTGCACCCGGAGTTGACCCCAAGCATTTGAACCGTGCATTTACTAATCATGGGGAAGAACTCGGCGAGAATGTTGATCAGGGCTACTCATTTCTCCACCATTTGCACCCGAGGCCGAGGCAGGGGTGGCAGCAGCAGAGGCCCCGCACCTCTCGTGGGCCACTCACCCTGTCCGTGGCCTGGAGACCCCCCTGTCCCCACTCACTTCTGGTCTCTCCTTGCATTCCCCAGGTGGCTCCCTCCTTCTCACTTCCGTGGTCTGGCTCCACCTGCCTCCCCAGCATCATCGGGACAAGCGTGTGCTGCACGTCCGCCATGTGCTGGGCGCTGTTTGGGGCCCAGGAGGGGTGAACAAACAGGCCACGCTCGTCCTCGGGGGCTTATGTTCTAGTGCAGGCAAGCAGGGAAGGGGTGACACCCAACAGAAGAAGGAACGTAAACCGGCAACATGGACACTGGGACCGCCAGGGCGGGGGCCAGAGGCTATTTGTAGAGTAGCCGGGAAAGCCCTCCCCGATGATACTTTATTTGAGCAGAGACCCGAGGAAGAACAGGAAACGGAGAGGCCCGGTGTCAGTTCCACCACATGGGGCTCCCGTCTGCCACCCCAAACTCTGTCCAACCTCAGGGCCTTGGCACATGCTGCTTCCTGTTTGCTGCTCACATGGCTGGATCTCACGTGGACACTTCCTCAAGAGCCTTCCCCCACACTCGCTACTCGCAATAACTCCCCGTCCCCTGACTCTTGAAACCACCCTGCGTATTTCCCAAGCCCTTCATCACCTTGTGCAGCCTCTGGTTTCCTTATCTGCGGTCTGTCTCCCTGACTTGGCTACCTTCTCCATCAGCGCAGCAGGCGTGGGGAAGGGTGCGTGCCGCCAGAAAGGAAATACAAAGTGGAGTAAGTCACCCCGCCGGCGAAACGTCAGGGCATTCGATCTGCTGGAGGAACTGTCTCTGGTAAGAAGGAAACTGCATTTTATCCACAAAACGTCCCATGTAGCACAGGGGCTCCCAACGGGGACGCTGCCTCTGCCGGAGCATCCTGTGAGCGCGCGGGGGGTTTTGGGGTGTTTTGGTCGTGGAGAGGAGGTGACGGGAGCCCCCCAGGGAGCGGGGAGGCTCACTGGGCGCCCGCGGCTGGAGGATGTCCCACCAGGCGGCCCTGGAAGCTAAAACCGTGCTCAAAACTACCTCAGAGCCTGACTCTTTTCTCGGGGCCAACAACGTATTTCTTGCACTGTTTTACTATATACTGAGTTTTCCAGGCACATGACCACCTTGTAAATCTAGGGAAGATCGTACCTTGTTCCGTCTGGAGCTTGACGAGGAGTTATTCACCATTTCAGAAAATCCCTTCATGGTGCCCAAGGCCCCGGGGGGGCGCCTGGAACCACGTGTGCACGTGTGTGTGTGCGCACACGCCAGTGTGCGTGTGTGTGCACACATGTGTGTGCATGCGTGTAAGCCAGTTTATTCGGCCCTCATTTCTAAATGTCAAATGTAATTTTTAAAAAGTTTAAGAAACGTCCATTAAATATTTTCCTACGTCTCTTAAATCCAAACTTATTCTTTTTTTTTTTTTAATATTTTAGCGGGGGGAGTAGGAGAGGGAGAAGCAGGCTTCCCACAGAGCAGGGAGCCCGATGCGGGACTCGATCCCAGGACTCTGGGATCATGACCTGAGCCGAAGGCAGACGCTTAACGACTGAGCCACCCAGGCACCCTGAACTTATTCTTTATATGTGTGAGAGTCCAAATCACTCATTTTGCCTCCTAGTGTGGGGCTCATTTAATTCGTCATAAATGACTTCCCCTTTAATTTCTTTTGGATATTCCTGTTAGGGCATTACATTGATTTCTTTAAAATTGTGTGTATGGGTAGATTAGATTAGATGTGTGATTCCATTTCAGAATGGAAAAGTCTGGTCATTTAAACATTTGTGGTAAAAAGCTGCTTTCCTAAGCACTGCAGTCCTGAGGTAAAGCTTCTAGCCCCTTCTTCCCACGTTCACTGTAGGCGCTGCGATGATTAAAGCCAGATATTCTTACGTACTATTTCCACCCACGTAGCGTGTGGTTGTCCCTCGCACAGATGATCAGACTGAGTCACAAAAGTAAAACTGCTGCTTTCTTCCTCAGTGAATTTCTTTTGGATTCAGGTGGGCCTTGGAGCCAATGACCTTGTATTTACGGAAGACACACCTGTGTTCCAGGAAGTGTGATTCAAGTTCAGAGTGATCTCAGTAGATAAAGTGAAGACTAGTCAGAAAGAAAGCAGAAACGGGCAGATGTGGCATTATGGCCCCTCGGCAGCCCCAGAGGCCAGCCCCAGCCCCCCAAGAGGGCACGGGCTCTGGGACAACACCATCCCTGCCATCCCGATTCCTAAGCGAACCAGCCTGGCACCTTCACGGAGACGGGACGAGAGATCACGGGTTCCCGCGGCGACCTGCATCAGGCTCCAAACTCCCGGCACGCGTCCCGGGCTGTAGTTCCAGAATCTGGGGCAGCTCTGGTGGCCTGCACTGGGCCACGTGGTGGGAGGCGTGGTTCTCGGGAGGGAGATCCTCCTGGAGACACACACAGATTCTCAAAGGTGCTCTGAAGGGGGCAGGAAGAACACTGAGGATGTGGGAGACGTGTGGTTGGGGAAGACCACACTCTGTCTCCCCAGCCGCCTTCCTGTCTCACGGTGGGAACGGGGCCCTAAAGCAATGTGCAGGGACCGCACTCTACAGTAGTTCTTAAATACTTTGAGACTCCAATAGCTCTGATTCCTTGACCTCCAAAGATGCACACGCGCATCAGGACCCAGCTTCCAGGGTTCATGGACCTCCCGACGGCTGCTCCTTCCAACCCATCACTCATGAGGAACAACCAGCACATTCTACAAAGGGCCCGGTGGTAAACATTTCAGGCTTTGCAGTCCAAATACCACAGTTTGCCAACCTTTGTTCTAGAACAGAATAGAAACTTTGATTTCACAAATGAGGATTTTAAGTGAGTGTAAGATAAACATATCCTGATACTGAGCTGCCAGTATTTGCAGGAAGAACTCACTTGGCCCCAAGTTGTTCGAACATCAGAACGAGTTCTCATCTTACATAACCAGACAGAAAAATCCCTGCAGAGACACACAAGAGGGAACACCAGCTCAGAATAACAGTCGAATGTCCTAGTTTCGCTTTTGCCTTTTTACAGACGACTCCTTGCTGACCCCCAAATGCATACCCTGGGCTAGGGGGCTCAGCCCTGAATTCGTGGCAGTAACGAGTGATACATGGGAGCCCCAGACAACACACTCTAAGATGCTGAACTGTCAAGCCCATGTACAAACAGTGAGGTGGGTAAGGCCAGATTTTAAAGAAAATTATTTGGGCTTATGTTGGTTGTATCACAAAGATACAATGCAGGCCGATTTTCATATGAAATACAGAAAGGTGTGAAACACTACATTTCTACCTCTGAAGGGGGCCTCGGGGGGGTCAAGTTCCAGGACAAGTGAGCAGACGGGTGCCGGGAGGCGCGACCGCCCAAGCAGAGGGTCCTGGAATGGGAGCCAGAAGCCCACGTGGGTTGAAGTAAATATGAACAAGTCCTGTTGTAGGGCGTGTCGAATCTAACGATGAGAACCAGGCTGTGAAGTTGCTCCGGACCCCGTCAGACCTCCGCGAGAGACACGGGCGGTGGGCGGCACCAGGAGCAGGTAGGAGTGGGCGTGGACTTTGGGGAGTCCAAGAGAGAAGACCAAGGGCCCCCACGTGGGGTGAAGCAGAGGGAGCGGGAGGGGTGCATGCATGTGGAGCAAGGCTCGGAGGACGCGCTCACGTCTCCCCAAGCTCCGCTGCAGAGAGCGGCCACCTAGTGGTGCAGGGAGCGGACACGCGATCCTGAATCGTTACTGAGCAGATGATGGACAACGGCTTACCCTGCTAACTGTGAGTGCATCAGGTGACATAAGTGTTCCTTCCCCCAAATCCCGTGCTACGCAAATTCACACGACAAAAATGGGGCTTCTGGGGAAAGGAGGCTAGTGTCCAACACTCAAAATCTTCCCTGGTGGCACCAAAAAAACTGATAAAGAGAAGGTAGCGCAGTCGTATAGATGTTACATGGTTATGAAAGACATGGTGCAGGAGACCGCTTTCACCTTGAGGGTCACTCAAGCCCGAGTCCCAGGCTTGCACTGAGCTGCACAAGGCGGGGGATGCAGGGATCCCTGGGAGCAGGTGGACAGCAGTGACAGCAGATGTGGATGGGGAACCGAGGTCCCCGACAGGTTCTCAAGTGTGTTGTGTTTATTCACATATGAGGTGGCTCAGCTGGGCCCAGTTTTCTTCATTTAAACCTAAGAAAATGCCCACAAGCCCACATGAAATTCACATTTCCTAGCGTGTGGATTAAACAAGCATGTTACTCAAAGCACGTGTTAGAGCATCTATGCTTCAATTCAAGGCTAATGGCGCCAGTTTGGAGGATAGAGCGGCTGTTCTGTCTGAGAGCCTCTGGCAGAGCCTGGAGAGGCTGCAGGACGGGCTTGGGGACCCGCTGGGGCCAGCGTGGACTCGGGTCCCAGAGGCTCAGGGACCTGGGTGGATCCACTCCCCAGCCCTGGCGCGCTCATGCTTCGATGAAGGACAGACGAGCAGAGAAGGTCTCACCGGGGCTGCAGGTCAGAGTCGCCGGGGGGCCTGGGAGCGAGGAAGTCCAGGCCTCCCATAGACCAGGGACAGGACACAGCCTTACAACAGGCCTCTGGACTCTCAACAAGCATGTGAACTTTCTGCACACGCAAACCGGAGACTCCCTGGTGTAGACGAATGGTTCTTGAACTCGGCCGTCCTTCGGAATCGCCAGGGGACATGAAAACAGTACAGGTACCTGGGTCCCCTTGGAGAGATGGTTTAGTCGGTCTGGGGACGGCGGGGCATCCGGAATGGCTAAATCGCTCCAGGTGATTGCAAGCACAGAATGCCGGACATGCCAGCCTCACAGCTGCCATGCCGACTCGCCCGCCTCGGGACACAATCCCACTGTGGGTCCGTTCCCAAGGGGACAGAACGCAGAAAGGGCATCATGTGCACAACCACCGAGGGAAGCAAGCCAGCGTCCACCGACAGGCAAGTAGGTTGACAAAAGGCGTCGCACACACAATGTACGAGTCAGCCTTAGCACGGAGGAGACTCCGACGGCTGGTGTGACTAGCGAACCTCGAGGACATGGTGCCCAGTGACATAAGCCAGTCCCAGAGGCCAAAGGCGGTGTGATTCCACGTGTGTGAGCCAGCTGGTGTCTGGGCTCTGAGGGCGGCGGGAGCGGCACAGGCGGCGTGACTCCCCCTCCTGCCAAGCGCTGTTAATTACGATAACGAGACCAGAGGGAAAAGGGTCAGCCACTCTCCCGTTTGAGTCAAATTCACTTAGCTTTCATCCCAGCCGTTAGCAGAGCAGGTGCCTTTCTTGAGCTAACGGCCAGGACAGCAGACCGGCTGGCCTAAGCTTGGGTGAGCTCGGGGCGCGTCTCCACACTTAGCCCGGCCGGGGGGCCCCTTGATCCTTCACAGACAATACTGGTCCTGGGCCCCGGGCGGCACCTGAGTCTGAGCTGGGTGGTTCCCTGGTGGGTGGCGGCCCACTGCGGGCAGCTGCAGAGGACTCGCTGAGAAAAACACTGACTTCATCTACAAATGGGGACTGGGAGAGTTTCTCCAGAGTTCATGTGGCAATGAAAATTCCGAACTGAATCCAAAGGCGGGTGTGGAGGGCTGGGTCTGCCTTGCGTGAAGGCTTGAGGCCAGGACACCGGGTGGAGTCAAAGGACACATGTGTTTATGAGCAGAACAGGGCATCCCACGGACACAGGCCTGCCAGGGGGCACCAGGGAGGCCACGCTGTCTCGAGAGCCACGTCCTTCTAAAAGCCATCTTTCTGTAAATCAGAATTCCGCTCCCGAGGACAGGTGTTATCTCTTTGGTTCTCTGCCATGCCACCAGCAGCCAGGACATACCACGTGGGCAGGTGTCCCCTGAGTGAATTTGCCACGTCGTGCCTCTGGGCCGTCCCTCCTGTTCCGTGGTCCCCAGAGTGCTGGGGGTTGGTCTGCGTTCTCTGAGTCCCTGAAGGGCCTGGTCTGGGCAGGAGCTGGGTCCCGGGCACGCGGGCACATCCCTCCTGGCAGGGAACACTTACCTGTAAGCATTATACCACCAGCGTCTGAGAGTGAGCCTGTCCCTTCTTCTTCTTGCTTGTCTGGACGCAGCTGGAAATATCCTTCTGGGCATCTGTGGCGCTCCCTCCAAATTCTGAGCCCTTCGAACTGGCTCAACCCTGTGTCGAGTATTTCTGTTTTCAGCGTACATAGTCATCAAACCTAGCGAGGTAGGTGAGGTCAAACTGGGAGAAGCTTCCGGTGTGACCTCGGTGCAGCTGGTGGCCAATCCTGCGAGGCTCACCCCAGGACACCACCAGCATCGACTCCCCTCCCTTCCGGTCATGGCCGTGCCGCCCCCTTGCCCGGGCAACCCAGGGACCTCCCCGCTGGTCCCCCACTGACACACACACCCCTCACCCAGCTACCCAAGGGAGCCAGAGAGCACAGCTCTGCTCAGAAGCTGCACAATTCTTGAGGGCAGGGGCCTGGTTTTTATTCATGCCGTATCCCTGAAGTAGCACGCTTAAACACCCCAGTAATATTCCCCACTAATACTCTGAAGATTTATTTTCATTAGGAGTACTCACCTCCCAGGCCTAACACAGGGAGCTCCTGACACGTCCTCCCCATTCTAGGGGCCCAGGTCCCCCAACTGTTCTACAACTTCTGTTCCCGAGACCATAGGAACTTCATCAGTGACGCGGGTGGTCAGTGTTAATTTGGTGAATCAGGAGAAAGGGCTTTGGTTTTCCTAAAGGAGAAAAGCTAATTAAAGGTGAGAAACAGAAAACGTTATGCACTTGTTTTTCTTTTCTTTTTTGAAGATTTTATTTATTTATTTAGAGAGACAGAGAGCATGAGCAGTGAGGAGGGGCAGAGGGAGAGGGAGAGAGAGAATCCTGAGCAGACTCCCTGATGAGTGCAGAGTCTAACATGGGGCTCGATCTCACAACCCCGAGATCATGACCTGAGCGGAAACCAAGAGCTGGATGCTTAACCGACTGAGCCACCCAGGCACCCCCATGCACCTGTTTTTCTATGCCATGCAGCAATTGTCCTTGTAGAAGATTTTGAAACTATAGGTGTGTCTCCTACGGAGCAGAATTTTAATTGGAAAAGACCAAAACCATTTTGTGAGTCAAGGCACATGGAACCTCAGAGCTAAAGGGTTCTTGGAGATCTCAGGCTCAGCCCCTGGTTCAGAAGGTGTGCGTCAGAGCCAGTCAGGAGGGCAACTCGCCTCCCCGTGACTCCAAGAGGGAAACTCTACCCTTTCACAATCAAATGCATTCTTTACCAAATCACTGTGGTGCTGAGGAAGGGTCTCCATGGGACCTGAAAGTCCCTTCCACGACCTCACGGTGGGCATTTGGCGACTGCGGCTCAACCAAGCATGGGCTGTGGACAACGCTCACTGCCCCACGGTGAGCACGGGACTTGCAGGTTTCTGGGCAGACAGCTAAGGTCGCCATCAGAGTGTGACGTTTCTAAGCAGTCCGGCTAGGTAAATTAGGGCTGACTGAGGGGACACTGACTAGGAAATCCTCAGGGCGTAGATGGAGGACGAGGGGTCTTGCCAGTTGGAGAACTGTCTGGCACTGTGCATCGCTGCAGAGGTAATCACACTGGTGCTCAGAGAGGCTAGGCGCTTGCTAGAGGTCACATGTCCGTTAAACTGGGGGCTAGGGCTTATGTCCAGCTACAAACTTAGTCCTCATTCTGATCTTCCAAAAAACCCCAGATGGAATACACCAGGAAACAGGTGTAACAGGTAACAGAGAGGGCGCTCTGCACAGGAATCACTGGGAAATGTTGCTGAAAAGGAGATTTCGCCAGCAGGCTGGGCTGGGAGCTGAGACTCTGCCTCTGGAGCAAGCCTCCCGGTGATCCTGACCCGGAGGGTTCACCGACCGCAGCCTGAGTGGCAAGAATAGTGACCTGTCCTCGGTCACTGCTCACTGCTGACCAGATGCTGCCCAATCACTTCTGAGAAGGGGCCACGTTACTACATTCACCCCAACTCTTCTCAGCCCTGGAGGGTGTAGCATCAGATGGTTGCTAACGGAAATCAGTTGAACCCTCTGAGGAGGGGGCTGGACAGGCCACGCGGGTTTACATGCACCTCGGACACAGGTGCGCGGGGCGCTCCCCCAGCCGACGGGCAGGGGGCGGCAGAGGGCGGAATCCGCGGGTGCACGGGGAGCGGGGGCGCACCGGGAGCGGGGCTCGCCCAGGACCGGGTCGTCTTCTTCCCAAGCGCACGGGGCTCAGAAGGGATTATCCACCCCACCCACGCGCGCTCGGAGCTCTGCATCTGTTTTGATGGGTGGGGGAATCAGAATGAGGACTAAGTTTGCAGCTGGATTCAAGTCCTGGCTCCCAGTTTAATGGATGTGTGACCTCGAGCAAGTGCCTAGCCTGTCTGAGCACCAGTGCGATCATCTCTACACTAGCCACAGAAACAGTTTCTACTTCCCCAGGGACACTCCAGTGCCCGACCCAGAGAAACCGGTTACTGACGCACGCGTAACCCGCTAATATTTCTTGCTTAAGTACACAGACATCATTTATCCAAGTGCACCTCGCGGGAAACGCACTCCCTTTAGGAACCACTGAAGGGGAACACTGCGGAGGAAACGGAGTTTCTCCCTATGCCGGGGCGATCTGATGCTTCCCTTTTCTGCACTCATGGGAAATTATGTAAAATCTGGCCTGACTGTGTTTAGTATCTTCAGGTGGTGGTCCCCCCAAACCACCGCGGCATCCAGAGGCACCGGTATTCTGAAAACAGTATGTTGAAAACCCAACAGAATGGCTTCTCTTGGGTCTGTTCATTATACATTCCTTAGCACAGTCTTAAAGCATCTGATTGAAGAAAGTAATTCCATGTGGGTGATTATTAAAGAACAACAGCTGAAGGCACGACACCTTTCAACTCCTTGAGAGCTCACCACGGAGCTGAATATCTCTCCCTGTCTGCAGAAAATTCATCAGAGGCTCTCACAGCCTCCCTGAATGCAACTCAGCTGAAGCCCCCAGGCTGACGGCCAAGCAAATTGCCAGGACGCGGGGCCGGGGAAGCAGCAAGGGCGGCAACCAGAGCAGAAAGCTGGGAAGCCCCACCCTGCATCCCCTGAAGTATTGACAGTCTGCGCTACAGAGCTGCAAAAATCATCGGGATTGTGATGTAAACTGAGGCAATTGTGGGGGAGGCACAGGGAAGGAAAACTGACGGGGAATGGAAATGTGAGGAGAGATTACACAACACTTAAGAAGGGAGCGTGAGGAGGGAGTCAGGCCAGGAGGAGGGTTCCTGCTTCTCCCCTGCCAGGCGCAGAGGAGGGAAGATTTCACTGGTGGCTCTGCAGGGACTGGGAGCTGGGGCAGGGGGGCTGGCGAATACACCCCTGCTGGAAGCCCGTCCTCCTGCACTGTGCCCAGCGTCCCAGACCAAGGGAGCTTCCAGAGGGTGGAATCCGCCCTGGGCTGGCTGCCCGGAGGCTGGGCTTCATTCCGGGTGGGGTGGAGTCAGTCACACACATCCGGACCCAGGAACTGCACATTGCAGGGCTTTCTGCTGAGTCTGTGAGCGTGCAGAAACAAACAAGCAGGCCTATTCTGCTTTCAACACTCAGCAAAGCTGAACTTCCCAGTGCTCTCAAACCAACAAAGAAGGCTCTGTGATGCTGGACACAACTTCCTGAGAAGCCTTTCTTCCAAGAAAACAAAACCAAAAAACCTGGCAGGGTCAGCTTTGTATTCAGACAGTGGAATCTAAGCACTCCCTGCTCTGCTTAGAGCTGACATGCTCAGGATGATCACGTGACAGCACTTAGGCTGGGAGGGCCACGGAGGCTGAGGTGATTTTTACAATGTGCTCAGGAATTAGTTTTGGCCTGGGCCCTTCCTCTGGAACCCCATGGAACCTGCCCGCAATCCCACAATTAAGGGATTAGTGTCTAGCACCACAGACCTTCTACCAGGGCCCTGCCCCACCATGTCCCCTGTAACTCTCTGTGCCCACCATACCGGGAAGTTGCTGGCCACTGTCTTCTACCCACAAGAACAAGGGTGAAGCAAGTCAGGGATCCAGGGGTCCTGGACAGATTTCTCAACGCTCACCCAGGGTGAGTAAACGCAGGGAAAAGTGATTCAGCCACGCTCCCCAGGCCGGCCACCCCCAGCATCAGCATCCCCAGGGCTCTCTTCCAGTCACTGAGCAAGAGGACGGCATCCCAGATGTACCTGACGTCAGAACAGGGCATCATATTGATAGCGACACTACCTAAGGATGCTCAGGTTAATTAAGCTGCTTGTTTGTGGGTCACTGTGAAGGACAGGAGTGTTCAAACACTAAGTGACTTCATAGCTAACCCACAGGGAGGAGAAAGTTCCTGTCACCGATTCCCACCCAACATGGTCTCTGCGGGTAGGCTTCCTGGGACAGCGCACCCCTCCCCCTAAGAAAATCAACCGAACCCACCTCACGCCTGGGAGGATGTCATTCCAGCCGTGGTTTCCCCTGTCTTCATCGGCAGATTGTTTATAACGTAAAGGCCAACAATAGTGACCGTGGAGAGGGCGCCTGGGTGGCTCAGTTGGTTAAGCGACTGCCTTCGGCTCAGGTCATGATCCTGGAGTCCCTGGGTCGAGTCCCGCATCGGGCTCTCTGCTCGTCAGGGAGTCTTCTTCTCCCTCTGGCCCTCCCCCGTCTCATGTGCTCTCTCTCATTCTCTCTCTCTCTCAAATAAATAAATAAAATCTTAAAAAAAAAAAAATATTGACCGTGGAGGCTGTTTTCCCGGTGCTCTGGGTGGGCGGGGCTCAGGCCTGTGGTCTGGCAGCTGGGCAGCGTTCTGAGATTTCCACGGCCCCGCGGGCGTGGCTGTCTCCCTTTTCCAAGACAGTGAAGCCACCTGCCCCCTGGGGGGTGGGGACGAAAGCGAAAGTGACAAAGTCTGACAGCTTTCCAAAGGTGGGGTGCAAGGGACCTCGTCAGAGCCGGGGCTTCGCGGTGGGCCGCCCGCCGGCCACCGCGGGTCCGGGGAGGACAGCCCGAAGCGGCCCGGGACGCCCCCAGGTGGGGGTGACGCCCGACCGCGCCAGCAGCCCGGTCCCCGCCCCGTCCCCTGCCCAGGGTCCTCGTCCGCGGCCCGGCGCTCACCTCCAGGAAAGGCTCACCCACGCCTCCGCCCACTCCTCCCAGCCCCTCCTCCCGGAAGGCCCGTGGGCAGGCCCCTCCGGCCCCGCCCACCGTCCTGCCCCATCCCCGCCCCTGGACAGATCCGGCCCCACCCACCTGCCTGCCTCATCCCCGCCCACCTGCCCGGCCTCCGCAACCCCCCCCCAACCCCCCGGGCCTGCACACCGGCCCAGGCCCCGCCCACCTGCTTGCCTCATCCCTGCCCACCTGCCCGGCCCCGCCCACCGCCCTGCCCCATCCCCGCCCCTGGACGCAGTCGACCCCGTCCACCTTCCCCGGCCCCGCCCACCTGTCCACCCCGGCCGCTCCGACTCCGCCCACCTGCCTGCCTCATCCCCACCCCCTCCCATCGTCCAGGCCCCACCCACTTGTCCCTCTGGGCAGGTCCCGCCCATCTTCCAGCCCCGCCCCGCGGCTCGGGTCACCTCTTTAAGTTCATTGACGGATGGAGGGATCTCCTGCTCCAACCCCAGGGCCCCTCGAATGCGCCCCAGAGGCTCTGCGGCTGCAGGGACGAGGAAGAATGTAGGGTACCTGTGGGCTTGGGGGGCGGGAGGCTGGGACGCGTGGGTGCTGGGAGCTTTACGCTCCCTCGAGCCGAGGGGAAGGGGCTGCCCCAGGACTGTCCTTGGGCTCATCCAGGCCAGCACGGCCGACCCTCCTGCCATGGTGCAAAGGAGACCTGGAGTAACAGTCCAAAGGCACAGCCGAGCTGGCGAGGAGGAGCTCGCTGGACTCCCCGCACAGTGCTCCCTCCCCTTGGCCAAACCTCCAGCCAGATTTCCAAGCACTTGAGAGACTCAAAGCAGCAAGGGGCGGGGCGGGGCTCCATCCCAGGACTCTGAGATCATGACCTGAGCAGAAGGTAGATGCTTAGCCATCTGAGCCCCCCAGGTATCCCTGCTACTCTGGATTTTAATGGACAAATCAAGTGACAGTCCTCAGCTCTGAGCAGCAAAGACTGATCACCAGCTCCTCCTGGGCCACAAAGAAAGAGAAAGGGAGCTTTCACTCAAGGGCCACACATGAGAAGACCTAGAGGTTCTGGCCATTCACATGGGAGTTGTCACCGCCCCAATGACCTCATCTGTCCAAAGACAGGACCACGGAGCAGGGGCTGTGTCCCTTGGAGCCAGGAGCAGCACCGAGGAGAGGGCTCTGGGAGTCCCTGGGCGTCCTAACACTGCGTCCCTCCCTTCCCCACACCCTCCTGGGATGTGCTGCTCATTCATGTTAGCCAGTGTCTTTATGCTTTTATGAGCCAAGCACCATGCAGGGTGGGTAGGATGTAATATCCATAGCTGAGTGCTTACCATGTGCTCTGCTCCGTTCTATATGTGCATTAACGGATTTAATCCTCACCGAAACCCTACAGATCAGGACGACTGCCATCCCCATTTCACAAATGAGCAAACTGAAGGGAAAGAGGTTATGTTACTTCCAGGTGCTCCCACAGCTGGTCAGTGAGGATCTGAACGTGGGTCCCTGGGCTCCAGAACACTTCAGCACTGTCCTGAACTGATATCACAATGATAAACAAGCTGGACAAGGTCCCCATGTCACAGAACTTCCCTTCCGGCTCCGGAGACAGAAGACAGATGGGGGCAGGGCTCAGGTGTGGTCCCCGCCAAGGACGTCACCCTGACTCTCTGATGGGGGGCGTGCCAGCCATGGAATCAGGAAACACAGGGCGGGTGGGAGCGTGGCAGGTGGACTCAGAAGGGTGGGTTGAGCTCAGTACGGGGTGCACTGGTGTGGGGCTGTCTGTGGGACGGGCCGGTGGCACCATCCGGCAGACAGCTGGAGTCCTACGTGGAGACAGGCCGGGAGGCATCAGGACAGCGGTGACAGCTGGAGACATTGGTGAAAAACTGCGTCTAGAAGACAGGCAAAATCAAGGCCCAGGAAAGGGAGTAAGAGTTTGCAAAAGAAAAGACTGTTAAATATAATTATATTAAAATAAGACCCCTGTTCATCCAAAGATATCATTTAAAGAGTGCAAAGGCAGGAAAGAAAACTGGGAAGATGCCTGTAATTCTGATGACCTCCAAGGAGCAAGAATCCAGATTATATGAAGAAGGCACACAGATCAGTAAGAGAAGAACAGGAAAACGGACAAAAGATACAGGCAGATACTCCCTCCGCAAGCGAGCAAATCCCGGCAACCACTGAATAAATGAAAAGTGCCAGACCTCATCCGTGATCTGAGAAACGCAAATCAAACCCTCATAGGTCCCATATTTCACATAATCATGTTGACCCAAAGTAAGAAATCTGGTGATAACAAGCGTTGGTGATGGTATGAAGCAACAGAAACTCGCACGTGTTGCCAGTGGGAATGTGAGTTGGCGCGGGCACTTGGGGAAGCGGGCACTCATTCTCTGGGACAGCTGAAGATCCATGTCCCCTGACACCCAGAAATTCCATGCCTGCCAGGGTATGGCTGGGAGCTCGCATGCACTGCATGACACACGGGCACTATGGTAGACAATTTCTACAACAGCACCCAGTGATTCTCACTGCCCGGCATTCTCTCCTCCTTGCAACCCCTCCTCTGGGTGTGGGTTGGACCACCAATGTGCTTCTCACCAACAGAATGTGGCACAGGTGATGCTCCTGAGATTAACTCACAAAATAACGTGATTTCCACCTGTTCACACCTTCTCTCTGGCCCTCTCACTGGCCCTCCTAGGAGGCCAGCTGCAGTGCTGCCCCGCGGCCGCGTCCCCAGGACAGGGGGTACCGCTTGCCAATTGCCAGCAACAATCTGAAGGCTTAGTCCAACAGCCTATGGGAAGTGAATCTTGCCAACAACCCCCCGAGGAAACGTGGACGTGAATTCAGTCCAGGCGAACGCTGACACGATCCCGGCCTCGGTCAGCATCTGGACAGCAGCTGTGGGAGGCGCCGGGGCCGAAGGACCCAGGCAGCCAGGCCCAGAGTCCTGGTTGTTTTAAGCCACTAAGTTTTGGGGGTGATTTGTTATACGGAAATAGGTAACCAATACAATCACCAAATTGAGAATCACCCAAATGTCCATCAAAAGTAGGATGGACAAATAAACTGCAGATCAGTAACAGTCAGACAACGGAATGTTCGATAGCATCGAAAAGGAATGAGCTATGACTCTATCCAACAACATGGATAAAACATGAAGACATATGTTGAGCAAAAGATATATACATCTATATATATCATGACCCAAGAGAATAGACGAATATTATTTCACTTATATACAATGCAAAACAGGCAAGGCCACGTTGTGCTGTCAGGGTGTATGTATGTCAAGAGCCGACAGATGGCTTTACACGGCCAGGCCAACTTCACTGTGGAAGCCAGGGGCCCAGAGGGAGGCAGCCCCACTGGGAAGGGCTCCCACTGGGAAGGGCTCCCGCTGGTCTCAGAGGGCGGGGCCTCGTTCTGCATCCCATCCCACGGTGTTTGCGTTATGATTGCTCATCACAAAATGCTGCTGTGTTTTATGTGTGTGCACGATATTTCTCATTACAGAATTATCTAAGAGAGGAAGACTCACAGTAAGTGGACAGAAAAATAGGAAAACCGAGAAAGAGGAACTTAGGAAGGTCATCATCGTGTGGCTCTCAAGAAGGTAAGGGAGAAATTAAATACCAAGGAGAGTGAAGAGTCCCACAGGATGTGGCCGGCGGCAGCGCCCTATGCTGGCAGATCCCCAACAGGCGTCTAAGATGTCCACGCCTGGCGCACCCCCCCCCCCCCCGTGTGGGAGGCCGGTGATGCTCATGGGTCGTCTGTCCCGTGACCAGGTCACGTCTATAGCACTCCATCTTAGCAGACCTTGAAGAAGCAAACAGCCACGTTGTGAGCTGCCTCATGGAAGGGCCACGTGGCCAGGACCTGAGGATGGCCCCCAGAGCGCGAATGGTCCCCCCACCACTCAGCAAGACCGTGGGGGCTTCCACCCTAGGATCGGGAGACCAAGCTCTGCCAACAACTCCAAGCTCTGGAAACGGACGCAGCCTGGTGGACACTGCGGTTTCAGGTTTGTGAGACCGGAGCAGGGATTTCTGACCCAGGAAGCCATGGGACAGCACACAGGAGCTGTTTTCAGCCAGCAGTCGGGGATCCTCACGCAGCCTTATCTGCACCTTTCCATCCCTGGCCTGGCTCTGGGTACCACTTGCGGCAAGTGCTCCGTCAGCGCCGGCAGGAAGAGTGAGCTGAGGCTGGTGGAAAGCTGTGTGGCTTCATTGCACCCTTAGCAGCCGTACTTGGGGACCGTAGGGCAGGGACTTTCTCTGCGGCAGCCCACGAGGGCCTCTGGGCTTCTGTGGAGCCACCGCCATGCCGCCATGCCCTGTAATCTGTAAGTCCTGGGAGACCCTGTGGGGGGGCTGGGGGAGGGGACGCATGGGGAGGTAGCTGGGACGGCCGTCTGCTACGGGTCTCAGATGTCTGGAGTAAAGCATGTCTAGCAGACTCTGGACAAGCTTATTCATGGCTCTCCAGGACGGGCATTACCTGCAAGCTCAGGAGCCTGTGAAGCCTGTGGCTTCCCAGTTTAGCCCTGAGCTCTGGAAGAGCCTCTGGCTGGTGCTCCCTCTTCGGAGAGGAAGTTGCCCTGTATAAGTGGACATCGCCCATCCCTCTGTGCTGGACTCCGGCTTCCTGGCCTTCGGAAACGCCCCCACTGGATCTCCAGAGCCTCTTCCTCCCCTCCTCCTCCTTCCCCTTTTCTTCACCGCCTTCCTCTTTTTGCCAAAGCAGAGCTTTTTATTTCCAGGAGCTGTGTGCAGTTAGCCTCTCTCCTCTCCTCTCCACCAGAGGCCCAGACACGGACTTTAGACCCAGGGCCCTCTGGCCCCAGGATGACGGATGACGGGGCCGCTCTCTCCTGGGCCCTGTTTCCTCACCCTCCCCCTCCATCCCCCAGGTCCCTGTCAAGGTGGATGCCTTCCCCCCATGGGGGGCCAGTGAGCGCCCAGCACTCGGCCTGAGCGGGTGGCCCCATGACCTGCGCCCGCACACCACAGTTTCAGGCTCGGCTGCAGGGTTGCGTGGGTGGGGGTGCTGGGTCGTGCACACTTCCCTAACCTCCCGGCTCCTAGGCACCATGGGTGTGTCCAGGGGAGACGTTTTCCTGGCAACTCCAGTCCTGAGAACGTGAGAAGGTGAGATGTTCCTTTTCCCTTCCTCTTCTGGGCAGGGAAGGGGTAGAGATGGACCCTGAGTCCTTGCTTCTCTTCTCAACATGCAAGCTGGAGAATATTCTTCGGCCGCACTCAATGGTGAACGGTGTTTGTCTTGACTCCCTTTGTCCCAGAAGGTGCTGGCAGCTGCTGACGATTCGGCCTCCGGGCCATGCTCTGCGACACAGTGGGTCACCTGGATTGGGTCAGACCCAGAGCCGCCAGCTCCCCACCCGGGTCGGCCTTCCCACTGCAGGCGTGGCGGCGCCGACTTCCTCCTCCCGCAGCTCCCGAGGCTCCCACGCACAGGGAGGGTCGTCCTGCCTCCTGGCAGCAGGTCCCCGCTGTCCGGTCAGTGCGGCCCTGGGCCAGGGCCTCCTCTTCCCCGTCCCTCGTTGACAGGTGTTCACCGAATCTCTACTCGGCAGCGCTGTGGGCTCCAGACCTGCCAGCCCCGCGTGCGAAGCCCAGCTCTGCGACCCGGGATGGGTTTCTGTTGAAGCCTCAGTTCCTGACCTGTGAAGTGGAAGGGTGATAATAGCCATGTTACCAGGCTGTTGTCAGGATTAAAACAGCACGTGGCCTGAAACTTCGAAGCCTGGCGGTGGTGGGACCACGTGGCTGTTGTCATGGTGATGTGGGAGTGGAGAAGCCCCACCTGTCACAGGACCGTGATGCACACACACACAGGCCACAGGGTGAGTGCCACAGATGTGAGTGCCACAAGACAGCGTAGGGCACATGGGTTACAGCTGGGCTGGTTCTCTATCGGCCGGGTCCTGCCGCAGTCAGGCCTGTCGCCGTCACCGCCACCAGCGGCTGACCCCGCCCAGCTCTGTGTCAGGTCTCTCTGATGGGCCGAGTGACTCGGGAATCCCACTACTTCAAGTCTTCCGATGGATTCTCCTTGTCCCTGTCCCCCTCGTAGCCTCCAAACTCGACTCTTGCCCCCTGCCCCTCCTGCCTCTCACCTGGAGCAGGACTCCGTCCTCCCCGCCCCACGATGCCTGGTCAGTGTGCTACTCATTCCCTCACACACCCTGACACCGTGTGAAGTTGGCTGTGTGTCCACCGTGCACTTGCTTAGTGCAGGAGCGCCCCGCTCCATCCAAGCCCCTCGCCGTGGTCAGCCCGTGGCTGCTTTGAACACACGACTAAGTGGAGGGGTCTCTGTGTGGCTAGACCCTCCCGAGCCCCATCCCATCCTCTCGCCTCCAGCCACAGGCAAACCCCCAGCCTGCTGTCTTCACGTCCCTCCTCTTCGATAAGAGCTCATGACTCTTCTTTTAAAATGATTGTTTCCATTTCAAAGGTGGCACTTGGCTACTGTCGGGCTGGAAGCTCCAGTACGGCAAACAAGGAAGGGACCACGTGGGTTCGTCACCCATCCAGTTATAAGTGCTGCCAACACTCGGATGACTTCCTTTCCAAGCTACTGGCTATGCAGTCATCATGTGGCAATGGCAAAATCGGGTGACTTTTTTTAAGAAACAATCTTCGCTCCTGATTGTAAGAGTGCACACATTCACTGCAGAATATTACAGAAAATGACAACGTAAAGCAGGAAAACTTACCGAGATTCTCCTACGTGCCCACATTCTTCCTGCACACACATGCACGTGCACACACACACACGCACACACCACACGCGGCACCTCCTTGCAACCACGAAACAAATTCAACGTTACCACGCCTTAAGGAGAATGGACTATGTTATGAAACACTTTGTTGGAAGATAGGACCGGGAATGCCACCGTAAGAAATGTGCCTGCACTCCTGTCCAAGGTGCCTCTGCCGGTCACGGGCAGCGGCGTCCATAGCGCGGGGCAGTGAAGCCACGGGCCTGGCTCGAGCCCCACGTTCTGCTACTTCCTGGCCCTAGGGCCTCGGATGGTTACTTAACCTCTCTGCGCCTCACTTTCCCTCACCTGTAAAGTGAGGGTCATAATAGTACCCCCCGCGCCGAGCTGTTTGTCCTTTATTGCTTAGAACGGCGTCTGGCGCAGAACGGGAGTTAGCGAGTAGCATTCCCATTTAGCCTCCCGAATGCTCAGCTCTGCAGCAATGCAACCACCACCTGGTTTTGCAGCTGTCACTCAGCAAAACAAAGGCCACGTGGGTGGGAAATTTACCGCTACCAGCGGCGGTGTCCGCCTGTGTGCGCATGCACCACCATCAAAGCAAACTTCCCGGGCCCATGCATATGCTCCTGGAGGGGATCTCTGCATCCTGGGGAATAAGCTTCATCTTCATCTCGTCTCCTCGCTCCTCCTCTCCTGAGCTGTGTGTGTGCGTGTACTGCATTGTCAGGGCCACACTGCTTATGCTCTTTTTAAGGAATAATTAACATAAAAGGATATCCACACACTTTAGGTGGAAGATGATACAGAGACTAATAATATTTGCTTCCTGGTATTGTATTATTTTTTAAAAATAAAACAAAAATACTGTACCACTCTCGATGTAGAAAAATCACTATTAAATTTCCTCGGTATTGTGTAGCTGTATCTAACAAAGCCAAAAAAGGTTCTTGGGTAAACCCCCCTGGCAGAACTCTCCGCCAACCCAACGGGTTACTGCTACTCATGGCCGCTGGAGAAAACACTGTTCTCTCAGGGCCCATGAGCACGGGAGAGGTGCCTCCAACCGCGGGCGGTGCTTACGCTCCACGCTGCCCACGGGGAGAGTGGCCTCCGACCACGCGCGGTGCGTGCGCCCCACGTCACACTGGCTAGAGCTGGAAAGGACGCAGACGCCGGGTGAGGAACAGGTGAGGGGACTCTGCGCAGTCACGCTTTGCTCTGGGAAGCCATAATCAGACTACAGTACTAAAATTGGGGTCCAGATCCAGCGAGAGAGGACCCATAAATACATTTGTATGTGCCTTCACCAGTCTCGTGTTCCAAATTTAGCTCTTGGTTGAATGGGACATAGGTTTATGTAACTTTCCCCCAAAATGTTATGTTTTCTATGCCCGTATATAAGAACATTTTTATACAGAATATTTTTATATCACATATCACAAGTAATTTGGCTGGGAATAATATTCTTGAATTCTTCCTTCACTCAAAGTGCGCTGGAGGTAACTAAGAAAATACTTAGCATTGCCTAGAAATCTGTAACATAAAATCCATTTCTTTGTTCATAATGCAAATGTAAATTTTTCCCTTTTCTAGGAATGGTTATAGTATTTTCTTGCATTTCTTTATAATTGAAAACTACTTCCAGAAGTTTTCTAGAAATGGGTCAATTGCTTTTCCCTGGAATCCAGACTGCGCTTTTGTACTTCGGCTGTAGGCTGTGTTAATCCTGCTCCCGATCCTTTCTGTTTGCTGCAATGTCTTCTCCAGGAACACCTCCCATTCCCATGCTGGGGCTCCACTCTCTTTCCTCCTTCCTTCCTTTTAATGAGAGAGAGCGAGCGAGCAAGCAGGGGCAGGGGAAGGGGCAGAGGGAGAGAGAATCTCAAGCTGACTCCACGCCCAGTGTGGCGCCCCATGCAGGGCTCAGTGCAGGGCTGGATCCCAGGACCCGGAGATCATGATCTGAGCCACAATCAAGAGGCCGACGCTTGACTGACTGAGCCACCTAGGCGCCCCTCTCTCATTTCTGCTCCTCAGAAGGTAAGACTCCCCCTTGTTCCACCTGCTGACTCGCACCTGAGGCTCTGTCTCGCACCTATTGCCCCAGACTCCTAGCGTTGACGTCTTTGCTCTTCCCTCCGCTTCCCGGAAGTGCTCCTGGAGGCGTCTTCACCTTGCTGGCTTAGTAGGTAACAGTTAGCTCTGCCCTTTACCCACACAACGTGGCTTCCCCTCAGTTCTTACTGTGAAAAGTTACCAAATGCAAAGGCTGCAAGAATAATACAGCAGTCATCACATAGATTCCATAATCGTCAATGTTTTACAATGTTGTAATATATGTGTATTTAAAATATGGACTTGTCTGAAAACAAATTGCAACTATTGTAACATGCCGCCTTGAAGGACTTCAGCGTGCACGTCTCTTAATAGGAAGTTCTCTTTTTTATAATCTCAGTACTACATCCCACCTAAAAACTAACAATAATTCCCCAGTATCCAATAACCAGTCATATTCAGACTTCCCTGACTGTCCCCCCAGGGCCTTTCCCCCAAGTTCCATGCGTGGTCGAAGTTAACACATCACTTTCTGACGTTTGGCCTCTTTAGTCTTTAACCCAGAGCAGCCCCTTGCTCCCCACGCTTTTCCAGGATGTTACATGTACATTGTCCCACGTTCGGGATTCGTCTGATTGTTTCCTCTAGGTGTGTTTAGCTTATCCCGTTGCCCCTGTATTTGCTGTAACGGGGAGCTAGGTCTGCAGGCGACCTTCTCAGTGTGATTTCAGTGTCAGGGCAGGAAGCATTGGGCCCTCTGTGGTAAAGATGTATTTCCCCTCTGAGGTTAGGGAGCCATCCATGGGGTGATACCAGGCACCCATGTGAATTTTAACACTCCTGTTGTATGTTTGATTTCACTGTAGGATTTTCTCATCGTCCATGCAAGACCTGTTGTCTTCATCCTGGACTGTTTTCTCTCAGCTCTGCTTTTTGAGGTCCTATCTTTTACAGAGTGGATTTCTTAGCTTTCCTTTAGGTTTCTGTAGAAAACCTCCTGCCGAGATTGGGACATTGTCTAAGTCTTCAGGGTGATGGATGTTTCCCGTGTCCCACAGCATGCTTCACAGGTTCTGCTTGGGGTTTGCTCTACTCCTTCTCGAGGGGGCAGGGATTCACCTGGACGAAGCATGTGTCCACAGAGGGACATGGCGCCCCTGCTCACTCACCTGTGTGTCAGGTTTCCTTTCTAGACTCATCTCTGCCAGCCCGATTCCCACGTCTAGCGGCTGGATGACGAGTGTCTTCCCCAGCCTGTTCTCCGGTGTATAGAAGTCCCGTGCTCAGTGCCACGGCTCCCGGGGCTCCCCAACCTGTGTCCCTCCTCCCGCCGCTTCTTGCGGCCTGCCCCATTGGCTTTGGGTGTGGAGTCTGTGAGCAGGTGCGTGCGGAGAGAAGACAGGCTAGAAGAAGCACGGTTCCTTCCTGTTCAGTGGAGCTGCCATTTTTCTGGGTCGCTGTGAATTTTGTATTTCAGAATCCAGGCCGGGCAGTGGTGGGGAGCAATGGGGTCTCATATCTGCCTCTGGGCTCCTCCATCCAGGCTTACAAACTTTGTGGTTTGGAATGGCAATGGATTGACTGTTAGACCTAAATTTTAGGTTTCTTCTAAGTCTCTATCTCCACCAGTGTTTTACTGGGAAGAGGGGAAAGTTATGTTGGTGACTGACACGCAGGCTACCCCGCGCGTGTGTCCGGCTGCAAAGGCCCTTTGGAGTCGAGGCCCCTCCCGTGGCAGTCGGGATAGCATCTGGCTCCGGAACCCCTCTCCCCATCAGCCTCACCCTTATACTGTCCTTAGCTCCCTGTGAACGGAGGCTGCAGCCCCCGCAGTCCCCGTTCCTCTGAGTCCTGGTAGCACATGGTGTCTGAGCCCTCATGCTGTTCCATGCCCATGTCTTCTGCTTCCCACTGTCGGTTTGGCCTGCAGGCCAGCCTGGAGCCCCAAGGTGGACGTTCCCGACTCCGGGGCACACGGGGGGCACAGTGCACCGCTGTGGAGTGTTTGTGTCCCCGACTTGCGCGTCGGGAAGCAGCCGATGCCGCACCAGCTCAGACTGGCTGGGGTTCCCACTGTGAACGATGCTCCTCCCGTGACCCACAGGCCGTGCCCTGCAGCCCCATCACGTCCTGTCCCCACACGCCCACGCATCCGCCCCGCACACCCTTCCCGGGCATGTCTCAGTTCTCACAGCGTGGACTTGATTTCCTGGAAAGCACAAAGAATAACGCCTTCCTCCCAGGACTGATGTGTGCGCGGGCGGAAGTGGGTTTGCTCCGTGCCGGGAACGCCTGGGCGCCTGGGACCGTGGATTCCGGGCGCCCCTATATGTGTGGGAGCTGGCCACCCTCCTTCTGTATCTTATTCCCTGTGTCTCCGTGCCCCGCTCTCACTTTCTTCCTCTGTGTTGGTTACTTTACGGTAACCGCCGCTGGGGTGGCAGATTTTTCTGGCTCGCAAGGCCTGTTCCTTGACCTTCTGAATAGTTGGGGCATAAAATTCCCAGTCTGTACTCGCGTATGGAGGGTCTTCCTGCGGCGGTCCTCCGCTCCGTCCTCGCTCGCACACTCACCCGCCCATCCATGCAAACGCTTTGTAAACGACCGCGAACGGCTGGGAGTGTGTGTGTGCGTGCGAGTGTGCACGCGTGCATAACTGCAGCCACCTACCAGTTACCAACACAAACGCAGGATGGGGGGAAGGGCTGAGCAAGGGAGGGGCTCTGATGGGCAAGTAGCAGGTGACAGCGATGTGCCTTTACCACCTTAACTGGGTTCCTGATTCCCGCACGTTATTCTAGGGGAATTCCCGTTCACTTAGCCTTCGGGAAACTCGCGGTAATTCCCGGGGTGGTCGCGTCCCCCAATGCGTATTAGCTAGAATGGCTTCCCCAGGAGGGCACAGGGCTCTGGGGAAGCCGCCCGCTGCCATCGGGCACCCGGGGACATGACAGCGCCAACCATCTGCTAACTGCAGCCAAGCCCACGCAGAATGGACGTCACCGCGGAAGGTGGCTGGGGAGGAGGGCTGCCGGGAGGGACTATAGCAGGCTGCAGGCCTGTTCCGGAGGGTGGCCGGTCCCCGCTGGGCAGGACAACCATCACCTGCCGTACGGGTCAGTGGGGCTGCTGAGGGGGCGCCCCCGGCGTGGGCACGGGGAGGTGCAGACACAGCCTAGGAGGCCCTGCCGCCAGGGACCTTAGGACAAGACGCCGCCAGTGGTTTTGGCAGAGGTGCCTCTGGGGACGTGGGAGCAGATTTGGAGGAAACAACCCTCCAGACGTCAGTCCAGCACCATCTTCCCTGTTGCACCCCATCCTTGCAGCCACCTCAGCTCATGGCTGTGGATTCACAAGCCCTCCCTGGGCCCCTCGGGCCCCTGCTTGCCCGGAGGGACACAGGGCCTGTCACGTCTCAGCCTCTCCCCTCCCCAGACCTCTCAGGGGAGGGACAATGCTCAGCGTCGGGGGGACAAACCGAGTCCTCAGAGGAGAGGGGCCATCCTGAACAAAGAGCTGCCTCCCGCATGTCCAGACCCACCATGGGTGGTCCTCCCCGTGCGCCTCGTGACCCTTAGGCTTTCTGTCTTGGGAGGTCCCTGGCTGCCCAAGGGTAGGGGGTGGTCCCGGCCTGTTGGTTGCTGTGGCCAGAGGTGCTCCGCTGCCCAGGGGGTCTCTGTGCTGCTCAGGACTAGCTCAGCGGGGGAAGGCCAGCCCCTCTGCCTCCCATCCACACCACTCTCCACCAGGCTGGCCATGCAGACCTTCGCTTCCACCCTCAGGATGTGGTCAAAGCAGCTTAGCTCATGCACATCCCCAAACTCTTGCTATCCGTGGCCCATAAAAGGAAGCAAAGTGTTTCTTAAATGAGGTATGAAAACCATGCACCTTAAAGAGAAGGACTGATGAAGTATTTGACTACATTTTTTTTTAAAGATTTTATTTATTTATTTGACAGAGAGAGACACAGCAAGAGATGGAACACAAGCAGGGGGAGTGTGAGAGGGAGAAGCAGGCTTCCCGCGGAGCAGGGAGCCCGATGCGGGGCTCGATCCCAGGACCCTGGGACCATGACCTGAGCCGAAGGCAGACGCTTAACGACTGAGCCACCCAGGCACCCCAGGATTTGACTACATTTAAGACCAAAAAACCCTTTAGTTTTCATATGCTTCTACTTCATCATAAATAAGTGAAAACAGCACTCGAAGACGGTAATAATGTGTTGGTAGCGTGCACTGCTGACGAAAGCTTGGTATTCAGGATGTCAGTCATGCCCACAGACCCCTAAGCTAGAGACAGAGAACACCACCGAAAGATGGGCAAAGATGTTCTGTTCCAGGGAGAAAAAGCGTCAGTGGGCAATGAACTCATGAAACTGTACCAGCCTCACCAGCGATCAGAGATCTCCCACCCAAACCAGTGTGATGCCACGGCATCCTGCTGGGAGGCAGGTGTCTCTTCCCCATCCTGACGTTTGCTTCAAGGAGGAGACCCCTTGTATCCACAGCCTCTCATGCTACCCGGTCTCCTCCCCACGGAGATGGACTGACTTACCTGGTCGGCGCATTCGGCTCCTGTTTTTCTCCTGGGTGAGGCTCACGTCACCAGGACCCAGAGTGCAGGGAGTTTGGCCTCTCTTCCCCCCAGCCTGGGCAGGCGTGGTTACGCCCAAGCGCACGCTGTTCCGAGGCTCCCACTCGCACCCGACTTTACCGCTGCTGATGGTGATGCTGGCCGTCCACCTGCCCAGTGCTCTGCCTTCTTCCTTGAGTGGCTCAGTGCCACGAGGACAATGGCGCTGGTTGTCCTACCAGCAGAGCTCCCCCAAAGCCTGCCCATCACCTGGCAAAAATGAAAAAACAAAACCCGAAAAACTAACAACTCCAGCGTAGCGGGCCACCGTGCTGGCCGACGGGCCTGGGAAGCCAGTGGTGAGCTGCTGTGCGGCTGCGGGTGCAGAACACCCCCCTGGGCTGGACGGAGTACGGGAATGCTGCCCGTCGCTCCTCGCCTGAGCCTGGGCCTGCGTGACAGCATGCGGCGCTTCGTCCTTACTGAGCCCAGACACGGCCCCAGAGCCCCTCCCCCAGACCCTCCAGGGAACTAAATTCTTAGTCTTTTCTGACACTAGTTTTAGTGCTTAAAATTTTTTGTTCATGCTTAAACATTTCTTTGCAATAATATTGATGTGTGGACGGGTCCACTGCTGAGCGTTTGTAATTCTCAGAGTATGGGAGGAGCTGAGTGACACCGGCTAAGGAAATTAGGGCGCGTTGACATCCTGGGGCACATGCAGGCTTTGAAGATGGTCTTGGAGAATATTTAAGTCTGTGAGACGCAGATCTACATCTATGTGTGGAGAAACATAAATTAGCGTATTGTGTATATATACCTGACCCTGTCCCGCCTGCTGGGTCTGAAGAGGAAGCCATGTAGACGATCTTCCTGGGTGGCCTGTGTACCGAGAGCCCTCCACGGCGGGGGGCGCTGGCTTGCGGACACCCTGCCTTGCTGGGCGGGACAGCACCTCCCGGGCCCCCATGGCCCCTCACATGGGCGCTGTCCGGGCTCGCTGCCCCCACCATTGTCCCCCCGTGGCCGTGGCACAACCGCATGCCCTGACCCTGAGGACCATCGGAGGAGTCGTCCTGCTGCCTCAGACCAGGGGGAGCTTGCTGAGGAGGGGCAGGGGGTGGAGGGGCCCCTCCTCAGAGTCTGGGTGGGGTGGAGATGCGCTGCATGCACCCCTGTCACCTCCTTCCCTGGGGGAGTGGGTAACCAGTGGGACAGTTAAGACTCAGGCGGCCCCGCCAGCAGGGGACCAAGGATCGGCAGCAGCCGAACAAGGAGCTGGGGGGGTGGGGTGGGCAGGAGCCCCCGACCTGCCGTAGAGTCAGAAGCCCCCAGGCTGAATGTTCGCTGTGCATCCCTGAGCTGTCCCCAAGTGCTGGCCGTGTGTCCCTGCAGACCGGGCCGAGCTCCTCCTCCCCCACGTGGCAGGTCTGGCCGTGGACACGAAGGCCCGGCACCGGGGTCTCAGGAGGAGGCGACACAGGTCTCCTCACTCCGGGAACTCAAGGGCAGGCCTCCTGGCAGCGGAACGTTGCCGACGGCGAGATTTGGACCTGCTTCCACAGTCCTCCCGGGAGTAACTCATTTACGGACACAACGGTTGTGGGTGGCAGGTGCGGCAGAGACACCAACTTTGTCCCATGTCTGCCATGTGCCTGGCCGCGGCCGCCGCCTCGGACCCACCAGCCTGCCTGGACGCCGGCCTCTCCCACGCTTGTCCTCTCGCTCCCCTCCGCGCCCCTTCACCTCCAGCCGCCGCTCCCTGGACTGAGTGCAGCTTGTGGACGGTCCCCGGGCTGCAGACCCGGGGGCAAGGGGAACACCCCGCTGGGAGATGGCGGGAGTGGGGTTTCCAAAGCATGGTTTTCTGCTGTTTTAAATTTTCTAACCACGAAAACATTAGGAGTTTCATACTGTTGCAGGGAAAATGGAAATATGATTTATGCCCAAATTATGGACCCAATTTCATAGATATTTGGTACTTCTATCGTGAATCTGACAGGTACATATTCTTTTTTTCCACTAAGAAGCTGTTGAGTATGGAGAGAAACTACTTAAATGTAATAACTCTTTACTGAAACCCCAGATCAAACATTTTACTAAATGGAAAAATGCGGGAGTTGTTCTGTTAATTCAAGAACACAGTCCGGGGCCTGCTCTTGCCACAACGGGTCAACACGGTGCTGGAGGTTCTAACTGATTCTGTGGGATGGGAGAGTGAACCCAGAGCAATAAATATAGGAAAAGGACAGAAGATATCTTCATTTGCAGACGACTGGAGGCGTACCTAGACAATCTATTAGGTTTTATTACAACTGGTAGAATTTAGAAAGGTAGAGCAATACAGAGTTTTGATCCCATTCATAAGAGCAACAAAACTATACACTTTCTAAGGCTAAGAAAGGTATGCTACTGCTTCAAATGATAGAATTGAAGCAAAGGACATAAAACCGAACCTCCACAGCTGGAGATGTACAAGACGGGTTTCTGTGTAGAAAGAGTATCAGACACGTGCCAGCCCTTAAACTAATATATAAATTTAGGGCAATTATAATTAAAATGCTACTTTTTAAAAAAGATTATTTATTTGAGAGAGAGAGAGGGAGAGAGAATCTTCAAGCAGACTATGAACTGAGCGCAGAGCCAGACGCAGCACTTGATTCCAGGACCCGGAGATCACCACCTGAGCTGAAATCAAGAGTTAGACGCTCACCAACTAAGCCACCAAGGTGCCCCTAAAAATCCTACTTTCAAGAACTAGATAAAGTAATTTTAAATTTAATATGGATAAAATAATTTCAGGGTTCAAAAGTTCAGAGAATATTCGTGAAGAAAAGTGGGAATGAGAGAGGACCAGCTTCAGTAAACGATATGACGCAGACTCGCGTTCTCAGTGCCTGGACGGCCCGGGGTCAGCACCAGAGTGGTGGGTGGGACACGGACGAGAGAGTCCAGAAAGAGATGCAGATGACAGAGGGAGCCAGACCGTGATGGTGGCACCTCCAGCCAGAGGGAGAGGTGGTTTACTGAAATTGTACCCACACAACTGTTTTTCCAACTTCAAGAGAAACAGATATATGCCCCAAGCATATATAAAAACAAATTCTATGTGAGTTGAGTGTTGGCATAAAAATAAAACAGGAAGGTCTGAGGATAGGATTTTGGGGCATATTTATAAAAGCTTGGGTGAGGGAACTCGTCCTAGCTGAGGAAGGAACCTCGTAAGCCATCAAAGAAAGGGTAAAAATATGTGGACTTACAAAAATTAGACATTCTGTATGACACGAAAAATCCATAAGCAAAGTCAAAGAGTGAACAGTTGATTAGGCCGTGTATTTCCGTTAGGTGGATAGAGAGGAATAGAGAGTGTCCGTGAATTAACTGTATTTTTCAAAGATAAATCATAGTAAGAAAACCGTGGCAGAGGCGACCCAAGAGTCCAGTAAACACATGAAAAGAGCCCAATCTCACTCATTGTCACGAAGTACAGGTTAAACAAGGAGGTTTTCGGGTGACCCGCTTGTCCCCATTGGCCTGGAACGTCCAGGATTGGAAACCCCTGGGTCCTGAGAGAAGGAAGAAGAGCCTGGAGCGTCCGAAGCTCGATTGGACCGAACGTTTCCTTGGCAAGATCACGTCCGCACAAATCGTGCTTCTGGACTCCATCAGGGCCCCCCAGCTCCCCCCAGTGCTCACCTGCATGTCCGGTCCCCTGGCAGACAGGAATGCAGCCTGTGCTCTGGGTGCTGGGGAGGCAGAGAGGCAAGATTGGGGGGCAGGTGTTATGGACTGAATGTGTGCCCCTAAAATCCACATGGCGAATCCCTAACTCCCAGGGCGATGGTATTTGGCTGGTGGTCTAATCAGGTTGGAAGAGGTCTTGGGGACGAGGCCCTCCATGATGGGACCTTTATGGTGACCTCATATGAACAGACAACAGCTCTCTCTGCCACGTGACGGGGCAGCAAGAAAGTGGCCGTGTGCCACAGAGGGAAGGCTCTCCCCAGAACCTGGTCACGTGGACACCCTGACCTCAGACTCCCGGCCTCCGGAACTGCCAGAAACAATGGTCTTCTTCAAGCACCCCCATGGCTGGGGCATTTGTTAATGGCCACCCAACAGGGGACTCCCCTCCAAGTCCAGGGAAGCACTGACCGGTTAGACCCCCTCGTTAGGAAGGCAGGTTCTCGGGCCTTGGCCAGACTTTCACAACCAGAACTGCGGGGAATGGAGCCCGGCAGTCTGAGCAGCCAACAGCTGATTGTCGCACCTGCTCTGGTGGAAAGCCACTCGTTTAGACTCTGCCTCAGAAGTCCCGCGTCTCTGGAGACGCGCTGTCGGGCTGCCGGGCCCTGGCCGGGACCCATGCTGGGGGGCTGCAGGGCGTGGGGCAGAGAGAGGTTGGCCAGAGGGCTTGCACTCACGCGGGGTGGGAGAAATTCACCAGCCGCTGCCGCCTTCCCGGCTTCCCTGCCCGGGCCGGTGGGGCAGCGGCGGGGATGGAGCCCCTTCCCCCCACCCCAGCCCTGAGCGGAGGAGCTGTGTGGCCCCCAACGGGCTGCCGAGGAGCTCAGCCTCCTCCATCCTGTTCTTGAGTGAGTCAGGCCCCGATGGCATGCCTTGCCCATGCCGTCAGCGAGACCGGAGAGGCTGCCTCTCATCAAAGCTCTGCCGCCTCGTGCTGGGCACCTGCTGGCGGGAGAAAGGGACGTGTCTTGGCCAGGGGCCACAGCCAGTCCCTCCAGACTGGCCTTCCTGGCTCAGCCCCAGGGGGCAGGGGGGTGCAGCCGAGGTGAGAAAGTCTGTGAATGGCGGTGTCTGCCGTCCTCGGGAACAGACACCTGTGTGTCCGCCCTGGCTGGGCTAGGGGCAATGCCAGACTTGCCAGACACCCCGTTAGAAGGGAGGGGCCGTCAGTGACCGGCTCTGGGCGTGTGTGATGGGGAGTCTTATGTGTCAGTGTGACTGGGCCACGGGGGCCCACGTTGTTCCTGGCATTCCTGGGTGGGATTAACACAGGAATCCGTAGGCTGTACTCCCCAGAGGATGGCCTTGTCCAATCTGTTGAGGCCCGAGTAGCACACAAGGCTGACCATCCCCTGAATGAGGGAGGCCTCCTGCCTGATGGCCTTTGTGCGGAGATGCGGCTCTTGCTGGTCCCACAGCGGCTGCCAGCCTTTGGACTTGAACAGGGACACGGGTTCTGAGGGTCCCATGACTGCATGAGCCAGCTCCTTACGGTAAACCTCTCTCTGAGCGTGCCCCACAGGCTCAGCGTCCTGACGACCACACATGTAAGCGGATGGGTCCCGCGCGTGGAGAACTGGCCAGACGCCTCCTCACAGAGGCCTCTGCGCCCGACATGGGGTGGGGTGCTGAACAGCAGACTGGGCCGGGGGGCTGGCGGCAAGGAGCTCACCGTGTGTTGGGGGAGCCCCACATCCTCCTTACCGAGTGGGGCTCAGGGCTCAGGTCCCGCCAGTTTCCTCCCTCTGCAGGTCCCCCCCGGCCAGGTGGGCCTGGCGCTGTTCGAGGCCCTGTCACTGTGGTGGCTGAACTCTGGGCGCTATTCTAGGCTGGAGGAGGGAGCCTCAGGCACGAGGGCAGATGCACAGACTGGGACACGGGAGACGAAGGTGCCCCACACTGAGCAGGGTGGACAGGCTGCATCCCAGGGGCCTTGCCAGCATGGGGTTTGAACACCACATCTCTACGGTTCCCCCTAAATTCAGCATGCAACATTAACTAGAGGTCAACTTTTTTTTTTTATAGGTTTTTCTTTTGGGGTAAACGTACTTCAAGGAGGGGCGCCTGGGTGGCTCAATCGTTAAGAGTCTGCCTTTGGTTCAGGTCATGGTCCCAGGGTCCTGGGATCGAGCCCCGCATCGGGCTCCCTGCTCCGTGGGAAGCCTGCTTCTCCCTCTCCCACTCCCCCTACCTGTGCTCTCTCTCTCACTGTGTCTCTCTCCATCGAAAAATAAATAAAATCTTAAAAAAAAAAAAAAGTACTTCCAAGGAAAGGCTCAAGTCAAATTTAATGAGTTTTGAAAAAGGGGAACAGCTGCACAAGCCAAACCCCATGAGGCTAGAGACTAGCACTGCTGCCTTGCCGGAACGTTCCCTCTTGCTGGTCCTCAGCGGACCCCAGCCCCCAGCCCCAGAGGCAGCCGGGGTCCCAACTTCTCCACCACCTGCCAGTTTAAGTGGAGTCGTACGCTGCAGGCTCCTTCCCTGAGCACGTCTTCAAGATTCATCCGTGATGAATGAATGACATTGCACACGTCCGTAGCTCCCGCCTGCCTGCTGCTGGGGAGCACCCACCATGTGTGGTCCCGCCCTCCTCTTGGCAGGTGCCCAGGCCGCTTTCCGGCTTGGCTCCCGGGGACGACAGTGGGTTCACAGCTGCATCTTATTAGTGAAAGTGGTACACCTGCTGAAGGTCACACTGCCCGTGGGGGCAGGGCCTCAACCCGAACCCAGCAGCCGGCCTGACGCCAGAGCCCAGAAGTCCTTCACGTCCCTGTCTCTGGCCGCTGCTGGCCTGGGGCAGCTCAGCATTCACCGCACCTGTGCATCAGGGCGGTGTCTGCGAGGGGCATCCTCGGAGCTGCCTTGAGCCCTGCTTGGCTGTGGGGCAGCGAGGTGACCTTGGGCACACGCCTGATCCTGCCTCTGCCTCTGCTTCGTCGTCCGTAAATCGGGGTGCTCACAGATGCCTTCGCAGGTCGTTTAAATGAGCTGATGTCCGCACAGCCCCGCGCTGGGCCTACGGTAAGTGCCGGCGGGGGCTGGTGCTACGACTTTGACGGACACAGGGTTAGCGCTGTCCCGAGGCCAGATCCCTGTGCGAGAGGAAGGACCTGGCTTTCACGAGGCCATCAGCTTCACACAGGCGTGCTTGTCAGCATCCTGCCTCGCGGTGTCATCCAGCGCCCCCTGAACCTGCCTGCACTCACGCCGGGGGCCGTAGCCCTGGGGCCGCTCTGGACCTGGGGCAGCAGGAACCACTGAGCCGTGCTGCTCGTCCGTCCGGTGCTAGGGGTTCCCGGGCAGGTGCTCCTGGCGTTGCAGAGGGTGGGCCCGAGCTCCCGGCAGGGACATCTCAAGAACAGACCGTCCCTCCGCTGCGTCTCCCCTCTGCTGTGTTCTTCCCAAGCCCTCACTCCTGCTGCTTGGCTTCACGTCCCCACACCAACCACCTGCAAACAAGCCCTTGTTTCCGGCTGAGGAAGCTTCTGTCGTGCACAGGCCAGCAGGGAAGGCAGACGGAGAGCCGGGGCCGGGCGGCGCCTTCCAGCTGGGCCGTTGCGAGTCCAGGTGCCTGTGCGGCCCGGGGGACCTGGCCAGTGCGTCCTGCGAGGCTTGAGGGCATTCGGCGTCAGGACGGGACTGGTTCCGGGTCTGTGCTAAGGTGCTGCAGCCCCCGAATTAAACAGACGGTTCCTTGTAGGATGGAACCCATCGTCATCATATGATCCAGCTGTCCACCTTGGCATACCCTCGGAAGAACGGAATGTGGGGTCTCGAGCTCTCTGGTGCAAACATGCAAGGGGAGAGTATCTGGCTTGAAAAAGAAGGAAATTCTGCCACGTGGACGAACCTGGAGGACACTAATGGGGCAGTGTCAGCAGAACGTTCTGGAAGAGAGCACATCCTGCGTCTCTGCCTGGGGTCTGGGTGGCCCTGGGAGCACAGGAATATCACTTCCCTAGTTTCGGAGAAAGCAGGTGAGGAGGGGACCAGCCTCGCCAGGACACTTCCAGCCCTCCACTTGCACCCGGTGCTCCCAGGCTGACACCCAGTGTCTGTTGGGAGGACCTGAGAGTCTCCGCTGTTTGGGCCTGGGGTCCTTGGATCATGGGGTGCAGGCTCCCCACTATGGGGTAGGGGAAACACCCCCTTCTGGAGAGGACAGACTCATCTTGGAAGTGTCAGACTTGCTCATATAAGAGCCGAACCAGTCCCCACACACTCTCTATGGCCGTGCACTCAAATGTCTGCTATTTGCAGTCATTCCCAGAAGCACAGGATCGTTCATTCATTCGTTCACTCAAAGAACATTCACTGTCCACCAAGTAGAGCCACGGAGCTGGGCCCCAGGAATGGCTACAATGGAGGCCAACCTGCCCACTCCCCCCCGCCGGAGCCTCCAGTCCAGGGCCAGAGCCTGTGGGACGAGGTGGCACGAAGCTGGGAGAGGCCTGGCAGGGGAGCAGGGATTCGGGCACAGAGGACAGGAAAGACCTTCAGGGATCCTTATGCTGAGAGCTGAAGCCCCAACAGGGAGCCCAGCAGAGGGGTCAGGGCAGCATGCGCGACGCCCTTGGGAGGGGCCTGCGGGGTGAGGGGAGAGGGCCCCCTTGGTGTGTAGAGGAGAGGGGGCTGTGTTCCCATTCTGCGGGTGCGGGAGGCTGCTGGGCTCTGAGGCAGAGAACTGGGAGCTGTTCCTGCCACTGGCCAGGAGGTTCCGTTAGCGGCGGCTGCCCCAGCTGCTGGTACTGGACTGGCCAGGCCCCTGTCCCCCTAGCTGGCCTCCCACGCGGGCTCCCTCCCCGGCCCAGCCAGCCTGGGGGGCAGATCCTGCTGAATTCCTTCATCTTCCAGGGGCCTCTGGGCGTCTGCAGTGTGGACACAGGTGGGATTCGGGGGTTTCCGAACTGGCGCCCCCTGATTCTTTGAGCAAGCCTGCCTGGGGCAGCGTCCCTGGGACCCAGCGTCTTCCGGGGCTTTGGGCTGAGAGACTGCGGGCTGATGGGGTCAGCAGCTCAGCTCACCTGTGCCAGGACCACTCCCCGACCCGCCTTCCCCCACTCGTGTGCACACTCGCACCCACAACGCACACGGTCTTGGAAGGTGGGCTTTGTTGCCGGGTGCTAAGGGCTCGGGCTCCTGCCTGGAGCATCAAATGCTTAGAGGAATCGCAGACATGGCCGGAGGGAGCCCAGCGCTGGACTGCATAGCTCCCAGCATCACTCATTCACCACTCGGCCTGCTTTGGATATGCTATTATTTGCTGATTTTTAAAAGTTGCTTTTTTAAAAATGAAGTATCCTGATTTAAAAAGGAGAATGTATTTTTGTTGTACACGTGGAAGGCTAAAAAGCAAACAAACACCTAAATCTCCAAAGAAGGCTGCCCGCATAACATGTACAATCGTCTGTGTCCCCCAACAGGCAGGTGTACCCCACCTGGGGATTTGGCCTGGGTCTGGGGGCACCTGGGAGGAGCCCCTGCACCAGCACCATGCTAAGCCTGGGGCACGAGCACCCACTGCAGGCAGGATGGGCCCTGCATCCCCCTTGTGTGGCAGGCTGACCTGAAGATGCATGTCCTCGTGGGGGGCTCGAGAGGAAGGGGTCAGCCCAGGAGCAGGTGGGACTGGCCCCAGGAGACTTCCAAGGCATGAGGCTCCAGCTGCCTCCCAAAGGGCTCCCACGACCCCGAGATCATGACCTGAGCTGAGACCGAGAGTCCAGTGCTTACGGACACCTGGGGGGCTCAGTCGTCAGGAGTCTGCTCTCCGGGTCCTGGGATTGAGTCTCGCATCAGGTTCCCTGCTCTGCAGGGAGCCTGCTTCTCCCTCTGCCTCTGCCCCTCCTGCTGGTGCGCTCTCTCAAATAAATAAATAAAATCTTTTAAAAAAGAGAAAAAGAGTCCAAGGCTTAACCACTACACCACCCAGGAGCCCCCAGAAGTTGGAAATTCTAAAAGCAGGGCTGCGTCCGCCAGGGGTACCCAGTATTATCAACCGCTCACCTGGCCAGTTTGGGAGCCGCGGGCAGAGAGGGAAGGACATCGGCTCAGAGTCCTACATTTAGTGACAGAGATCCAGAAACTGGGTCTCCTGGCTTCACCGCATGATGACGTTTGTCTAATAAATAGAAAAACCACGGGAATGGCAGCAACACATGACTGAGCGAGGGCGAGGAGCTGCACCTCAGCGCGGGGTGACGTCACCGGGTAGGAGCTCCACCTGAGCGTGGGGTGACGTCACCGGGTGGGAGCTCCACCTGAACGCGGGGTGACGTCACAGGGTAGGAGCTCGGCCTGACTGCGCGCGCTGACGTCACCAGGTGGGAGCTCCACCTGAGCGCGGGGTGACGTCACCGGGTGGGAGCTCGGCCTGACTGCGCGCGCTGATGTCACCGGGTAGGAGCTCCGCCTGACTGTGCGCGGTGACATCACCGGGCCAAGGGGCTCCAGGCCGGAGGGAGGTGGGACAAGCTCAGCAAAGGCTGGAGAGACAGCTCAGGCTATGGAAAAATGCTTAGTTTCAAGGTATTTTGGTTTAATAGCCCTTTTTCTTTTTTTTTTTTTTTAGCCTTTATTATGTAGACGCATGGAATAGTTCCTACGTGCCCCCGGGTGGTGGGGAGCACTGCCGGGGTCCATGCGCGGGGCGGTGAGAACCCGGGGTCTCATTGTCGTCCGACTGTCCCCGCGTTACCGCGGCTGCGTCTCTACCTTGGGCGCTAGGTAGGCTGATTCTACCACAGAGCTGGGAGGGATGTGGGGGTCATCCAGGCCACCTGCACACCGCAGCAAGATGGCAGGCCCGCCGTCGTGGGGCCCTTGTTAGGAGAAAGATGCACAATTGAACCTGGGGTACAAAAATGAGTATTTACTTAGAATAAGAAACCACAACAAGTTATAGATTACAATAAGCCAGCCACACAGACATCACAAAAATAACACACTTGAGAAAGAAGTAACAAAATAGTCTGTAAATTATGGTTATTGATTATCTGCTGCCAATCGTCCATCATACTACCCTACGTGCTGTGGCCTTATGTTCTTTTATCTCTTTCTAGGACAATGATTTTCTCTCATCATTTTCTGTAGAGAGAATACAAAGATAATTCTGTATTTTCTGTAAGCACCATTGATCTCAATTTGTTTTACCATCGATAGTTTGAAAACGTGTTTCTTTTGGCTTCTCTGCTTGGTTCTGGTGACGTGGCATCCGAGCGGGGTCGGGGTGCTGCCGGGGGCACGGGGCATCGGAAGGGGTCATCCGAGCAGGAGGCTGCCGAGCAGGGGCGGCAGAGCGCAGGCATGGGGGGGGGCATCTGAGCAGAGGCTGCCGAGCGGGGGCATCTGAGGGGGTCATCCGACCAGGGGCGGCAGAGCCCGGGCATCCGGGGGGGCATCTGAGCAGGGGGCTGCTGAGCAGGGGGGCATGGGAGGGCATCTGAGCTGTGGCACCCAAGGGGGGCATCCGAGCAGAGGCTGCGCGGCTGAGCCAGTCCCTGGCAGCCCCTACCCAGAGCTGCGTCTGTGTCCTTGCGCTGTGCGGCTCCCAGGGGCATCCCCCCAGCGGCCGCCTCAGATCCTCCACATCCATGCACACGCCCGTGCCCACCTGCTCCGGCCCTCGTGGGTCTGCTCCCCCGGGGTGGGGGCAGGTACTGTTCACACACACTAGCTGCGTTGCATTTATTGTCATGATCAGACCTGCTGTTCTACTTTGTTATTTAGTGTGCTGATCAAGGGAAAAAAAAATAATTGTGTTGTATGTTAGTTTTATAAATGTTTTGATAATTGTGTTTCCACGTAATTCACTGATTTTTGTGTTATGCATTTGGAGATGTGATTCTGAAGGAGGCTCCAGAGGCCTCTGCAGACGGTGGGAGGGCCCAGGGCCCTGATTCAGAGCAAGAGTGACTGAGTCAAACCTCACCTGTGTCAGTTGAGGGCATGACTGTCTCCTAAACCACGGTTTCTCACCTTGGCACTGTTGGCATTTGGGGTGAATCCTTGTTGGGGGCTGTCCTGTGCATGCAGGGTGTTGGCAGCATCCCGGCCTCCGCCCCTGGATGCCGGTAATGCCCCCCCCCCACTGTCACTGGCCAAATATCCCCCAAGGGTGCAAGACCTCCCCGGCTGGAAGCCACCGGGCTAGAGGCACCCTTGATTCGAGGGTCAGCTGTAATAATGCCTCCCTGCCGAGCCCTCAACGAGGCTTTTACAAAATCCCGTTCTCGTTAGGACACCAGATTTCAGTAAGTTCAGGGTCGAGAGGGGCTGGTCACATGGCCCGAGTTTCCCCAGGAAGCCTCGTCTGGAGTGCCGGCAGCTCTCACCGTGGTAACTGCCACAGAGGCTCCCAGGTGGGGCAGGAGCAGGGGCCGCGGATGCCCCAGGGGAACAGCCAAGGCCCGGGCTTGACACCCCAGCAAAGCAGGGGCTGCGGGAAGGCCTCACCCAGCCACAGAGGATTCCTGTGTCTAGTAAAGGCGGGAAGAGTGAGCGGCAGGGACACTGCTGCCTCAGAGTACAGAGGAGACAGATGCAGCTGTGGGTGTTTACTCAGCGCCAGGCACTGCTCCACGGCCCGTGTCGTCATGGTGTTGAAGCCAGACAAGAAACAGAGGCCGGGGCTGTTCACAGCTTCACCTTAGTGAAGGACGTGAGGCTCAACGCCGCAGTCTTGCCTGGTGTGGCTTCCGTAAGGGACCAGGCGGAGAGCCCAGCGGGACACGCCCAGCCCAGCACCAGCCAGGCCCCCAGGAGCCCGAGGCCGACATTGCTCCGCCCACGTCAGGGGTCCCCAGGAACCGTGGGAGGGAGCGCTTGACCAGCATGGAGAGGGCAAGCGCGTGGCCTGTGGATGTGGGAACTCCATGCTGGGTCACACAGGCGTTTGGCTCAATGACTAAGCAGGTGGTTTCCAGCCCTCAGATACCCAAGTAGTGGTTGATCAAAATCACTATAAGATCGGAAGTTAACAAATTTCGGGGGCTGGTGGAGGGGAAGGCGTTCCACAGAGTCTGCTCCTGCAGACTGCTCATCCCCACCCTCCCCGACGGAGGTGGCTGCAGAATTTCTCGGGGTAGACGCCCCCCTGACTGAGCCCGTATTTCCCGGGGAGGAGGCGCTGGTGGGGACAGAGGCAGGGGCCCAGGGGCAGCCAGAAACTGACTCCTGGGCCTGGTTCCACAAGCTGAGGGGCCTCGCAGACAGCTCAGACCCGGGCGTGCTTCCCTGCTTCAAGCCTTTGGTGGGTTCGAATCCCCAGGGAACCACTGTCCTTCTCCAGGGACACCCAGTCTCCCCGCCAGCCCGGCTTTCCTTCCAGTCCCACCTCTGCTGCCCGTCCTCCCTCCCCTCACCTGCTCTTCTCCTCCTGGCGTCTGGGCCCCTAGCCCAGCTCAGCTCTCCTGCCCCTCTGCCACACACCTGCTCTCCACCCCTGGGGACCCCCCGGGTGGCCCCCGCATGGCAGCCTCCCTGAGCACCTGGGTGGGTGTCCGGTGTGTTCCAGCTCCCGGTCTGCACCTGCCCATTTACCAGCCCACCTCCACCGGCCCAGAGAGCTGAGACAGGGCCTGGCACACAGCCATTCCCTCAGGCTCCATCCTGTACCCCCGGTGTTGGGTTTTCTGTGTCCAGCGGCCTCAGAGGACCAGGGACCAGCATTCCCGTGGCCTCTGGATGCACTGATGCACCTCTAAGCCGGGCAGGTGGCAGGGCCACACCTCTGGCCACTCAGAGATGTGCATCACAGGTACCCAGGAACCGAGTCCTAGCCCAGCGTGGGGACAGCAGGCTGCCTGCCATGGCCGTGTGGGCACCACACCCTCTGCATCAAGCTTTATGATTTCAAGACCATTGTGCTCAGGACCCGCCCTCCCTGACAAGCGATGGCGCTCTCCCGGGCCCTGCTCTGCCTGCTAGTAGACCAGGCATCTTTACTGTGGGTTTGGCCATCACCTTGGAAATGGATGGGCGTTAGCTTTTATGCCTTCAATCCAAGACAGATTATAAAATTAGGGAAGCAGGTTAGTGTTCATTTACAGGGCTGCCTGTGGAGGTGATCTGGGTTCTTCAGAGTCCTTGGGGACATTCCCGAGATGGTCCTGCCTTCCCTGAGCAGAAGCTTCCGGAGCATTCAGAGGATCAGACACTTCTCCCTGCATGGAAAGCTCAGCATACGGAAGCCAGGCAGGGGCTCCTGGGGGAGGGCCCAGGGGAAGGGGCGTCCCACCTTTCTGCCCATCTGCTGGGGGCAGCCCCCAGCACGGTGCGCCTGCAGGCATGCTTGGGGGCCGCAGCGACCCAGGTAGGTGAAAAGTGCCTGGAAATGACCCGCGTGACAGCTTCACCCACACTCGGCAACCAGGGGAGAACGGCCGCCATCCGTCAACGCCTGCTGGGCGCGGGGTGTGTGCCCGGCGTTAGCTGTCCTTCTCACCACAGGCCAGTGATGAAGGCCAAGGGGAGCCATCTCTCACTTCCTCATCAGGAGACGGAGGCCCCAGGAGGCAACCCCTTGTCCAGACACACGGCCCGTTAGTGGCAGAGACAAGACTGGAAGCCGGGGCGGGGCGGGGGGGCGGGGGTGGCCGCGTGACGCTCAGTTGCCCCCGCGCGGACACCGGGGGCGCAGAGGGCAGCGGCCCGGGAGTGCGAGGGGCATCTGGACCCGGCAGGCCGGGGCCCGCGAGCCTCTGCACCTGACTCCCTGCTGTCCTGGGCACCGCGGTGTGGCCAGGGAGTAGGAGGGGGTCTCGCGCAGCCGCTGGGACGGGTGCGGGGGGGTGGGGGGGGGGGAAGCCTCTGAAGACCCCGCGCCAGCAAATCAAACTGCAGTTAACACAAGCCTCACAGCAGTGAGGTGTGAGTTTGTCCTGTGACGTCTGCTGGGCTTGCAACAGAGAACACCCCTCCAGTTCCCGGACTCCTCAGGGGCAGCCCGGGGTCTGGGCTCGGCTCGGCTGCAGGCGCCTCCCTCCCCCAGGGCAGAAGCACAGAGCCAGGATGGCGCTCTCCCCTGCCCGGGGATGCAAGCGTGCGTCCGAGTCAGAGGGCCTTCCAGAACTTTCACACGAAGCCAAGACCAGGACCAGGACGTGCTGGGGAGGTCACGAGCGTTCTCTCCTGCCATACAACCTCCCCAGGATGAAACGACACGGCAAGCAGCACTTGTGGGCGGGATTGGAGCCAGAAGCTAAAGGGGGTCCAGGTGATTGCGTTAGACTCTGAGGCCGAGGAGCAGGCATCTTCTAACCGGTCGCTACGTTTCCAACACTGTTGCTGTGGACGCCTGGATATGTGTGGTACCTGCGCTTCCGTCTCGGGTGCCCGGCTGGGGCGGCATCCCTGGGCTCGGCTCAGGGGGAGGGGCGCTCTCTAGTTTGGGAGGAGAACACTTCCCGGAAGGAGGTGGGCCAGGAACGCCCACTTCCCTGGAAGACCTGCCGTGCACTTAGGGGCTGGGAGGGAGGCCGGCACAGGCCTGGTCCTGGGGCGACTGCCTAGAGGAGGCAGCCCACGGCGGACCCCGGACCTCCCCGCCGCCGCCGCCGCCCTCTGCCTCCTGGTGGACCGGGTGGCATTTAAGCATAAACACTCGTGAAAACCAGCTCCTTGTGTGCGGCTTGTGAGGCAAAGTTGTGCCAAAATTCTCGTGACTAAACGCTGCTCCTCACCATCCCCTGCTCTCGGGCCCAGGCCAGCTCAGTGGGCACCTCGCAGACGCCGCTGTCAGCCCCCAGTCGCGGGGGTCATGACCCCTCCTCTGCCCGCCCGACTCCACTATTAAAGCCACGCTTCAAACTGCCATGTTGTTTTTAATTTTTAATCTGTGCCAGGATAAAACAGGATTTGACCAAGCTCCCAGCTCCCGCACTGCATGGACGTAGCAATTTTATGGATCAGAGTTTTGTTTATATTTGCCTAAAGCCCAGAGGAGGAAAGAAATCAAATCCACAGATCAGCATGTATTTGAAAGAGACGTTTTAGGACTCGGGGAACGTTTTTGTCAATCATTTTCTTAGGAACAGCACCCAGTGGGCCCGGGGAGGCCCTCGCGGCAGGAGCGGCTGGAGGGGAGAGCCAGAGAGCCGTCTGGGCCGTGCACTTGGCAGACAAAACAGAAAGAAAAAAATCCAGCCTCATAGTTTATTTGTAGGAAGAGCACGTTGACAGAAACAATTTCTGTTTTGGAAAATAAACGTATGGCTGCATTCTGGGAGCAGGGGCCACGTCGTAACGGGTGATGGGAGGGGACTTGCGACTCTCGAGACACATGGTCAAGGGACACCTTAAAACGCCAAACAGAACGTTACCTTGTAACTCTGTCCGCCAGGAGACACGTCTGAGCACATCCAGCCGTCCGCAAAGTCACGAGACACGAGACTTACCCGGAGCACGATCCATGCACCAGCCCGTGAGACAGAAAACCACGTTTGTCCAAAGGATGGCTCAGAGCTCATCAACTGCACTTGTGGACGAACTTCCAGGAAAACAGAGTCTGCCCGTGTCCTTCCTCTCTTCTCTCTCGAATCGAGTACCATGTCTGGATCAAGGAGATGGCCCCCACGCACCCGGGAGCCTTCCACACGGCGGCCGTGTCGCGTGGAGCCAACACGGGGTGAATCGGTGGGGGACATGCTTGCAGAGGTGGCAGGCAGTGCCCGCAGCACAAGCCGCGGGGTGGGGGGCTCAGCGGGACGTGTGTGGAGCCGCCCCACTCTGCAGCAGGGACGCGCCAGACCCCTTCACTGGGACCGCCCAGGCCCCCTCGTCCCTGCTCCCCGCGAGTGCCCGCCGCAGCGTCGAGCCTGGGATGGATGATGCGAGTCACGGTCCCCATGTAGGTAAGCTAGAAACCCCCCACGCCCCCACGGCCGGTCCCTCTGGGGCTTCCCTCTGAGGCGCACGGTTCCCGTCCCCGCAGGGGCAGGACAATCTTCGCGGCTTTGCTGGTCACGGATCTCCTTCCATTAGCGGGATCTCTGTGAAAGGAGAGACGGTTACTAGCCTGCCGCAAGGACCAGCAGTTAAAAGCTTTATTAAAACATCTGTAATTCCTGGTGTCAGAAGAAACTCTTAAGTTCCACATATCCGTTAATAATCACGGAAACTGGGCGCCTGGGTGGCTCAGTCGTTAAGCGTCTGCCTTCGGCTCAGGTCATGATCCCAGGGTCCTGGGATCGAGTCCCACATCGGGCTCCCTGCTCTGCAGGAAGCCTGCTTCTCCCTCTCCCACTCCCCCTGCTTGTGTTCCCTCTCTCGCTGTGTCTCTACCTCTCTCTGTCAAATAAATAAATAAAATCTTTAAAAAAAAAAAAAAATAATCACGGAAACTACTCCTCTGTATGCCGTCTCTTTGTTGAAAAACCTTCCACCAGCTCATGAAAAATACAACGTTAAGACTTTAACCACGTGCCCTTAGGGGTCAAGCCAGAAGAAGGGCAGGATTCAGGGACACAGTGGCAGCAGGCGTGCGGGAAGGAGGCCAGGCTCTGGGGAGCTGTGGCCACGGCCTGGACTGGCACTCCCGCGTGGACGGGGCGCTGTGAGCCTCCCCGGGGAGACACCCTGGTCTCTCTACTGTGAGCTGCAACTGCCAGGCATGCATGCCTGTTACTTCACACCTGCTGGGAGCGCCCGCGTGCACACGGCTTCTCCAGGGCCACCCTGTACCGTGTGCACCCGTCGCCTGATCATGTGCACGGTGACCCTGTCTCTGAGCGCCTCCAGGGCCCCGTCTAAAGCAGGGACGGGGAAGGAAGCATCCTGGTTCCCATGGACACGACAAAACCAAGCGTGGGCCTCCACAGCCGGCGTGTGCCTCCTGAAGTCTCAGCTACGGGCTCATCGAGGGGGACCTGACGGCCTCGTTTGAGGCCTCACACTCAGGGAAAGCGACAAGCGGTGGTTCAGGCCGCAGAAGAGACCAGGCATGGGGCAAACACTCACCGTCTGCGATGTCGATGCCCGGGCTGGTGGACGCCGCCTCTCCCGCCGTGCAAGCCCCCATGTCAGTGCTGTCGGGGCGCGTGCCCCCCGGGCACACGGAAGGCGAATACAGACTCTGGAGCAGCTCGGAAGAGCCTGAGCCGCCGTCACAGGGTTCTGACCTCCCCGGGCCTGTGTCCGTGTCCCCTGAGCCAGGGTACGCTGGGGGGCTCTGGTCGTCCACGGGCAAGCGGCAGCCCTGGCCCACGGAGGCCAGGTACCCGGGGCCTGACGCCCTCATGCCTCCGCTCACAGCCTCGTCGTAGGACGGAAGCATGACAGGCACGCCGTCCACCACCACGAAGTCCGGGTCGCTACAGGAGCTCCGCGGAGGCCCCCTGTGCGAAGGAAAGCAGCACCCACAGATCAGACAGCAGGTCCCTGCGGACCGAGGCCACCAGTGACCCTGTGCCCCTGACGGCTGAGGAGCCTGCGGGAGGACCAGCCTCCTTCCCGGGCCCCCTGCGGCCCATGGCGCTCTGCCCGCACCGCGCTCCGCCCGCAGCATACTCCTCTGTCTTGGGCCCCCCCGCCCCCCTCAGGCTTCCTCCTCCCCGTCTCTGGCCTCCACCCACTGGGCCCCCGCAGGGCCCCTTGCGGAGCCTGCTGGGAATGGAAGACACCTCAGACCAACAGGAACCCAGGACCCCACGTGCCACCAGGGAAGGGGGACCCTGTGCTGCCTATGCTGCTTCATTCTCAGAGTTTTAGTCAAGGTAGAAAACAGGAAGAAAGGAAAGTTCCAAGCTGTGTCTCACCACCTGACCCATTACATGGGCCCCGCTCCACCCCCCAACCCAGCAGCCACCTGAACCTGAGCCACGTGGGGCTACCGGGAGGGCCCGTGGTCCGTGTGGGGGGTCCCCAACGCAGCACCGGCTGCTGGCCTCGCCCCTGCACACCCCATCACCCCGCAGGCCCTGTCTGACCACCTCTCTGCTCCTGGCCCCCACGGAGCCCCAGTGGCTGCGAGCGGCCGGTGGACTGGCTCCTCTGAGGGCCCCCGGGGCTGAGCGACGCAGCCCCGAGTAAACCGTCTGGGACAGAAGACAGCCCGGCCGGCGGGCAGACCCTCATGGTGGCAGCAGGGCTCCAAAGCCCAAGGAAATGCCATGCCAGGACGCAGCGTTGCGGGAGGGCAGCACCAGGCCCAAGTCTGCGGACGTTTGGGGCGAATTCCAGAGAGTGAGGAGCAAGGCCCACTCCCCGGGAGGCAGGGCAGGGATGAAAGGCGAGCTCGCCGTGAACCTTCAAGAGGCTGCTTGCTCTCATTCGGGTGCCCTGGACAAGCCAGCCCCCTTCCTCCCGGGCCTCGCCCTGTCCACGGCCCCCCCACAGTGCTCAGCCCCCATGTGTGCTCATCGAGTGGTTCTCCAGCGTCCACACCCGTGCGGCCCGAGGAAGAGTCCATCCTGGGCTTGCCCCAAACAACGCAGTCTTCTATCTGGACAGCTGAGCGGCTTTTTGGCTGCTTTGGCCGTTTCCAAGCACCCCCATGTGCCATAAACCACGACGTGTGGGTGAGCCCCCCTCTGTGACCCCTGGGCCTTTTCAGACACTGTAATTGCTCACGATGGAACACAGGCCGTGGTTACTAAGCTGTGCTGTTGAGGACAGAGACAGCAAACAGAAGCTCCCGGCATCTCTGCAGGGGCTTGGCTGTGGCACTTCGCAGGCTGGGCCGGGAGAGGGGGCACCTGCGGGGTCGGGACCCCTGTGGCCGGGCAGGTGCATGGCTCAGCGGCTCAGTGGCTCAGCAGCAGAAGGCCAGAGTGGGGCGTGAGGTCCAGGGCGGAGGCGGGCAGGTGCCGTCCCTCCCTCCTCACCCGGCCGGGACTGTGAGGGACGTGGGATTTTCCAGGGGCCTCCTCCTCCACCATCAGCACCCCCTCTGCGGGGGGGCACACACAGTTCTGGGGGTGGGCTGTCCCCGTGGGCAGACAAGTGTCTTTTCTGGAAGCGTAAGGTCCCCGAGGGGAGGCCAGCACAGGGGCCCGAGGACGCTCAGGACTCCGTGGAGCGAGGTGGCTGAAGGCGGCTGGCGTTGGGGAGGCTGGCCAGCGCCCTGCCCTCTGCCTCGGATGGCCGCACGCTCATCGCCCGGCTCTCCCAGCAACACCTCCTCCTGGGAACGTGGCCGGCCAGCAGCCGCGGTGATAGCTGCTGTCGCCGAGGAGCTGGCCTACCTGCTTCCGGACAAGCTCCTCTTCCGTGATGATCGAGGGGAGGACGGAGGCATCGGCCCGAGCCTCTGCGCACGGGCAGGGGAGGGCGAGCGGGTCCTGTCCCCTACCCCACACCTCCTCCAGAACCCCACCTTCTTCCAGAGACTTCCAGGCACGTTGTTCTTCAACCTCTGTTGCGTCACACACCTTCGCCGCATCTCCTAATTCCGTGAATTTCTTACCCTCCCTGTGGGCCGTGGGCCGTGTGCGCATGATGGGAAAGGGGTCCTGGGGGTCCTGCCTGGCAGCAACCCCGACTCTGCGCGCCCCTTCTCCACACCCCACAGCGCCTGGGGCTCACGTGGAGGTGGGGGAGAGGGTGGGGAGCCCTGTCCAGCCCGCGCTCTGACCCCAGATGCCCCACCGCACCCCAGGAGCCTGACCTTTGACCCTCTGCTCTCACCACCCACCTTCAGAGGTGCTGGACCCCAGCACTCACCTGGGGGGAAAGTGGGCCTTGAACTTGGTCTGGAACATCCTGGCCAGGATGACGAGCACCAGCACCAGCAACACGCTGGTCGCCGTGAACGCCACGATCTTCCATGTGGTCAGGAGGGTCTCGTGGCTGCTGGGCCACGTTTGCTCTGCTGGGGAGAGAACAGAGCGGCGCGTGAGGCTTCCGGACTGGGATGGCCCCGTGTCCGTGTGTGGGTGATCTGGGAAACAGCATGCTTATCACGTGCGTCTGGGGGCTCCCCGCATCCGGACCCCACCCCCTGCGCTCTGCCCGCAGCATGGCCTCTGCAAGCCACCCACAGGAGCACGCTCCCCACGGGGCTGAGAGCCCGGTGCCCAGCTGGGAGCACTCCTGCTTCTCTGGCAGGGGGAATGGGGGTCCGAATGGGGGTCCGTCGCCCCGGGGAAGCTGTGTTTGCAGCACACCTGGGCCGGGGGGCGGCAGGCCAGAGGGGAGGGGGTCCTGGGCTTGTGGGCTGAGTAGAAGAGAGGGACAGAGGAGTAGAGGGGCGAGCCTCCCCACCGCCTCTAGCCGTCGGCACACCTGCAGGAGGGGCAGCCGACAGTGAGCCTTCCAGAACAGCTCCCACCCCTGGGGCCCAGGCCGCCCTGTCTGCCCCCCGCCGTCCTCCCTTGCTGCTGCCACCTCCACAGGCATCCTGTTCTGGCTCCCATTGCCATTCGTCGGCCTCCAGAGGCCCCGGGTCACCAGGAGCTGCCCCCGGGTCACCAGGTGCTGCCCCCACATACGGGGGCCGGGGACTACATATTTAGTGATCGTCAGTACTCTGGCAGGAAAGGCCGGGGCGAGCGGGCAGGGCTGGGCATGCGGGAGACAGAGGGTGGCTGGGTGCTGGTGCCCTGGTCTGCGCCCCGTGCTCACCACCCGGGCTCCTTAGGTCAGCGGTAAGGCTGGTCTGCTAGTCACTTGTTATGAACCGAGAGGGACTGACGTTTGCAAGTGGCCTGGGCCTTCCTACGTGAGAACAGGTGTTCTGTGTGATGACACCCTCTGGGTTCTGACACGTGTCCTCACACACAAGAGAACGGCTGGGTTTGGGCCACACGCGTGGGCTGAGGTCCCTGTCTGTGGGAGGGACAGGCTGGGGGCAGACAGAGCGGACCCTCCTGCCCCAGGGACGGGAACTCACAAAGATGAGTCTCTGCGCCGCGTCCCTGACCCTTGCGGGGTGGGGGGGGGGGGGACACTGCCGGCGGCCACCGTGTGCGGCGTGGCCCGGGCCGTGCGCACTCACCTGACTGGATGCAGTAGACCTGGTAGGAGGGAAACCATTCCCCGTACTGGCACGTGATGTACTTGTAATCACTGGTGAGGCTGTAGCCGGGGTCGCAGTAAAACTCCACCACAGTCCCGTGGTTGTAGCGCTCACAAGGCCGCGGGTGGCACACGAAGTCACCGTGACTCACGGTCGGAGGCAGCGGACACACTGAGGCGGCGGGGAGAGCTGCGTCAGCACCACGTGCCCGCCGTCGGGCCATCAGGACACAGGTCCGGCAGGAAGGGGTGTCTGCACGTGCACCACCAGACCCGCGACCTGTCCCCGCGGGGTCACCCGGGAGCCCACTGAACATGCCGAGCCCCCGCGGCCGCCGTCCAGCACTGTCGACCACCTGGTAAAGCAGAGGTTGGTCTCACGCGGTAGGGAGTGCGCCCGTTTCACGAAGAGTGTTAAGCGACTGTGTTAATGGCACGCACCGTTCTCTGCCGACCACCAGGTCGGTACCATTAGGCTATTCGTGGATGAAGCCCTTACTACGGGGCCTGCCGGCCCACGCCTGTTTGTGCGCTATGGCAGCCATCTGGGGCTGTCTGCACCCTGGGTGTCCTCATCTCAATCCCCATGTGCCCTGCGGGGGCTCGACCCAATCCCCAGGCAGGCTGCTGATGGGGGAGCAGGCATCGCGCGGGAGGAGCCTGGATCGGGGCTCGGTTCGGCCCCCACACGTGTGTGACCTCCCGCGGGTCACGTAGCCTCTCCCGGCCTTGATGTTCTTCCCCGTACAATGGAAGCCTATTCTACCCTCCACGATTTATGGTTTTTCTGACTCTTCTATTCTTCGATTTTAGGGGAAGGAAATTTCAGTTTCCCCTCAGGACTCAGAACGGCCAATCTGCTTAAACGTCCCCAGGAGACAAAGCACAGACTACCACGGCCTGCTTCACGTCCACACCTGCGGAAGCCCGCTGCCCGGCCAGTGGGAGCCCCCACATGCAGGCCGCGTGTGCAGGGAGGCCCTGGGGCCCGCTAGCAGTTGGACCCCCGCGCACAGAGCCGTCTGGAGGTGTGGGGGTGAGAGGCCCCTACAGACCCTCTTCCAACCCCACAGAGAACAGGCAGTGAGATCTTGTGGGCTCTTTGCAGAGATGGGGAAGCAGAAGCTCACGTCCCCGGTCTGAGCTCTGGCCCAACGCCGGGCCAGCCGAGCGACCCCCAACAAGCTGCTTCTCACCGGTGAACCTCAGTGCCCTCACCTATGAAACAGGAGAGTCTAGGGGCTGTTCTGACGTCATGGAAGTGGGCAGCCAGGGACAGCCAGGCCCCAGGAGCCAGAGGGATGCCTGCGCAGGGACTGCTTATGTGCTGGTGGAGAGCGGCGGCAGCACGCAGCAGCCCTGCTGCTAAGCTGGGACCGGGCAGGTGTGTCCTGCAGGGGCCGGAGCCCGGGGAGACTCCGATACCACCTGGGATGCCCCAGGGCCCGACCTCCCTGCCTGCCCAGCCTGCAGGCTCCATCTAGACTGGGGGAGGTGGGGAGCCAGCTGATCAGGGGCCTGGGAGAGGCGGCCTGCCGGGCAGTGTAGGTCGCAGCTGGGGCCTGAGGTCGCAGGCCCGGCGTGCCCAATGAGTGCGGCGTCAGGTGCAAGCAGGCAGGGTCAGGAACGGAGCCCCGACTTCGAGGCTGAGGGGTGGCCGCCGCCTTCCCAGAGCCGCCCAAGGGGTCCCATCCCCAGTGCATGGCCGGTTCCACACACTGGGGCTCTGGTTAGACACACCACCTCCAGGATGCCCTGAAGCGTCCCTGGTGGGCGAGCGAGGTGGCCAGCGAGCAGGAGGGAGAGGGTGAGGCACCAGCCAGTCTGGGGATGCCGGCAGAGGTGTGGCAGGTAAGGAGCTGGTGCGGCTCTGGGAAGCGCCTTCCCGGCTGCACGATGCCCTGCACCCCAGAGGGATAGGCCCGGTGGGGAGCGTCCACATCTGCGGTGAGGCCAGCCTGGCCGTGACCTCTGCCCAGGTAGCCCCTCCACAGCCCAGAGCCCCCACAACGCTGCGCCCGGGGGAGGCCCTTTCTGTGGTCAGGGGCACATGGGGCCGTGGGACTCTCTCCCAGCAGGCACTCTGAGCAAGTCCTGGAGACACTCGGATCCAAAACTACCAGAATGTTTCCAAGGTGCAGGGAGCCATGGTCCCGGCAGCACTCCCTGGCCTTGGCCTCAAGGACAAAGGACCATCCGCATCACTGCATTAACTCCGAGGCAAAGGGTCCCACGACGTGCTACAGAACGACGGGGCTGGACTGATGAGCCATCCAGCAGGGAAACCGAGGCAGTGGGGCACAAAGGGGCACGGGCTGCAGACGTCCCCAGATTTACGTGTAAATCGCAGCTCTGAGCTGATGAGCTCTAGCGTGCTGGGCGGCGCGTTTGAGTTCTTGGGGTTTTAGCTTCGCCATCCGTGTAATGAGGGAACAATTCCTAACTCCTCAGGTGCCTGTGAGGATTGGGAGCAGCCCAGCTGGGCACCTCCAGGCCCTGATGCAGCCAGGACCCCCCACCCCACACATGCAGTCTGATACGTGTCACGGCCACGTCTGCCCCGAGGCCACGTGAACACCCCTCCCTGCAGAGGCTTCAGTCCCGAGGCTGGCAGCCGCCAGCTGGTGCAGATGCACGCGCCGCCGAGAGGAAACACCTACCTTCACACCTTGCAGTGTCTGATGACCGTGCCTGAACGACCATCAGCTTTGTGGCAAGGGAACCCCCCACCCTGTGTCCTGTCAGAAGCCAGGACGGACGACGGAAGCATTAATAATAACCTAGCGAGCTACAGGCCCCTCCTCTCTGTCCTCCCCCGAAAGGCAGATGCATCTCTAGGTGGAAACCGTGATTTCTCACCTCTCGTCCTGGTTTGCATTGTCGGCACGTGGTGTCCGCTCCGGCCCAGAGACGGGACCGATCACACCACACAGCCCACACGCCAGACCTTCTGAACGAAGGGCCTTTTCACACTTTTGTCTTGACTGTAGTCTTTCACTCATTTTTTTTTAAAAGATTTTATTTGAGAGAGAGAATGAGAGAAAGAGAGAGAGCATATGAGAGGGGGGAGGGTCAGAGGGAAAAGCAGACTCCCCGCTGAGCAGGGAGCCCAATGCAGGACTCGATCCCGGGACTCCAGGACCATGATCTGAGCTGAAGGCAGTCACCCAACCAACTGAGCCGCCCAGGCGCCCTCACTCATTTCTTAATTCATTTGTTTAACACAACATTTTTGGATAACCACTGAAACTAGACCCTACGTTGGTCCCTACCCTCCTGGGGCTTACCGAAGACAGAGTAAGTAACCAAGGAACTATTTCTGTGGCCGGGCGAGGCTCTCCATCCACTGAACAAAACGTTCCAGCCTCACACACTCACCTGCGGGGGTTCAGTAACCAGGGTGGGAAGACTCCGACATGCAGCCTGGGCCAGCTTCCTTCCCTGAGGGGCGGGCCAGGGAGCCGCGGCCATGCACGCAGAGAAACAGAGAATCCACAGTGCTCGGGCCCCGTGAGGAGGCAGCCCCGAGGGACACGCGCCAGGGGGTGAATGGGGCCGGGGATGAGAAGGAGGAACAGGAAGGAGAGGCTGTGGGTGGACCGAGCCACCAGGGGGGCAGGTCCACGTGGTCCCAGGCCCTCGTGTGGATGCTGCAAAAACCCTGCAGTGCTCACATTTGCGGGTCGCCCTGCTCGAGCTGAGGGCACCCAGACAGCAAGTAAAGCATCACTTCTGCTGTGTCTGAGGGCATCTCTGGGAGAGATTCGCATCTGAATCACGGACTGAGGAGATGGCCCTTCCCAGTGTGAGGGCATCATCATCGTGTGAGGACCCAACAGAGCAGAAGGGCAAAGGGGGTGAACTTGCTCTGCACAACCGCGTCCTCGGATGCTGGTGCCGCTGGTGCTCAGGCCTCCAGACTCGGGCGGAATCACACCGGTGGCTCGCAGACGGCACATCGGCGGGTCCTGGGGAGTCCCGGCCTCCTCGATCTCACACGTGCACGCAGTAGGTGTATATGCACTGTGATCACGGACGTATACACGGTATGTGCATGTGCATATATGTGCATGTACAGTACGTACATCTGTACTGCGGTTACATATACGGTACGAACATACACACTGGAGTCATGTACACACAGGATACACACACACGCTGGGACCGAATACGCGTACACGGGAGGCATATACGCACCGACGGTATCCGTATACACCGTGCATACGTGCAGAGTGCTGTGTACGTACAGTACGCACATACACCGTGAACCCACATATCACGTGTGTGAACACAATCACAGGTACACACGCAGGAGCGCACGCACGCACACTGCTGCCTCTGCTTCTCTCTGGAACCGACGCCACAGCTCCCCCACCCGAGCTCCAACCCCACCCTGACTCCACAGGTCAGAGTCCTGCAAACGGAGGTCGGAAACCGCCCGGGCCTCACTGGAGACTCAGCTCTTGTCTCCCCCGTTACCCCCAGATCCCCAGGCCCCGAAGCCCCTGCCCCAGGGCAGTCGGAGAGCTGGAGACGCCGCCCGCCCATCAGCAAGGCCCTAGATGGTTTCACGCCGCCATGGCAGAGCGCAGGGGGGAGGCGCGGACGGCGCGGGGTGCCTGGGCGAGAGCAGTTCAGGGACAGTTCGTCTGCAGGCGGCTCGCCGCCATCACGTCCCACCGGCCCACAGGCCAACGCCGGCACTCCGACCGTGTGCTTCTAGTCCACTACGTGAGGGACCAGATGTAGCAATCTGACTTCCAAGGTGACCTTGGTGCAACATCCAAGACTGTTTTCCATTTCTACCTATTGAAATACAATCTTAATACTGTTGTATGTAATCGTCTAAAGTGGGACTCGTATTAGGTCTTTGACTTTATTTTTTCTATAATCCACTTCTATCCAATGTTTTACGGTTATTGGTCTATAACATGTTAGAAAACAGAAACCAAACCGCTGGTTCTCTCGGTGCTGGCAGATGAGAGGCTTGGGCACAAGGAACACACGATGCCCATGGAGCAGCAAGGAGCTGGTCATGGGCTGTGCACAGGGCCAGGCACACAGGAGGGCCAGTGGGAGGCAGGGAGAGTGGCAGGGACGGGCCCCGGGTCCAGAGAGGGGGTGGAGGGGCTGCCGGGGAGGAAGCCCAGGGTCTAGCCTGTGTGTGCTGGACGCTGGGGGAGCAGGGACAGACACCGCTCAGGGACGGCCAGCGCTAACATGAGACAGTCCGCCGGGAGCAGGGACAGCAACGGTGAAGCCGTCGTGTGGTTCAGGCCACAGCCAGGAGAGGAAGGAGGTGGCCTGGCCCAGGACAGAGGCAGTGACCGTGAGGAGCACAGGATGGGACAGACTTCAGTCTGTTCCCAAAACAGGACTGGTGAGGGTTGGAGTCTGGGGTCGAGGGTGTCTCCCAGATTTCTGACATTGGCGCCTGACAGATAGTGGAGCTCCTCGCCAGGACGGGTTGTCCTGCTGGGTTTGCTCATTGGTAGGAAGTATGGCACCAAGGTCTGGCTTTGCATGGGCCCATCTGAGCTAAGGGAGCTCTCCACCCGGGATGGGGCAGCCGTGGAGAGCGTCTGCAGCTCGCCTGAAACTCAGGGCTCAGGAGCACAGAGATCAAACCCCAGGGTGGGCAAACTCCCCTGGTGGGGGGTCCCAGTCGAAACGCTGGAATCGGCCGGGGGCACAAGAGTGGCCGAGGGCCGTGTCACCGGGGCCAAGGGTGGAGAGCGTTTGGGGAGCAGGGTGGCTCCTAGCAAGCGAGAAAGCTGGGAGAAGAGTAACACCTGACTTGGCCACACGGAGTCCCTGGGACCTCAGCAGAGGGATGCCATTTAGGAATGAGCTGAGGAGGAGACGGGTGGGTGCGGACGGTGGTCAGAGGTCTGCTGAGCCCACAGAGACGCCCCTGACACCGGGGCTCTGAGCACAAGGACTAGACGGGGGCAGGGCAGGTGGAAGAAAGCCCCCGAGGGGGCAGACTGGCTCTCATGGGGGGACACGGGGTGGGGATGCAACAGAGCTATGGGTAGGCTGGTGGCCACAGGCCCTACGGAGGACTGAGGGAGGCCACCTGCGGGGGAGACCTGGCCTGACCATCCGGTCACTCGCCTCAGGCCTCAGCCGCTGACCTCTCTCCAGCCGACAGGAGAACGAGTTCTTAAGAGTCTGTGCCTCGCGAACACAGAACGTACCGTGGGGGCAGAAGCGCGTGGGGCACCACCCTCGGTAGCCACTGTTTCAGGAACCCCCTGAGCCGCGAGCCCAGGTGTGCTGACCAGTGCTTCAGGGCTCGTCCTGTGGGAGGGAAGGGCCGTCCCTCAGTCTGCGCGCCCGGACCGCCTGCCTGTGGTGCTGGTGCTGGGGGGCTGCTCACCACCCCACGGGGCTCAGAGCCACCCCACAGTCGTGCCAGCTGACATGACAAATGCTACATCCAGGCTGAGCCACAAAACACGCCGAGCCTCAGGCTGACCACAGCAGAGACGACCCTGGGGATCCCGGGAGCCACACCCTGAAGACAGCTGAGCCCAAGTGACTGGCCGGCCCACGTGCACGAACACCAGCGCGTGAAGATCCACTTCTATTCCGGTGGAGCCACGGAACGTCTCTGGGGACGTGCTCACATCCGTGGCCTACCACGTTCTCCCCGGGGCAGAACAGTGCCGTGCGCCCGCCCAGCTGCTCCTGTCGCCCCCCATCCATCCACGCTGCATCTGAACTGTGTCTCAGTGACGCACGTCAGCGGGTCCTCAACCTGGTTGCACGTGGTGTCACTGGGGAGTGCGGTCTGGCGGGTCCAGGCCGGGTCCTGGGCTGGGCCAGGTCCTCAGGGCCCCAGGTGGGTCTAACAGGTGGCCCGATTTGAGGGCACAGGCTCCGCGGCTGCATCAGACACTAAGACACCCCCCCCACCCCACGGCTGGCTCACGGCAGTGTGAGAACGAGGTGGCCGTGGTGTCCACGGTGGGTCTGCAGCTTCCCCCAGACCCATGCTTTCCAACTGCAGTCCATGGACCTGACCGGCAGCTTGTGGCTCAGCCGGGAGCCTGCAGAAATGCCGCAGGTCAGCGCCATCCGGCAGGAGTCCCAGGCGAGTCAGACAGTCTTTTCCTGGGGGAAAGCCCTGCGGCGAGCTCGCTCTCTCTGTGCCGGGCTGGGGAGCATGGGGACGCGGCAGGAAGCTGGCAGCTCTGAGGGACCAGTGCCAATCATCCCGAGGCACTGAGCATATTGTCTGAGTGGTCCCCACGAGCCGGGGGCACAGCCCTGCTCGCGACACACACAGCATCACCACACCCCTGCAGTCAACGGGCCGGCGGGCTTCCAGTAATGAAAACTGCCATGGCACCGGCTGCCCCCACCGCTCTGCATTTGGGTAATGATGCCAGGAAGCTGGACGGAGCCCCTCCAGGCCCAAGTCCCAGGTGTTTCCAGGGTGACGCCTGGAACTTTGCTTTTCGCTCAGGGAAAGTCAGTAAACATCACGCAGCACATTATAGTCTCCACTCTGGTTCTGCTGTAACTACACGGAAGGCCAGTACACGTGTCCACCCAAGGAAGGAAATGGTGACGAGGCTGGGGTTCTGCTTTTCTCTGGGCTGCAGGGAGCCTGGCGTTTGCCTGCTCAGAGCCATGCTGACAGATCGGCTAAGATCAATACCGCACAGCAGCCCTGAGGGGGGCTCCCGTCTGTTCCGCACTGTGAAGCCGCCACGTCGGGGTCCCCGAACAACACAGCACCTGGGAGAGGTAAGGACACCAGGTGCATGCGGCTGCTCGGCCTTGTCTGCGGGGAACGCTGGCGGCAGCTTTGGGTTCTGATGAGGCTGCTCTTCTCTCTTGGCAGCGACTGAGCGCCGACAGCCAAGTGGGCGCAGCCTCAGCCACCGCAGGGTAAGCAAAGCACGAGCCACCGTGTGTCAGCCTCCTCACGCCTGCGAACCTTTTCCAAAAGGGTTCCTGCTGGAATTGGGGCATCTTACTTTTCTGAAAGGGGAAGCAAGCAGAAGAGCAGGATGAAAAGGAGCGTGTCCCCCAGGCGCGGAGCATGCGGAGCCGGCCGGCAAACCCTCCCACCGTCGACCCCGCCCGGGTCAGTGGGCCAGGGTGTCGTGGCCCTGTTCAAGCTCTTCCACCACCAAATTAACGTACTGAATTTTCTGAACTTGAAACTTCTCATTCCTGCTCCTCGGAAATCCTCGCAGATGAGAAATAGGTGCTTGGACGGTGAGTTTGCGAGCGTGGGAAGCGACAGGCACGCTTTGCACCAAGCTGTGTGCTCACGCACCCTGGGCATGGCTCCACGTTACACGTGGAAAATAAACAGCCACGTTGTCCGCCAGCAAAGACGCTTCTAAGGTTTCCACAGTATGTCCCAGTGTTCCGAAAACAAACTGTGCCGTTCTGTGAAAAGTACTGAGCGCTCCTGACATCAGAATTGATCTGGGAAGCGCTGGCTGAGGCGCTGTGGGTGTGAGAGGAGATGGGGGCTGGCCATCAGCAAGCGGCCAGGAGAGAGCGGCCGGCAGCCCGGTCAGATGAGGAAGGACCCCTGAGCCTTGGGCGGCCATGTGATGGGCAGCAAGATGAAATGCAAGCAGGATTTGCAACCACAACTCTGCAGACACCCCTCTGGGGTACGCCGACCTCTCGGACCCTGAGGGCTGCATGCACACCGTCCAACCACTGCGCAGGGCGGGTTCCTCATGGCCTCACTTGCACAGATAAGGGAATCGAGACTCAGCAGGGTGAGGTCACTTGCCCAAGGCCACTCAGCAAATAAACAGCTGAGCTGGGATCTGACTGTAAGTGCGGTTACTCCAGAGCCTCGCTCTCTGCCGAGTCTCGCATGGGGTCTCGCATGTGCCCTAGGGAAGGGCATGCAGGCCACCCAAGGGCAGATGTCCCAGCAGCGATTTCTTCATCTGTTGGGCTGTGGGCTGTGTGCGGGCTGGTCAGAGGTCAAAAAGAGGGAGAGGAGGTGGGGGAGCCCCCGTGGTTCTAGGGGCCATGCGCTGGGCCCAAGGGGACGCTAGCCTGGGACAGGGCTGTGGACAGGGTCCAGAGGAGGTTGGCCAACGGGCTGGGGCTGCCTTGAAGAGAATCTTTCCAAACTGGAAGCAGGTAGAGCGGAGGCAGAGGGTGTCTGTTTCCCCCTAAGCCAAAGGGAAGCATGAGCTGCGGGTTGAATTGTGTCCCTAAAAAAGACATGCTGAAGTCCTAAGTTCAGGCACCTGTGAGCGTGACCTCATTTGGAAACTGGGTATGCCTTGGATGAAATCAGGTTATGGGGAGGTCCTCCTGCAGGAGGGGCAGCTCTCATTCCAGCGTGACCGGTGTCCCTGCTGCGGGGAAGATGCACGGAGAGGAGGCGGCCACCCAGCCACTAAGGCAGGGACTGCAGGCCTGGGAGGCCATGTTGGGAGCCAGACGAGGCAGGAGGGGTCTCACCCCGGGTCTCCGAGGGAACACAGCCCTGTGGACTCTTCTCAGATTTCCAGTCCCCAGAAGGACGAGGACATACGATCCGCTGTGTGAGCCCCCCGTGAGGAACACAAGCCGTGCAGCCGAGGCTGAGCCCCTGGGGCCCTGGGGAAGCAGCCCACCGGACCAGGAGGGTTTCCTGGCTCACATCAGTGTCTTTCCAAAAACAGCGGGACACCGAGATTTCCTCAAAGGGAAGTAAACCAGCTATGTGCCCTGCAGCGGCCACTGAGACAGGCCGCAGTGGGTGGGAGCAGGGCGACCAGGGAGACCAAGTCCCAGGCCTCCAGCCCTCCCTGGGCCACACCCGCAGAAACCAGGCTGGGGAGCACCGCGCTCTGGGGACAGGACAGAGTCACCCAGAGTCAACGCAAAGGGCCCGTGTCCTGAAAATGTCAGGCAGAGTGGAGTGAGGTCTCCTCGCACTCCTCAGCCGTGGCGGGCTACAGAATTCGGGGCCATCGTGCTTCCCAGAAATTTACTTTTCTTCCCGAGTCAAAACAGTTTCCTTCGGGATAAGGTATTTGTGGTGTGAAAACACAGATGGGTGTTCACTTGTGATCGCCTGCGCTGGGGACTGGTTTAAAACCCGGATTCCAATATAACTGCCTTTGTTCAAAGTCCAGCTCTGCCCCCTTCTCCACACCTCTTCCCGTGTGAGGAAGCCAAGCGCCGGAAACCGCATTAGGATCTCATCCATCAGGACGCACTGGCCAGGATGTGAGCCACGGCCCCCGGGAGAAGGATGAGCTGTCACTTCCACAGAAGTCCAGGCGCAATTTAGAGTCAGGCACCATCTTTTTGCAAGAACAAAACCAGCAACAAGAAAAATTCCTCTTCCTGCACACAAAGAGGAAATGACTATGAACACAGGCTTTACGGTGACAAGCTCTACAGAAACGATGAATGATTCGAGACCCCGAGATACACGTGGAACGGTGGGACGGGTTGATGGCCTGTGCCCCAAATGGGGACAGACAGGGCCTTCTGGCAACCATCTGTGAAGAAGAGCGGGGGGTGGGGAGTGGCCCCCAACCCCCCCCCAATACCCGGATGCTCCCAGTGCCGCTGCCGCCTGCTTGGAGAGATTTGTCGCCTTCTGTGCTGCACCCGACGACAAGAAGTTTTACTACCATGAAATAAAGTCACCAAACTTTGCAGACAGGAAAGAAAGAAATTCTGCCTGGAGCAGGGAACGGGGGGGTATTCTGGAGTTTAGGGACAAACAGTGAGATTTTCCCATTTGTCCCAGGACCTAATTTCCGAGCACGATGCGGTCGCTCCCCCGGCATGAGCTGGTGGCTCAAACCCTGGGTGCAGCTTTGCGGTCGTGAGCCCTACACTCCTTTCAGTGACTGGACATCCCAAGAACGCACCAGGAAAACCTCGGCTCCCACGTCTGGGAGCTTTTCCAAAATAAGAGGCAGCTGCAAGACAGAGCAAGAATTGTCTTGGTGACAGCCATGAGCCCACCCTGGCCCAAGTCCCCTGGAAGGTGTGGGATCCAGACCCATTCAGAAGCGTGAGCCCCAGGAGACGCCTGCGTGTAGGACTCCTGCTGTGGACTCGGGGCCTCACTGCAGAAGGCTGGCAGCTGGTCCCTCCTGGCACCACCGGCACGGGGCCTCGTCAGACCCACCGGGCACAGGGCCTCGTCAGACCCACCGGGCACGGGGCCTCGTCAGACCCACCGGGCACGGGGCCTCGTCAGACCCACCGGGCACGGGGCCTCGTCAGACCCACAGCGCCAGCAAGGAGGGTTTCCAAAATCTGATTTACTCACTGACCAGGGATTCACCCTCAGCCCCGAGCCCTGCATGCAAGACCTTCCCCATGAAGACATGAGTGAGGGGCCTGGCTTCAGACCCCCCGGGCTGGGCTGCCTGCGGGTGGGAGCCGAGGGAGGGAGAGCTGCGGCCAGGTGGGACCCCACCTCTGGGGTTGTTCGAGTCCTCCTTGGTGTCCCCTCGCTCCATGACCAGGTGGGAGACGCCACTCCAGGATTCGGCCGGCTTTGCTGGCCTTTGCTGGTGCCTCTGACTTCATGTAAATCTCTTCCCTCGAACGAGGCAGGAAACTGGTTCTGAGTCTAGGAAGGCTGCGGGGCCGATGGCCGTGTTTCCACCGAGGCCGGAAGGCAGGCAAGGTGCCGCGAGGGGGCCACTAGCCGCTCAGGCTGTGAGGTGTGCGGGAGCTCGGGGTGGCCAGGCCAGGGGCCACGCGGCTCCAGGGAAAGGAGCCTGTGAAGGAGCCGCAGGGCAGCCCGGGGACCCGGTCATCCTGGAGGAATCGGGACGAGGCCGTCTGGTTCCTGAGCACAGAAGGATCGGTGTTTCTGGATTCGAGGTCGAAGGGGAAACCGATGATGAGCTTTCTTGATGCCACAGCACAGTCGGCTCTTGAGCCGCGAGACACGCGCGGCCGGGAAGAGAAGGGGCTGTGGCGGTCAAAGTACTTCCTGTAAGAAGAAGGGGAACGGAAGCACACTGACCCCGGGGAACGGGCACCCCACACGAGCCACTAGGCTCCTGCAGTCGCTCGGCGGTGATGCAGGAGTCGAATGTGGACACAGATGACGGTGGCCGACTGCTGCTTGCGAACAGTGAGTTAACGAGACAGCTTGAGTTCTGCATTTCCTCCTAATAAAAAGGCCGTGCCGGGCTCGCACCACAGCCGGCACTGGAGTTTCCGATGCCAGCAGACGGAGGACAGAGCGAGGCGCTGAGGTAAGCGCCACGGGGGCAGCGCACATCCTCAGTCCCCACGCCGCTTCCAATGGGCTCCGCGAGCCAACGTCAGCTGCCTCTTCCCAGGCCAGGGCGCACGCAGGTCTTCACAGAGCGCCGACGAGTCTCTCGTGTTTGAGACCTAACAATGCTATAAGACTTTGATCTAGGCTGGGCTCCTCCTGGGGCTCTAAATTACCCATCTGCTCCCACTCTGGCAGGCTGGCGGCCGAGGAGACGGGGACCGTGACGGCAGGTGATTTCACTCTGGTCTCAAGGTCCTCAGGAGGCAGAATGAGAGGAATGACGTGCATGCTTTACGGCCGCAAGCTCTTCCTTCAAATACATCTCAAGTGGAAATGCAGTGTGCGGACGAGGAGCACAGAGCATTGGGGTGGGGGCGCGGAACACAGCCCGCTCCGGCCGCTGCTTCCTGAGGAGCTCCCGGGCCTCGGGGAGGGAGGTCGCAGCCCGAGCCTGCATTACCTGGCCCCGCGGAAACCTTTTACACGCAGGAGGGAAGCCGAGAGAAGGGTGCAGGCCGGAGAGCGGACAGAGCAGACACCCTCCCTCCGTCTTCCCTTGAGCAGAAGCCCCATTGCTACGCTGGGGAGAGAAGAGGAGAAAAGGGACTCATCGCTCTTTTCTTTTTCATTTCACACCGAATGCAGGGGTGGCAGCATCAGGGGTGAGTCTGCAGGGAGCTGGAGAGCCCAGGGGAGGCTCACAGGGCAGCAGCTAGCCAGCTGGTGCGTTCTGAGCGGTGGGAGGCCCAGGCAGCTCGCTGCTGGTACCCCAGCTGAGGGGAGCTTCAGTGCGTCCAGGCCAGCGCCACAGCCCTCCCGGGAAGGAGGGAGGAAAGGAGGAAGAACGCTCCAGCACCATCACCTGCCGAGCAGCCTGGGCCAAATCACAGTGTGTACCGTCCCTCATCCCAAACACCCTCGTGATGGAGATCCAGGGTGCGGGGAAGAGCAGCGGAACAGGGAAGCCGGCACAGAGCCGCTGGGGAGTGAGTCCGGGCCCCCTGCAGCGGGCTCCCAGGCCTGTTCCTCTCAGCCAAGAGCCAGTAATAACCCCGGAGCCGTTGCGAGGCGGAATAAAGACGCGGAGTGAGGTGCCTGGGGCCAAGATGGCCTGCAGCAGACATGGCTCCCTTCTGGTGAGGCAGGCCCAGGGGAACTCTGGAGCGGCCACCGGGGGTACGCTCCTCACGCCCCGTCCCTTTGCAGCCTCCCTGGAGCAGTGCGTTCTGGGTAGGAGCAGAGTCCCACAATGTGGTGCCAGGAAGGAGCCTGGGGACCCACCTCCCAGCCCCTTCCCTTTGCATCTGAGGAAAGGGGCTCGCGGAGCAAGGATTAGAACCCAGAGCCTGACTTCCAGCAGGTACGCTGGTCCTAGAAGTGCCTGGAAGAGCCGAGGGCTCAGGGGGTGCGTAGGCAGGCCCACCTGTGAGCGGGCGACCTTGGGAAAGGGCGGACGCCGGCAGAGCCTGTTTCCGCTCCGTCAGCGGCTCCACGCTTCTCGGGAGGCTCCTCAGGATGAGTGATCGAGTATTAATGGCACCCCGTGGCGCGGGGCACCGCACAGGCCTCCTGGGCTGCCGGCGGAGCCAATCAAAGGACCTTTGGCTGCATGAGCTCCCGCTGGTTCCGGGGCGAGGAACGCAGGTGCCCCCGGCCCCACGCTGCTCGCAGGAAGCTGAGTTCTGGAGGCTGTCCTCCTGGTGCAGGGGAGGAAGGACAGGACACAGCCACGGGGGCCCCACGCGAGGGGTGGCGCCCAAGCCAGGGTGTGGGTGGCACGGGGACTCGCGCACCCCGGCCAGGCCTGGGACACGGCCACTCGGCTCTGTCCCTGCCTTCATTTCCACAGAGGCGGCACCAGGGCGTGTGGGGTCGGGGAGAACGGCACACCGGTGATGTCTAAGGCCTCCCAAGCTCTGAATTCCATGACTGATGGTCCAGACTCAGCACCAGTCAATCCCGCGGTGACTCCGTCCCGCCATTTCTGTTGAGCTACTTAAAACCCAATGCAGGAGAGTTTCCAGTTAAGAAGGGTTACGATTCTGCACTTTCTGGGGGCCTCAGGCAGGAGGGTGGGAGAGAGCCGATGCTCCCGGGCTCGCTGGTCTGGTGGGGGTGGCAGGAGGGGCACCAGCCCCACGTGGAGAGGCTCCCGGCTGGTTTGCGGTGACATGGCGACACGTGACCGCATCCCAGACTACTCCTTCACGTGCTCTGAGTTTTCCTCACGTAAGATGGGAATGACGCAGACACAGGGGGGCTGGAACGGCCTGAGTGTATCCCAAACCCACGAGGGGCCCTTGGGCGGCCCTGAGCAGGGCAGGTCACACGTGAGGACCCCAACTTCCTGCTGCGGGTCTCCTGCTTCCTTCACGGGTTCGCCCTGTGACTGCGAGGTGCTTCCTGCCGTGGAAAGGGCGCCGGGTGCTCTGGGACCCAACAGGTGCAGACAACCCATCCATGTCCACACTGGCTTTCAGTGTCGATCCTAAATCGGAACATTTCCAGGGATTTCACATTTGACCAAACAGGGTTTTTCAAGTTCTTTCTTGTTTTCTCGCTTTCTCTCAGAAGGCCGCGGAGCTGCGCGGACCCCTGGGCACTGGCAGGTTCTCAGGAAATTGAAAGCCACGTTCCCTGTAATGGGGTCTGAAACTGGCGGGTTAAAGCGGGAAACCACCGTGGGCATCCTCAGCTGTGGGACCGGTCGGATTGAAAAATTCAGATGTTCGGCTTCAAACGAGGTCAGGCTTGCTTGTTCCTGGGAGAAAGCCTGTGGAAAAGGTGGGGGGGCTCTTGCCCAAGTCACGCAAATGGGGTAATTTCGTCCGTATTTGGGAGAAGCAAACACAACAGCCCCCAGGCCTCCCACCTTCCCAGGCACCTGTGTTTCCGCCTCCTTCTTCCTTCCCTGGAGTCTATTTGACACACAAGGTTACATCAGTTGTGCAACGTAGGGATTGGACGTCTATACACACCGCCAAACAGCCGCCACAGTGAGCCTATCACCAGAGTTCATGCAGGACCACTGGCTAAATGCCCCTGCTGCATCGGTTTTCCAGCTGGGAGTCTGTGTCTTCATGCCCTCCCCAGGTCCCCATCCCACGCCCTGCAACCTCCAGTATGCTCTCTGAACTAGGAGTATGGGCTGTGTTTGTTTTCTTAGATTCCACATTTAAGTGAAATCATGTGGTATTTGTCTTTGCTGACATTTCACTTAGCATACCCTCTGGTCCATCCAAGTCATTGCAGGTGGCAAGACCTCACTGCTCATTTGATGGCTCAGTAATACAACACTGTGTATGTACACACCCATCTTCTTCATCCATTCATCACTCGATGGACACCTGGGCTGCTTCCGCATCTTGGCTGCTACAAACATGGGGTGCCTATTTCCCTTCAAATCAGTGTTTTCATTTGCTTTGGGTAAACACCCAGCAGTGCGATTGCTGGATTGTAGGGAAGCTCTATTTTTAACATCTTGAGGAGATTCCATACAGTTTCCAGAGTGGCTGCACCAGCTTGCATTCCCACCAACAGTCCCCCTTTCTCTGCATCCTCGCCAACACCTGTTTTTCTTGTGTTGTTGATTTGAGCCATTCTGACAGGTGTGAGGTGGGATCTCACTGTGGTTTTGGTTTTATTTCCCTGATGGTGAGTGATGCTGAGCATCTTCTCACGTGTCTGTTGTCCATCTGTTGTCCATCTGTTGAGGATATCTACATCTATGTTCATCAGGGATACTGGCCTGTAACTTTCTCTTCTTGTGGCATCCTCGTCTGGTTTTGGGATCAGGGTAATGCTGGCCTCACAAAATGAGTTTGGAAGCATTTCCTCCTCTATCAATTTTTTGGAAGACTCTGAGAAGAATAGGTTTTACTGAATGTTTGGTAGAATTCCCCTGGGAAGCTGTCCTGTCCTGGACTTTGGTTTGCTGAGAGGTTTTTGATTTCTGACTCAATCTCCTTCCTAGTCATCAGCCTATTCAGATATTCTATTTCTTCATGATTCAGTCTGGGAAGATTCTAAGTTTCCAGGAATTTATTCATTTCTCCTAGGTTGTCTAATTTGCTTATGTCTAATTGTTCATAGTGTCTCTTATGATCCTTTGTATTTCTGTAGTATCAGTTATAACTTTTCTTTCATATCTGATTTTATTTATTTGAGCCCTTTCTCTTTTTCCTCTTGGGGAGTCAAGCTAAATGTTTGTCAGTTTTGTTTATTTTATCACAGAACCCCCTCTTGGTTTCATTGATCTTTCTGTTGTCCTTTTAGCCTATCATTTATTTCCTCTGATTTTTTTTTTAAGATTTATTTATTTGAGAGAGAGAGTGAGTGCACGAGAGAGCACAAGCAGGGGGGGCGGCAGAGGGAGAAGCAGATTCCCCACTGAGCAGGGAGCCCGATGTGGGGCTGGATCCCAGGACCCCAGGATCATGACCTGAGCCGAAGGCAGACACTTAACGACTGAGCCACCCAGGCGCCCCATCCTCTCTGATCTCTGTTATTTCCTTCCTTCTACTAACACTGGACATTTATTCTTCTTTCTCTAGTTCTTTATGCTGTTAGGCTAAACTGTTTGAGACTTCCCTTGCTTCTTTAGGTAGGCCTGTATTGTCATGAACTTCCCGCTTAGAACCACTCTTGCCCCATCCTGTGGATTTCACTGTGGCTCATTTCTGTTTTCTTTTGTCTCTCCATATGTTTTTATTTCTCCTGTGGCCCAGTGTTTGTTCAGTAATATGTTGTTTACTCCACATATCTGTACTTTTTCCAGATTTCTTCTTGTCATTGATTTCTAGTCTCCTACCATTCTGGTCAGAAAAGATGCTTGATATGGTTTCAGTTTTCTTGTGTTCACTGAGACTGGCTCTGTGGCCCAACATGTGATCTGTCCCTGGCAGTGCGCCATGTGTACTTGAGAAGAATGTGCATCCTGCTACTTTTGGACGGAATATTGTACATAGCTGTGAAGTCCATCTGGTATAATGGGTTGTTTGAGGCCAATGTTTCCTTATTGACTTTCTGTCCTTTACTTATTATCTACCCACTGATGTAGGTAGAGTCCCCTGTTATTATTGTATCCATCGAGTCAACTTCTCCCCTTGGGTCTGTTAATATTTGCTTTACATATTTAGGTGCTCCTGTGTTAGGTACAAATATACTTATAAATGTTGTATCTTCTTACTGGACTGGCACCTTTATCACTGTGTAGTACGGGAATAAGGGACCCTTCACTGTCCTTTGTTAGAGTCTTTGTCTCAAAGTCTCTGACAGAAGTGTCAAGAAGCTTTCTTGCTCACCTCCATGTGCACAGAATGTCTTCTGCCCCTTCCTTCTCAGTCTGTGTCCTGACTTCTGAAGTGAGTCTTCTGTGGGCAGCATAGACACGAGTCTCCTTCTTTAATCCATTCAGCCACGCCATGGCTTTTGGTTGGAGAATTTATTCCATTTACATTTAAAGTAATTACCAATAGGTGTGTACTTACTGCCATTTTGTTGTTTTCTGGCTGTTGTTGTAGTTTCTCTCTGTTCCTTTCTTCTCTTTCTCTCTTCCCTTGTGGTTTGAGAACTTTCTCTAGTGTTATGTTTAGATCCCATTCTCATTTTCTTTTGTGTATTTACTATACGTTTTTGCTTTGTGGTTACCATGAGGTTCACATACATCGTCCTGTATTTATAACAGTCTATTTTAAGTTCATAGCAACTTAAATTTGAACACATTCCAGAACACTACCTTTTCATGTTCTTTGTCACCTTTTACATCTTTTTATTTTATGCATTCCTTAACTAATTAATGTAGTTAGTTAATTTTGCTACTTTTGTCTTTTAACTTTCAAAGTAGCTTTACAAGTGACTAAGCCACTACCCATTTACTCTATATTTACCCTTTTTGAGTGAGATTTTTACTTTCATATTTTTTTTGTTATTAATTAGTGCCAGTTCTTTTCAGCTTAACCGTGTCCTGTTACATTTCTTGAAAGGCCAATTTAGTAATGATGAATTCCTTTAGCTTTTGGTTGTCTAGAAAACTGTTTATCTCTCCTTTGATTCTGAATGATAACCTTACAAGGTAGAGTATTCTTGGTTGGAAGTTTTTTCCCTTCAGCACTTTGAATATGTTCTGCTGCTCCCTTCTGCCTTGCAAAGTTTCTGCTGAGAAATCTGCTGATAGCCTTATGGGTTTACCTTGCTGTTTCTCTCTTGCTGCTTTTAAGATTCTCTAACTTTTGACATTTTAATTATAATGTGTCTTGGTGTGGATCTCTTTCGATTCATCTAATTTGGCACTCCCTCGGTTTCCTGGACTGTGGATGTCTGTTTCCTTCCCAGATTAAGGAAATTTTTGGCCATTAGTTCTGCAAATAGTTTTTCTGCCCCCCCTTCTCCTTCTGGGGCCCCTATAATGTGAATGTTATTCCACCTGATGTCCCAGAGTTCCCGTATGTTATCTTCATTTGTAAAAACTCCTTTTTCTTTCTGCTGCACTGTCTGGGTGAGTTTCATTGCTTCCAGCCCACTGATCTGTTCTGTTTCATCCAGTTGTTGAGCCCCTCTAGTGTATTTCTCAGTTCAGTTCTTGTATTCTTGAGCTCTGTGACTTCTGTTTGGTACTTTCTTATTTTCTTTGTCTTTGTTAAAGTTCTCACTGTGTTCATCCACTCTTCTCCTGAGTTCAGTGAGTATCCTTATGACCATTACTTTGAATTCTTTGTCAGACAAATTACTTATCCCTGTATCACTAAGGTCTTTTTCTGAGGTCTTGTCTTGCTTTTTCATCTGAAACACATTTCTCTGTGTCCTCATTTTGCTTCACTCTCTGTATTTGTTTCTATGTGTTAGGCTGAACAGCTACCTCTCTCACTCTTGAAGGAGTGATGTTTGGAGGTGATGAAACTTCTCATTCATCCTGCCCTAGCTCTTGGCTGTCTCTCGAACCTCTGTGATTGTTTAAACTGCCTGATCTATTCTTGATATGTCCCCCTGTTGAAGGTGTGCCAAGACCCGTCAGTAGAAATCTCACTTAGTACCTTGCTTTACGCTGACTGGAAGCCAGACCCTCAGGCAGCAGCTTTTAATGTCTGCAAATATATACATTCCTATGGGGCCACAATCGTAATCCTTGCTGGTGTGTAGACCAGGAGATGTGGGGGTGTCCCCTGGATGACACAGCAAAACTTGGTCCTTTCCAGATTTGATTCCATCTTTTTCCATAGATATCTACTGAAAGAAGGACTTCTGCTTAAAGGATCTAGCCCTCTAACTTAACAGTGGGCAAACCAAAGAATCTTTATGTGGCGGGGGGGCGGGGTCACAATCAAGATTCCAAGTTCCAAGTTTGAACTTCAACCATCTGTCTTCCCAGTGCTAGCTACCTGCCTGAAAGATGTAGTCATGTGACCTCTGCTGTTAACCTGCTCCCAGGAATGCCTGTCAGCAGATCCCCACCACCCTGAGCTACTTCCAGGCCATTCAAAAACCTGAATGTGAGAAGAATATTCTGGATACTTAAGGCTTTTGGATGGTTTTTCCCCATGTAGAGAAAGAGCCTTTTCTGCAGTCACTATATGCAGCATCCCTTATAGCCCCAAAACATGGTACCTAGAGGATTCTGGGCAGTTAGCACCTCCTCCTAGACAGCCCCAGGGTGCATGCAGTCTCCCCTGTAAGTACTGTTGCACAGGTGGTTCACTGACTTATTTGTATGCCCCTCGACATCCTTTCACGTTCCTACCCTTCAAACCACTGGGCTGGCACCCTCACACACACTGAGACACATCGCCTAGGCTGATGAGCCCTACAGAGCTTCAAAATGCACAGCCCTCCATGTGAGTGAGATACTCAGGCTCCTCTTCTCCCAAAGCTCAAGTGGAGACAGAAAACTTGTTTCTGTTTGGTCTCCGGGAGAAAGAAAAAAAACCCTGCAAATCCCTGGGTAGAAATTTTCATTTTACAATTGTGGTATCACCTACGGGAACTGTCCTTCCAGCCCTCCCAAATGCATAAACACTTACGTACCCCTTGGTAAAGGTAGCTGCATGCCGATGCAGGTGCTGTCTGTCATGATGCCGGACTCTGGATAACGGGACTTGTCGTCTGGTTCTTCCCATTAGAGTATAAACCCTTCGGAGTAACAAATTACTTCTGGTACTTTCTTTATCGTTCCCCAGCGCCTAATCTGGTGCTGCTCTGTGCATAGCAGGTGTTCAATAAACACCACCGACAACTGAGTCCTAGCACTTGTAAATAAGAAAATGCCCACATTCGCTGTTAAAGGTCTGGGGTTTGTTTTTCTAAAAATGTCTTGGGGTTCTGTGTGTATGTGTGTGTGTGTGTGTGTGTGTGTGTAGCAGACAGGGATGAATGCCTCGGGATGAAGGCAGAATGGACAATGCGTGGGGATGAAAATCAGAGGCCCACAGTGAGCCAGGCTGGCACACAGGGGCCTGTGGAGCCCCTTCCAGGTGTATTTATACACACGCATCCATTTTTAAAGGATGGAGCAACGATCTGATGCAAGACTTGGTGATTTCTGGCGCTTTATCCCCTCCCCCAGCTCAGCTGCAGGGAACACAGGCTCCAGGAGCCTCTGCTCTTAGAAGTGCACAGACGTTGGAACACACAACCTGGACCTCTGGGGAAGGTGACAGAGCTTTTCCTTCCAAAGTATGAACTCCTTCACAAAGCGAGGCGTCCACTCTGGGCTTGCTGACCCATGAGGGGGGCAGCCACCACCCGACGCTGGTGCCAGAGAGGCCTAACCTCAGAAGACACCCCGCGGCCCACTGAGGACAGGAGGCGCCACGGCCCCAGAGACGGAGGGTCTGGACACATCGTGTCACCCTCGAGATGTCCGTCCTGGCCTGAGAGGAGACACAACCCCAGCCAGGCTCTGCACTGTAATGGGGAGACGGGGTGCCGGGGGGCAGCAGTGAGCGGCCTCCGTCTGCCGCACGTCCCCTGCAGCTGGGAGCTGTACAGCGACAACAACCGGTCTAGAAAGATGAACCCCTTCCTACGGTTAATTCTTCCAAAACTGTTTGACTCTCTAAGAAATGGCTATAAAAACATCACGTTGCTTCCCTGCTGGACTGCAAAGTGATCAGAACAAGGTAGTTAGGTGATGTACCTTGATGATTAAGCACACAAGCTCTGACGTGACAAAGACCCGCCTCTGAGTCCCAGCGCGCCCACTCTCTGGCTGTGGGAATTGCTGAGTTTCTGGAACTTTATAAGCCTCGGTTTGCCCATCCGTGAAGTGGGTCAAAAACAGCACCTGCCTCACAGTGACTTACCTCATCAAACATTTGGACACACGGTAAGCGCTCAGAATTAACGGCAGTTACTAGTGTTGTTCAGTGCTTCCTCCTGTTATGTGGGATTCATCTTCCACACAAACACTAGAACATGCAGGACAGTCGTGAGTGTGCACAGAAGTGTGGGTACTCGGTTCACACGGCCACGCCCAGATTCTCACTTAATGTGACTCTGCAGAATTCTGGGAGCAATATTAATGGTGGCCCTTGATGGACCGACCACCCAGCATGTACCATGCGCTTCACTAAATGTGTTACATTTGTTGTCACGCTGGATCCTCACGGTGTCAGGAGGCACGCATGACCATCTGCCCCATTCGACAGGCGAGGGAACGGGGCTGACAGAAGCTAAGTGACACACCCCACGGCAAAGCCGTCATGTGGGGACCCACAGTGTGACCCCGGCCAGTCTGGCATCGGTCCACACTCTTGCTCAATGTGGCACACTGCCTCCTGAGCCTCTTGGTGACCCCATCTCCTGGCTGTTGGCGGGTGTGGAGAAGGCTGGGGGTGGGGGGCCACAGCCGATGCACTGGTGGGTCCCAGTGAGCCCAGGAGGGAATGCATGAAGTGCTTCCACAGCACAGCTGACCAGACCTGGGTGCTCGGGTGTCAGATCACCCCCACATTTAAAAGCCCCTGAGAGCATCATGCTTTCCAGCACCGTGCAATGATTTTCACTGGGACATCGAGAAAAATCAGATTGTGTGCTAAGATGGGAAACTGAGGGGGGAAACGGGTGACAGATGCAAGGGGCAGAGTCCCTGGGGACAGATCACCAACGATGGACGCCCCGTGACAGCGTTTCACAGATATGACCCCGCTTTTCAAAGACCGTATACGATTCAAGTCAGGCTGAAGAAACACCAACTCCCGGCACCTCTGGATAGCCTTCTGTGAACCCTCACCTGTTACTCTGACCCATCGTTCAACTTAGCCCAGTTTCTATCAGGTATTGAGACAAAAAAATCCCTCAGTCCACGCTGTGCCTCTCGGGTCAAAATCTGGCTTTGGCGTCTTTAGCCAGTTAGCAGTTCAAGGTCCCACGAGTGATCCCATCAGATACTTGACAGGGAGAATGGAGATGTGAAGATTATTCAAACACACGCACGCACACACACATGCACGCGCACACATGCACTCACACACACACAGACACACGCTCACACGCGCACACAGGCACACATGCACACCAAAACCTGAGGGAAAAGGCCGTCGTGGCCTTCGTGGCAGCGGTCACCCTTGGCCACGGCCCTCGCTGGTGGAGGACGGGGCCACATCACAGCTCCCCCGTTCCAACCTTAGCTCGCTGCCCCTGACGCTCGGGCCTGTTTTATTTTGCTCACATCGTATTCTCCAGGCTCCACAAAAACAGCTCTCAAAGTTTCAAAATGAAGCTTATCAGAGGGTGACCACGTGAAAAACATTTAAACCAAACTTGACAAGATCTTAAAACAGGCATTTCAGACCAACAGAATCGTAACCATGACACCTTCCACCCAATCTAGCTCTGGCTTTCTGAGCAGGCAGACAGCCCCTTTCCTCATGGCCCAGGCTCACCTCCGCCTGCCTGCGCGTCTGGACACAGGGGACGCCCCATCCCTGCGGGTGAGGGTCCCCAGACTTAACAGGTGAAAGTACTGGACGCTCAGTTACGTTTGAATCGCAGATTTACCATGAATTAAGTGCCATGCAATATTTAGAGCACATTCATATTAAGAAATTATTTGTTGTTTATCTGAAATTTGGCTTTCACGGGGCATCCCATGTCTTACCTGCCACGTGCACTGGAGGCTCAGCCCCGGGGACCTGGGATGGGTGGGGGCTGGGCTCACTAGGGCACTCCTGTCCTGGCCCAGGGCCCCCCGCCCACTCTCCCACTGGCGCTGCTCTAGGAGGCTCCCCGGCCCCCTCTGGCTGTCAGCACCCCACGCACCCCGTGGTCTGGCATCTTCCCTGCTGCATGCAAACCCTTGAAAGAACGCCATGCGATCGTGTCTTGTTTCCGGGAAAGGCTGCTCACAGGCTCCGGGGGCTCCTGACTGGAGCCTGCTTTCATTTTCCTCTTCACCCTCACAGACCCCTCCTGCCCACCGTGCTCAGAAGCCAACACACACATTGGTGCGTGTTCTTCTGTCATAATTTCAAGACCTGCATGAAAGTGAGGGCTGAACCAGCATGCCCACCTTTGCAGTGGGAGACCCCCCAGTCCTGGGCCTGCGCCTGTCCCTGGATGCCCTGTCCCCTCACTACTGGGAGCGCTGTTCAGGGCAATGACACACATTCAAGGAGAACGGCGAGGAAGGAGCCCTCGGCTTCAGGCTTCCAAGTGTGTGCCGGCAGCCAAATGGCTATAGCTAAGCCATAAAACGCATGGAACAGGGAGAAGTGTGGACAGAATAAAGCAAGGGGGAGATGAATGACGCCATGATGCAATCTGTTTTCATTTCGTGCAGAGAAAATTAATTTTTGAGGACATTGCACTTAACCTGGCAATATTTTGCGGTTTAACCTCAAATGCTTGAAGCTCCTCTCTCTTATCCCCTTTAAGCGTAGGGCAGGGGAAGCCCGTTTTACGACTGGCTGTAAGTCCTGCCTCTCGGGGGATGACCAGCCTTGCTGCCCCTGTTCGGGGCCGTGTGCACTCAGGGAATAAGAGCTACGCTGACCATAATTCTCAGTTCATCACCTCCCACTAAGACATCCACTGTAACAGTGATTCAACCTCCCAAAGAGCAAACGCGTTACCTTCCAGAGCAAGGCACCGGGGTGGGCTGGTCGACCAGATGAGGCTGTGTAAGCACTCGAGGTGCTCGGCCCCCTCTAGCTTGTATCCAGGGAAGCAGTGGTAGGAGATGACCGTCCCCACAGGGAAGGAGGTCTGCAACTCGGAGATGTTCGCATAGCCGTTGGAAGAGGTGAGAGGTCTCAGGCAGCCTGTGACGGGGGAAAGAGGAGGGACGGTCACACTCGGTCCCCACTGTGCACTGATGAGACCTGCGAATCCCTGGCCCCCTGCGGGTCCGCCCGCTGCAAACGTGACATGGCCTCCGAGGCTTGCGCCTCAGCCAGACGCCCGTACCCACTTTCCTGTTCTATTCATGACGCGGATATTTGGTGTCACGCTTACAAACCACACGGAGAGGCCCGGGAGCAGGGAGGAAGTGAGGGAGGGCACAGCTGAAATCGGGGAGCCCCGAGTGCACCTCACAATCACCCAAGGAACTTTGAACAAACGCCATCCTGGCTGCAAGCCCTGGGTCTGTGCACAGGCTGGGCACCCTGTCTTTATTAAAATCCCAGGTGATCCTAACGTGCTGTTGGGGTGAGAACCACTGAGCTGCTGTGCAGGAATCATATACCCCAACCGTTTCGATGGTGGGGAGCCTGGGGGGGGGTCTCGAGAAGGTGGTGGCGGAAACCCCCTTCCGCTGCGTGGACTGTGGGGCAGGTGCCTGCCGACCCCACACAATTCAACGTCAAGATCGATTTGTGTTTTATGTGCAGTTTATGTGGCTCTCAACCTTGAGGACGACCCAGGGAAAGGGCGTCTCAGAACACACCCCACTGGGCCCTCCCGTGGGGCTCCCCAGACAGGTCTGCACGGAGCCCGAGGACGCCCACGGCAGGCGTGGGGCCAGGCGCCAAGAGCCCCCACAGCACACCCAGAATTCTCCATGCCGTCTGCGTCCCCACACTCCTGCTTCTGCAAAACGGAAGAAGCTGTCTTTCCGTCTCGAAGCCCATGCAGCCCGTGGAACCTCCCTGGCGGCGCAGAATCCCATTTTGTGAAGCCCCCATGGCGATCCTGGGATTTCCTATTGGCTTCAGCGGTCTCACTGGATGGAATAATGACCCTGCAGAGCTGGGGCTCTGCCCGGGGAGAACTAATTGTGTGTGAAGTAAATAGTGTATAATGGAAATCCCAACTTTCCCTTCCAGTCGCCAAGTACAAATCACATGACACCCACGGCAACAGATGCCTGAGCTCTGCTCCCGAGCTGACTCGCTTCAATGTTAGAAGCATTGAAGGGCTTCGTGCTCCGTGGACTGCTCTGGTCAGCGACACGGTACGCAGTGTCTGCGTTTTGGGATGAGACCAGGGTGAGGCCAGGGAGGCCCTGGCATGCAGAATTTAGGGAGACGGTCCCTCTGGGGCTGACCATGTCCCGGTGCCACAGAGATCCTCGACCCACCACCCACCACCACCCAGACCACATCGAGACATGTGGCCACATCCTTTCTCCACGGCCTGAAAGGAGTTTATGTCTGAGCTGAGCACGGACAGTGTTCGCAGCGAAAGTGAAATGCTGGGGAGCAGGGGAGATTGGGAATCAGGAATAAACAGAATCTAGGACTGAGAAAAACAAGACAAGCATATTAACATGAACAAGTGAACGTATCAAGCCCCTCAGCGCCGTTCAAACGAGCTGGCACAAGGGACGGTGCCCGTGCCTCCTCCCAGGAAGGAGTGTCGCTCCCGGCCGCCCACACGGACGAGCTGGTGTCCCCTAAATTAAAACGAACGGGCCCACAGTGAACAACAGGCATCCGGACGCTGCTCTCCAAAACACAAAGTTCCCACGGAAAATGTGGCCTAGGAACAGCCCCCCGCCCGCTCGCCTGCCCCAAAAGGAGTCAGATGGGGTTCTAACTCCAGTAGTACATCAGGGCAAGAAAGACACGCTCCTCGGTTGGAGACCACCGTCCTAAACACAGCAGCAGAAATCGGGCTTTGACTCGATAGTTTGATGCAATTTCTATTTGCACTTCTAGGCAACAGCGAGCCGGCTCCTCAGGCTCTCGCCCCTCCATCTGCAGGTGTGAATAAAAGCCACAGGACGAGACGTCAGTCTGAGGGCCAATTATGTCCCCCCTGGGGCTCCAAGGTGTCTGGTGTCTAAGCCCACCAGATCCCTCACGCCCCTGCTGTGCCAGGCGGGCGGGCCGCTTGGCAGCCAGGCCTCCACCTGCCTCTGTGTGGAGAGGCCTGATGAGAGGACAGAGGGTCCCAAGGAGGTCCGAGGGGCCAGGTGAACAAGGAGAAGGCCGCACCTGAGCCCCTGATGAGGACACCGCCATCAGACATTTCTTAAGAAATAATTGGGACCAAAAGAGCTCGTAAAGAGGCGCACAGTATTTACAAGACCTACAAGGAAGAAACCTCTAGAAAGGGTGGGAGAGCGGGGTAAGAGGGAATCATGAGGCAGAGGTGGCTGGTGTCGGGGGGAACGTCCTTGGCCCCAGGACAGGAGCAAACCAGTGGTCCGTAAGGTTCACTGAACATTCAGCCCGACCTCAGGTTGCGTGCCAACTCTGCAGAGCATCCCTGGAAGTGCCCCTGAATCACGTGTGTCCCTGGAAATGGCATGTGTGGCAGGCCACACGGCACGGGGGTTTGGGCAGAGAAGTGCATGGGGGAGGGGCCGGTCTGGGCGCCCTCAGTCCTCCCGATCCCCAAGCCTTTGTTCTTGCAAGGGGCCATGACTCTTCAGCCCTCACAGAAGGAAATCATTTATTTCCAACCGCAGGGCACACAGAGCAATATCAGAGCCCGCCAGCCGTGACTTCGAGCCCAGTGTTAACATTTGTCTCGACTGGAACATGCCTGTGCTCTGGTGCGAACAGACCTCCTCCCCTGAAGCATGAATTATGCCTTGGCTTCCGAGTCACAGGTCAAAAAATAAAATCGGAACTAATGTGCACACTAGGACTTATTTTCACAAACAGGGCCCTCCACGTTGGCCCAGGCAAATCTTAAAAATGCAAGAGGATTCATATTTACTGTGTGATTTGGATAAAATCTGAATTTGATTATTTTTCTGCTCTTCGTGCATTATAAAAAGGGATGACATTATTAAGAAAAAATAGCCTCTGTAAGATTGGCCTTAAATATATCCTCACTACCACTAAAATAAGCATAAATGCTCTGCTATTTTCATTAAATATACAACAGTTCATCATCGTGCTCACAGCCCGGTTACAAACGCCTGTTTCTTAAACGACTTTTGGTTTCTCAGCGTGGAGGAGAATCCAGCATTGCTCAAGAATAAGGGATTCCGGTCTTCGCTCTCACAGCGGGCACGTGGGGCTGGCGGGGACGGCAGGGAGGGTGTGGGGACTCTGAGACCAGAGCCGGCGGGCCCTGCTTCCCTCCACGTCCCGCTGGACAGACACGCGCGTGCTCACGGCCGCGCCCCCACCTTGACAGAGCGGCAGGTTGTCCCACGTCCCGTCACCACCGCACAGCGACACCATGTTGTACAGGTCCGGGTAGCGGATCTTGAATCCTTCGTGACAGGTGACGATCAGCTTGTCTCCGTGCCTGTACGTCTTGTTATGAATCTCAGCGTCGTCAATTTGAGGGATATGGCAATCTGCAATTGTGTAAAAAGGACACGTTATTTTTTTAATTTAAGCTGGTTGTGCTTCACAGCGTGACAAGAAAGCTCTTATTTTCAGACCTGGCCTCAGGCTACCCTGTGGTAAACGGTCCTCACTCACTGCTAGGCTCGGATCCCGAGGGCCAGCAGCAGAACCCGCTTCACGGGGACAGAGGAGGAGGTCCGGATCCAGCCACGAAAGGAACTTTACCTCCTGCCTGCGACCCTTCGCACCATGCTGTTGAGCCTCAGGCGATTTTGGAAATAAGTGAAGAAGGACAAGAGTTGGGGGCTCACAATGTCCCCACGCGCCCGGCCCACCACATCTACCTTGGGGCATGAGATAGAAAGGCCTTGCTGAACAGCGGGGGCCGCATCTGCTAGCACTTCCCTCCGCCCTGATCCGCTCTGCACAGGTAATGATACAGAAGCACGTGCGGGCGCCAACACCACACGGGCCCCCAGCGAGCAGTGCCGGGGCAGGATGCAGACTTGGGAGGGGAGGCGGCCAGCCCGGCGTCGGGGGCAGAGGAACAAGGAGTCCACACAGCAGGTGATTAAGAGAGAAAACCAAGTGGATAAATTATAGTCCTCCTCCTCTAACGCAGTCTCCTCCCAGTTTACCGCGCATCCCCCCACCCTGTGCCACCAGCCTGGGCCCTGCTCCCTCCTCCCACCTCTCACGGCACACCTCGGTCCCAAGTCTCTGACTTTATGTGGAAGCAGAAGCTACTTATTTCCACTGCTGGAGTCTGGTGGGCCTCACAGATGGGTTGTGCTCCAAGCTTCTCAATTTTTAAAAATAAGGCAAGATCCAAGAACAGCGTTTTGACAATCACAGAAACTTTCTCCAGAAATTTCTCAATGCTCTAAAAGACTGTGGGTTTCTCAGCCACCCCGAAAGCCTTCTGAATCCACCATATGGTTGAAATGGTCTCAATTGGAGCCTTGACCTTGGGGTTCCCCTAAACTTGAACTGTCGGCTCTGAAGCCTGAGCCTGGGAGTCCTGAAGCCTCAGAGGGAAGACACAGGGCCAGCCCGTGGCCGGGAACACAGGCGGCTTTAAAAAGCACGCCGGGGGCTTCGATATGGGGTTGGGGAATTTGACAACAGACTCTAGAAAACAGAATGTCAGCTATGGGGCAGCCCAGCACCGAAGGAAGAGCACAGGGATGCGGCCATCTACTGCCTCCCAGGGTCTTTCAAAGTCAAGGCTTGGGTGCAGCATCTGCCTGCGTCTCCACGTCAGCTCAAGAGGGACAGCACCGCCCGCGTTCTCCCACGTGCCCTCCACACTCCCGGACTCCGCACATGGCCGGCAAAAAAGAAATGCTGAGGAAGTGGGGCCCCAAAGCCCCGGGACTCCCCCAGTCCGTTCCTCTGCCTGTGGATTTCAGCAGGAAGTGTCCTTGCTGGAAAACTCTTCTGGTTCTGGTTTGACACTCGTTTTTGAGCTTCAGGCTGTGGAAAGGGGTTTCCAACTGCTCATGTTTAACCAATAATTTTTCTACCAGGATAGACAAATTCCCCCCAAATCGATGCCAGAATGATCCTGACCGGGGTCACAAGGTGAGCGACAACTCTGCTCGGCATTGCTACCTTCTTAATGGGAAACGTGAATTACCTTTTTCAGTATTGCTATGCAGGAGTTATTCGCAGCGAAGACTACGCCACCATTCCCTGACTGACTTCAGACTTGTCCAGGAACTGACCCAGGTCCTCAGGAGGCAGCCAGCATCAGGGAGTAAAGTCAGTGGACAGGAGTGACGCCAGGGCCCGCGGGTTGCGGTCAGTCACACGGAGCACCCTGAACTCCTGACCAGATGCCTGTGTCCACAGGCAGGAGCTGGGGGCCACCGCAGGGCACGTGGCGCAAGGTCCCAGGGCACTACGGCCTCCCAAGCTCTGCTCACGGCAGAGTCACCACGGGGACCGGCCCCTACGGGACAGGGACACACGCCGAGCGGGGAGCGGGAGCCACCCCCCGGAGCCGGGCTAAGATTCTACCCATGGCGTCTGGCACCTGACCCCCCACCGAAGGAGGGCGGATCGGAAGACAGCCTGGCCCAGCCAGCCGTCCGTAGCCGGATGTGACTACACAGCTCATGTCTATGCAGACAGAGAAGCCAGGATCTTTAGTGCCCGAAAATGAATACATAATCTTCATCAGTTCTGAAGTTTCAAACAGAAATAACACAAATTTTCTATAACACAAGTGCATCCCATTGGCAGAAAGAATGTTTAAAAACCGCTGCAAAAACACCGTTACCAAGGACGATGAATAAAGGTCTGTTGGTATCTGACTGTGCTGGGAGTGGGGCCAGCGATCAAACCCTACGTAGGCGGGTGCAAACGGGCGCTTTGGGGATGTAACTGAGGGATCGCAAAGCCTCCCCTTCTAGAAATCCTCTCTCCCCAACCCACCCCATCGCTGCGTCCAACTCCTGCTTGTGTAACAGAGGATTTAATATAAATAAATGAAAGAGGGGATATTAAGGCAGTATTACACATTTATACCTAAGGACAAATTAATTGATCACATTAGTTAGCACAGAGCAGGATCCTAAGGAGTAGAAAAGGCAAAGTTTTAAGAATACAAACACACGTGTGATTTACTGTCCTTTTTAAATGTCAGTTATATGTGAACATGCATCTGATTCCTTCGAGTGCCAACTTCTGACACCCATTCTCCCTAAAAAGTGCTTCCAGGAACATGCGTACATAGTACACACTGGACATGCAGCATTCATATCCATGTGGGAAAGGTGCTGGAAGGCTGCTGGATTTTGGTTACACCAGCATTTATAATGCTCGGTATTCATTCATCCATCAGTTTCATTCATGCTTCCATCCGTCCGCCCATCCATCCGTCAGTTCGTCCATCCACCCATCCATCGGTGAATCGCTGAGCACCCAGCCTACCTGCAATGCGTCCCAGGTGCTGGGCACAGTCAGGAATCGTGCTCTTGCCGCACCCGTGTGGAGAAGGACCGCGAACAAGTTAGCAGATACGTGAGCTAGAGACTAACACGCCGTGATCACCACTCTGATGAACAGGTGCCAAGGTCACAGAGACCAACCAGAGGCCCCTGGAATCGGGTGGACAGGACAGGCACCCTGAGGAAAGGACACTGAAGAAGCAGAGCCGCAGAGCAAGGAGGCCTCATCGTGCGATCTGGGAGAAGGAGGCTTTGGGCAGAGGGACAGCAGGTGCAAAGGCCAGGAAAACGCAAGTGTCCGTAAAAACACGCAGATGGGCCCATGAGTCTGAGATCCAGTGAGCATGGGCAGACAAAGGCCTTGTAGACTGGGGCATACCACATTAGGTAGTTATGGACAGGGCTGGAAAGAGGTCGTGCTTTCGAGAAGCTTTCTGGTTTCCGGGGTGATAAAACAACAGAAGGCCTTCATCTCTGGGCAATATTCATGAAGCCTACTTGTTCTCTGTATCCTGATATGTTCCTGAGCTTGTCTGGGTTTTAAACACGGAGTGTCTTGGGCCAAAAGTCTTATCAGGGGAGTCGATCTCTGAAGCCAAATAAACTTTTAATTACTGAAACCTGATGGGAACAACAGCTTTTGCATGGGCTGCATGTGAGCAGAAAATATTCATTGACTTTCAAAAACCTTTTTAAGAATTTTTTTATTTTCAAGGGAAAGCTTGTTCAATGTAACCTGCCAGATTGCAAAGTTAAAGAGGAAAAACCACACATCTATCGTAAATACAGAGAAGCGTTCTGTATCCATGCAACACAGACTCCTAACTAAAACACGGAGAAACCCCCTTCCCTAACACACGACGTCTATGCGAATCCCACAGCGCGCGTTCTTGTGAATCGTGACACTGACTGTTAACTGAGGTATAACTGACAAGCCACATCCTATTGCTGTCGGGTGTAACCACGGTGATCCGTATTTCAAACCTTTGGACATGGCCGCTGGGGAGTCCCCGTCCGTCCCCTCCCACGGTGGTCACAGTACCGCAGACGGTACCCACCCCCAGCACGTTCCCTCCTGTGCCTCACCTCACAGCTGCAACCCTCTGGGCGCCCCAACCTGCCCCTCCCACGGGGGCGATCTCTGCATTCACGGGTCTGTTTCTCTTTTGTTCGTTTCTTTCCTCGTTGAGATTCCGCCTGTCACGCGTATTCGTCTTTCTCTGTCTTACTTCACCTTAATTCTTTGTACTAACTTTGACTTTTTAAAAAAACACCTTGAAAATGAAAGCAGAGACAGGGCGTGCTCTCAGCCCAGGGCAGCGACCGCCCGTGCTCAGGGACTACCGAATTCAGTGCTTCGAGGACGTCCGTAGAGACGAGCTACGCGAAGTCCGAGAACAGTCACCGTCAGGGTGAGAAGCTCTGTCCTCACCCTCAGATGGGGCGGTGTGCAGAGATTGAGCCGTTGCCGTGAAGGCCGAGCCTCGTCTGCACCAGCTCCATGGCTGCGGAGACGGTCGGCCCCCTGCCACCGCCCAGTGAACCTCCGAGCACTGCTCTCAACTCAGACGCACCCACACAGCGTAACCACAAAGAGCAGATGCAGCTATGCTTGCCAGACGTAAGTGAAACCTCACCGCGGCGAGAAACCATGGCGTCACCGCGGCAAACACACGTCCACCTGCCGGCCTGTCACGGCCCCGCTCTGTCTCCCTAAACGAATCCCGCCTAAGACAGACGCGACGGTAACTGAGCCGATCTTCTGAGCACCATGCGTCTCTGCATCAGCACGCGCAGTTTGGACCTTTACCGCGCTTTCTCGAGCGCCGAGGCCATGAGTACGCGGCTGGTGGGTGGCGCGGCAGCGAGCAGCCCGCATGTACCCTGAGCTGCTCTCCTGCCTTGACAGAAACAGAACGACCTGGGTTGTAATCACGGTAGAGGAGAGACACAGTGACCTGTGATGCCAAGCCCCCTTCGCCCCCGGCCCCAGCCTCAGTGCTCTCCCACCAGCATGCAGCATCGCCCCAGACGGCGTGGCCGGCGTCCTGGCCCCGGGCTCCTGCAGCTCGTCCCCGCGCCCTGCGAGCGGCTGCCACAGGCAGGGGCGGGCACTTTACCTTCTTGTGCACAGAAGGGCTTATCACTGGGGATCCAGCCGAGGGTTCCATTAAGATGTCTCACACACAGTCTCTTTGTAGGGCCCTTGAGCGTGAACCCGTCTTGGCAGTGAAACTGGGTGACAGAGCTTTCAAGGAAAACCCCTCCGCCGGGCGTCCTGAAGCCGTCCTCGGGGACGCCTGGGTCAGCGCACACCTGAAGGTCATCCAACCCTACATTGACAGAGAGAAGAGAAGCTGCCTCTGAATAGGTCCTTCCGATGCGGGGGGCCTTCCTGCATCGTGACAGACCCCGTCACACACCATGAGCACCCAGCCACTCCAGCCAGACCAGAACATACGCATTCTGGTGCGCACCATACCCGGCTTCTTGCTTGGAACAGCGCCCGTTAGCGTCTCCGTCTGACAGCCAAGTCAGCCCTTCACGGAGGCTCTGGGACAGGGAGGGGAGGAAGGAAGCCACACAGGGAACCAAACAGGGCGAGATGCTGCAGGGGGTGAGGCGGGAGGGTCAGGGAGGAGGAGGCGGATTCTGAGCTGCCCTGTAGGACAGACAGACCACATCCCACGGACAGAACCGAAGCTGCGGGTGATGCAGGGCTGGCATTCCACAGGACAGGCCTAAGCAGCGAACACCCTTCTCCTCCCTGCCCCTCACCCCTGCCCCACCTGCCAGGCCTCATCCAGGCTCCCCGAGGGTCTGGGTACCTTCCAAACCCACCCAGCCACCCCCTCTGTGTCCCAACAAGAGCGCAGCCGCCACCGGTGCTCAGTTGGGAGCCGTCCAGGGAAAAACAGCCTGTTCATCTCTGTGTCCCACAGAATCCCTCATCACCCTCCATCGCCCCCACACATGTGCGAGGAACGAGCAGAGTCCCATGGAACCCGCCCTCGCCCTCCATCACCCCCACACATGTGTGGGGAATGAATGGAGTCCCACGGAACCAGCCCTCGCCCTCCATCACCCCCACACACGTGCGAGGAATGAACGAAGTCCCAAAGAATCCCTCATCACCCTCCATCAAGCCCACACACGTGCGGGGAATGAACAGAGTCCCATGGAACCTGCCTTCTGTCGCCCTGGATCACTCCACACACGTGCGAGGAATGAACGAAGTCCCACGGAATCCCTCGTCACCCTACATCGCCCCCACACACGTGCGGGGAATGAACGGAGTCCCACGGAATCCCTCGTCACTCTCCATCGCCCCCACACACCTGTGAGGAATGAACGGAGTCCCACGGAGCCCGCCGTCTGGAAGCCCCTCCATGGGGCTGGTCAATGCCGGCCCTCAGTGTCTGGCAGCCTCGAGCGGCCCCAGAGGGCTGGGCTGCGTGCGGGTGGCAGGGGACGGCTGAGGCCCCCGGTGAGTGGACATCAGCCAGACAGAGGGAGGATGGGCCTGAGGGGACTGGTGGGGCGCAGAGAGGGGACGCGGCGGAGCTCAATCCAGCAAAGCGGTGGTGGGAAGACTGCCAGAAATGCCTCCTGGGCCCCAGCTGCACCAGGATCTGAAGGACGGTTTGTGAAAGGCCGACCCACAGACCCAGGTGCTCTCTGGTGGGTGGGGAAGGGCTGTCCTCCTGAAAAGCTCTCCAAATGGCTCTGAGCAGCCAGTCCAGCTCCTGGGAGGGCCAGCAGTTGAGGTCTGTGGATTCTTGAGGCTCCTGCCGCAGTCCTGGAGGGAGATGATGGGCCAGACGAGGGGGGAGGACTGGAACAGAGAGGCCGCAGGTGATACTAAGGACACAGAGGCTCGAATTCAGGGACAGCGGCGGGGGGAGGGGAATGAGTTAAGAGAGGCGTCGAGGATGGCTGCCAGGGTCGGGCGCTGGGCCTGCATGCAGAGGGAGGGGACATGGTGAAGACCAGCCTGGGGACCCGTCCCGGTGCAGCGGGCGGGTGTGGTGAGTCTGAGTCCTTGGGACACCCAGGCCGGGTGGGGATGACCAGCCAGAGAGCCAAGTCGGAGGCCGCGCTGTCCTGAGCCGCAGGTCTACACACAGGCGGCAGCTAAAGGCACAGCTGGGCGGCCTCCTGGGAGCACACACAGGAAGAGGACCACATGTGGCTCAGACAGACGCAGCCACCAAGGGCGTGAGAACACAGGACGGCCTGAGCAAGGCCGCAGAAGCAAGGGAAGGCGTCTCAGGGGCAGGCCGCTGGCTGGAGAGGGAGCGGCCAGGGCAGCTTCAGGGCTGGACGGGCCTATGGGGGAGCCTGCCCGCCCACGAGTGAGGGGGAGGCCGCAGCAAGCGTGCACTTCCCCTGCACGGTGCTTCATGGGGACAGAGGATCACAGGGCACAAGCCATCCCTGCATTAGGGTCAAGGGAGAGACTTTCCTGTTACCATATTAAAATTTGAGGATGAAAGAGATCTGAACCTGTGTCCACAAAGCAGGGAGAAAGAAAGCCTGCAGATGAGGAGCAGATGGGGAAGCAGGTGTGTGGGTTCGCTCAGTCCTGTGTGAACAGGTACAGAGACCCCAAAACCATTGACAGATGTCCTTTCCCTCAAAGGGTTTGCAAAGTTGTGAAGATGTGAGCCCCCCCCCCCGACAATGAAAGGGCTGCAGGGGCAGCAGGGCGACTGGCCGTGAGCCCCAGGCCAGGGCTCGGACCGGCTCTGTCGGTGTTCCCACGCCCACACGTGGGGCGGACAGTGAGTGCTGGGGGGCAGGGGGCTCTGGATTCTGGCTCAGATGTGCAGCCGTGTGTGTTTCAACCTTGGCAGGGATGCCCTCCCCTCACCCGCCCCAGGACCCTCTCCCTAAGTTAATGCATAAAAAATCAATTTTTGTGTCTCTATTCTGTTTCTTTCTCCAAAGACTCACCCAGCAGTTTACAGAGAAATGGAAACCAGCCCGAGTTCTAAATTGATTTGGCTACATTTGATACACTCTTCCTTTCTTGAATATGACTTTCCAGTTATAATAAGCCAAAAGATTGCTTTTTCACACTGCTTTCTTTTTATGATTCTTTGCAGAGACTTCTTGTGTTGCTCACAGAACAGTCTGGCGGGTTTCAACAGACTCTGAAGTCCCCAGACAGAGGGGTCAAGCCCTCATAATGATGCCTTTCTCTGGGGGTGAAGACCCTGCGTTCCTGTCACTGCCCCTGCTTTCATTCGGAAGGAAGGGGAAAGAGGACATGTTACCTTCCGCCCAGAAGCCAAGTACAAATTACAATCCTACCCCTGATCTCTCCTGGGGTCACAGATGCAGGAAGGACACTCAGTGCCGGGGTAGAGATGCCGGGGCCTAGGAGGGCGTCACAGGCCGGTACTCTGGGCCGGGCTTACAGAACCCAGGCCCCAGGTGCTGCCCCCACCCAGGAGGCTGCTTCCCTGGACTCGGATCCAGAGAGAAATGGTGTCCCCTGGGGTGTGGGGATGGCTGGCTTTCATGTCTTCACATCTTTAAAGTGCCTGAATAGCTTTAGGAAGACTGTATGCGTCTGGGTTCTCCAGAGAACTCGGCCAGGAGGAGAGCTCGCTCTCTCTGTCTCACACACACACACACACACACCAAGGAACTGGCTGACACAGGCATGCAGGCTGGGAAGTCCAAGATCCGCTTGGCAAGCTGGAGGCCCAGAGGGCTGCTAGCGTGCACTCCAGCCTGAGTCCGAGTCTGAAGGCAGGAGGAGACGAAGGTGCCAGCCTGAGGATGCAGACAGAGAGAAAGAAGTCTTTCTTACTCAACCTTTTGTTTGATTCAGGCCGTCAACAGATTAGATGAGGCCCACCCACATCAGGGAGGGCAGTCTGCTTTGCTCAGTCTACTGACTGCAACAGTGACCTCATCCAGAAGCACCCCACAGACCCACCGAGACTACTGTGGGACCAAATGTCTGGGCGCCCAGGGCCCAGTCGTGTTGACATGTGAAATGTCTCTTGTATATATGTGCTGTGTTCTGGATTGAATTTAGGAGAACTGTTAGGGGATACCCCCTCCCAGGGCTTATTAAAATGGGATGTTCCCTTTTCTTTCCACTTCCCCCAAGAGAAACATACTGGAAATCATCCTGTGAACTCTGTTCTCCTCCCTAAGCTGTGGCTGCTGGGTTGTACAGCAGAATTTGGAGCCTGGGAGGGCAGGTTCCCAGGGCCAGATCCTCTGAGCAGGCCAGCTACCCCCGAATGGGCATGCGTCTGGTGCGCCGATCCCCACATTACAGAAAACACCAAGAGAACGGCTCTGCAGAGACATGGCCCGGGCTGGGGACTGACCCTCCAGGGTACTTTGAAAAGTGGCATCTAGAGCTCTGACAAGACGTGGAAAATGACTGTCTTGCTCAATGGGATGAGGTGTCCAGAGTGAAGAATATGCTCTTCTTATACTGTCCCACCTTCTGATTGCTGTCTCTTCACCCCTGTGCTTATTCCCTCTCCTGCATCAGTGGCTGGGCCTGGCCAGCAGCATCCTGATGCTCGGACTGTCCAGGTGCGGAGACGCAGAGCCTAGCCATGGTCCCTCGGAGGCAGAGGACGTGGACAGGGAAGGAATACGTAAGGAGAGCACAGAGCTGGGTCCCTGAGGAAATTTTTCTGTCCTCACAGCATAGTTTTCCCATTTATTGTGAGAGCAGGAGTCATTCTTCTGATGGATCCAGGGCTGGATCTCACGGAGGCTCAGCTCTCACCTGGGTTATCTGTCCTCTCAGAGAGAATGGCTTTCTGCCTGGGGCAGGGGGTGTGACAAGCTGAGGGGTCTGTGCCTATGACTGGTGGTCAGTGTGGCTCATTTGTTAGTGGGTGTGACTGCCCAAAGAGTCCCTAACCCAGACCCACCTCTGGCCCCACACTGCAGAGGGAGGAGGAGGTGTGTGCAGGTGTGGATGGGAAGAAGGTTGTAAAAAATTAAGGAATTCAGTCCACTCAGGTTGGGAGAAGGGAGGAGGGTGAGAAGGTGTAGGAAAGAGCCTGTCTGTGCTCAGGGAGAGTACTTCGTGCCTCCCTCATCTGTGGAATCCATCCATCCATCCATCCACCCATCCACCATCCTTCCACACATCTACCATCCACCCATCCTTCCATCTGTCCACCCATCCAACCCCATCCACCCATCCATCCATCCATTCATCCATCCTCCATCTACCCAACTATCCTTCATCCTCCATCCATCCATCCATCCATCCATTCATCCATCCTCCATCTACCCAACTATCTTTCATCCTCCATCCATCCATCATCCATCCATCCTCCATGCATCCACCCATCCATCCATCCATCCATTCATCCATCCTCCATCTACCCAACTATCCCTCCTCCATCCATCCATCCTCCATCCTCCTCCCTCCCTCCATCTCTCTCCCTCTGCCCTTCATTAGCAGCACCTGTGGCATGCCCACTCACTGCACAACATGCTGGGTGCTAGGAAGTGAAGGATAAGACATGGTTCCCCCACCCCAGAGTTCACAACCCAGTGGGAGACGCTGTGAGGCAGAGCACAACGCTGCCAGGGTGAGGGGTGCTCTAGGAGTGCTGGGCACAGGTGCCTTGATGGGAAGAGAGGCTCCTGATCAGACTCTGTGGGGGGAGGGATGGCTCCTGGGGAGGTATCCCTGAGCTAGTCCTGGAGGGTGCACACATCATGGGGACCGTCCTTCCCTCAGCGGGGGTTCTGAAGGGTTCATCACCGCACAGGAAACAATCCTCGTGGTCCTTCCACCCTGACACCTCCTGGCACACGGTCTCAGTGAGATGGGGCCAGGGAACCTTCTGTGTCACCCGACACATGCCGACTCGGGGCAGCCGGCCACGGAGCCCCCACTGACCACAGTATGGCGTGGACGACATGGGTGGTGAGAGCCTCGGGAGAGGCCGCAGCCCGGGCCCAGGGAGAGGCTCCTGAGACGGAAGCAGCCAGGTGCGGTGCAGGACTCGCACCCTCGGCGGCCCCGAGTGAAGGCGGGGAGGCTCGGTGACCCCGCGTGACCCCAAGGAGTCCCTTCTGGCAACACGATGCTCTCCTCCAACAGATCTGAACACACCCAGCTTACCCTGCACAGAGTCTGCTTTTTCTCATCACCAGTGAGGCGGACAAAGTCTGAGACCACTAACCAGCGAGACATCGCTGTGCCTCAGCGAGCCTCTCGACCAGGAGGGAATACTTCCTTCTGTCACGGCAGGGAAAGATCTTCAGAACGCCTTTGCTATGTTTGAAGACCCTGAAAGCTTCGGCACCTGGCTTGTTGCGTTACAAGCACCAACAAAAGGCAGCCGGGCAGGTCCCAAGGGCCTGCTGGTGAGGGGCCCCTCCGACCCCCTTCGCACTGCCCCGGACGCCACCTCGGGCTTCCCCACTGCCACAAAAATCCCCTGCTCTCCCAACGGCCTTAGCCGATTATTCCAGTGAACGCGTGCATCCACAGCCCGTCCTACTCCAGAAACCACGTGAGCCGGTGGCGGGTCTGCAACCAGGCATCAGCAACGACAAGAGCCAGAGAGACAACACGGAGGAAATGACGTCAGGCAAAACCTATCCAGCAAATAAATCAACCCTCAACACCAATATTCTCAAACACAACGCCCCACACTGATGGCGGTCGGGGAACACAGAACCATAAGCTTGCCGGAAGTTTCCAGCCACCTCACAGCCAACCGAACATTACCCACACATTCTGGAGGCCCGTCCTGGCAAGGTCAGGCTCGAACACTCGGAGGACCCCCCTCCCCGGTGACAGACGTCTTCCCCAGCGTGCTGGAAGGACTGAGCAAGGTGGCCCGGGGCTGCCATGGACTGAGGAGCTGAGCCCACTCTGGGCCCAACACCTTTCCAGGAGAAGCCAGGGCGGGCCGCAGAAGACCCTCGCAAGAGTCGGAATGCAGGAGAAACAGCAAATTAACAATTTAACACTGTCACAATTACAATTAAAAGCAATGGGAAAACGGAATTTGCTTTATAAAAATTCACTTATAACCCATATTTCCGTAACAAGATCATTATTAAGTGGTTCCTGACCTTCTCTGTTCCAGCCTAAATAATCTCCATGTTTGGCAAAATTTCAGCTATTTGTTTTTAAAAGGAAAAGGGAAGGAGGAGAGGAGGAGATTATTATAATCTATTTATATACTCAGTGGGTCAACATACAGTGTCGGGCACTGGGGGAAAGCTGCCAACGGGCATTCACTCAACAAACCACATGAGCCCGGACCCCCCGAAAAGGGAGCTTACATCTAGGACCGTGAGGAGTTTGTGATCTGCAAGTTGTGACCTTACAGCAAGTCACAGAATCAATTTTAAGGGTCACAACGTTTTGGAAACAAAATAAAAAGGAAAAGTCAGAGTGCATCCCACACAGTAAGGGGAGAACTGTTTCGTGTGGTTTTAGTGGTTGTTAGTCTGCAAAATAAAATAGATATGCTTCCATGGTTCACAGGTAAAAAGGTTTGAAAGATAGTGCTTTAAATATACTCTACCCTGTGATTCTATTTGAAAACATAAATTTACTTCAAATAATGTGGATGCTCTAGGTTGTGGAGGGAGGCTGTGCGCTTTGCATCCTGACTTGGCCATTTTTCTAGCTGTGTGGTCTTAGGTAAATTACTTCACCTCTCTGTGTCTCAGCTCTCTTTGTCTATAAAACGGGTACTGTAAGAATAAGCACCTGCTTCTAGGGCTACTGAGAAATGTAAGTAACGCAATGGCCAGCATGTGGTAAGTTCACAACAAACGTAGGTAAGCCGTTATGTCATTAATATTCAACCAGTTCCCTCAAGAACAAAAACATATGGCTTCATAAAGAGGCAATCGCCTGATTTCCTAGAACCACCTTCATTTCCAAAAATATCCGGGCTCTTTTCCTAACTTGCCCTAGAGTTGTCTCTGCAAATGGCTGTTGAACGTCAGAACGATAACAAATACTTCTAGAATCCTGCCCTTGGCAAACAGTCGAGTCACACAAAGCTCCGGAGTCGGCCTTCTGTGAATCGGGAGCCAGGCTTGGAGGGGGGGGCGGTGGGCAGCGCGAGATGGTGGGCGCTCTGCAACGGAGCAGTCAGGCTCCCCCGCCCGGGTTCAAGGATGGGCACGCTCCTGGGGACCAGCGAGTCAGACCAAAACCAAACAGAACACATGCAGAAATCGCTCGAGCCAAAGAACAGGTTCAGGACAAATTTTCCAATACAAGATCAAAAATGCAACAAAGGAAATCAAAGCCTACTAAGTTCATTTTGTCTGTGAATACGGCGTTCCGTCATGCCACAGTTCTGCGCAGCATCCCTTTACATATTTAAAGGGACATCTGGAAAAAAGAGATGCTGATCACTGTTACTATTTATTAGGCTAAACAGACTTCTCACCGAAAAAGCAGGATTCCCTGGGAAACACAGCCAAGACGCCAGAAAGCAAGACCAGGCGAGTTGCTGCGGGGCTGCTTCTGCGTCCCAGCACGGCGCACCGTTCATTGCAGAGGATTCACACCCGCCTCACACGGCGCACACCTGCTCTCCCAGAGCCACCGTGGCCTGGGGGACACAGCCCGCGCCCGGCGCCCAGCAGGGAGGGAACTCTCCCCCCAGAAACCGTGAGAATGCTTCCATGTTTCATGAAGTATCCACAGAGGAATACAAAGTCGGCTGCGTCTCAGCGTCTGAGCAAGTAAATGCAGCAAAAGTAAATCTTAATAGCATAATTTAGACTTGATTAAAATGCATAAAGACCACAGATGTGGAAGTCGTCGCGCTCCCCATTTGACGCCAAAACTGGTATTTTCCCCCTCTTGATTTAATTCGCTTTGATTACCCAATTATTCTGAAATCCTTTCACTCAGTTTCAGCTCCTATAAAACTGGTAACGGTGCTAACTCATAACGTGGTTTCCACTCCAGTCTCAGTACCGCTCCATAAACGCGTGCCCAACAACAGGACAGAGTTACTCCAGACTGCGATACTACAACGCGGAGAAACAGAACAAGCCTTTCTGCGTCTGAAATAAAGCAGCACAGAAAACCACCCATCAGAACAGTCCGAGGGTCTCTTCTATCAACAGAGATGGGGCACGGACATCTCATCGTCGATGTAAACCTTGGGATTATTAGTTGACGACATCCGACGAACGTGGATAAATTACAAAGCTGATTAGTAAGTCAAAAATGGGTCTCTTTTCTAAAGCAAGTCCTTATCAAATATAAGGAGGCTGCCAGCTGGTCAGCTATGGCCCTGAGAGGTCGCTCAGTCTTCTCACTAGATGAGGCGACCGGAAGACCTCCCAGATCCCCTCTGCTCCTAAACTCCAGGATTTCTAGTCTCTTTCTGATGAAAACCAGTAACGACCTCCCAAAGCACACACCCTCAGACTGACCCAGCCCGGGAGACAACTCATGGCGTAAAAAAAGAAAAAAACGTCTGGAACATATTTGGAACATGCCCGTGGCTCTTTGCTGTCTTTAAAACTTGAAATGTCCTTTCATTTCTGGGAGCAATCGCTGTAGAGCGATGCTCAAACTATTCTTCCTGTGCATAGAACTTTACAGTTTGCAAAGTGTACATTGGATCTCCTTTCATCCACGTAACAACCCCGTGGGGTCAATACAACGTCTGATAGCATTCGTGTTCACGGTCGCTTCATGAAAATCCAGCCGCTGATCAACAGCACTAACCTCACACAGTCTTTCCAGAAATACTGTGTGTCCGCCCTGCTTCCCCCCGGTGGTTCCACCACAGACTGGAGTCCAGATCCCCTGGGAGGCAACCGCAGGCTGATGTCGGGCCACGGGGCTCGAGGGGACCACCCTCTGTCCCCCACTAACAGTTAAGCCTCACTATGTGCTCAGTTGAGTAACAGAGATCAGGGCTCTGTTCCAGTTTCATTTGTTCTCTGGAGGAAAATCTGGCTTCCACCCCCTTTATAAAGCCGCCTCGACAAACCTGCCCATGTGTCCGCTCAGTCCCCCCAGGAGTCGTAGGTCAAAGCCACAATACCGCTGATTGTCCAGCTGTTGGGATTTGTGTCAGCAGATCCTTCATCTGAACGTGTTGGGACCATCTAGACAGTGACGTGCCCCATACGCAATGTGTATCACCCGTCTCCTCTACAAGCTTATCTAAGTCAGATGCGATCTTTATAAAAATATCTTGAGGGGTGCCCGGGTGGCTCAGTCGTCAAGCGTCTGCCTTCGGCTCAGGTCATGGTCCCAGGGTCCTGGGATCGAGCGCCGCATCGGGCTCCCTGCTCGGCAGGAAGCCTGCTTCTCCCTCTCCCACTCCCCCTGCTTGTGCTCTGTGTCTGACAAATAAATAAAATCTTTAAAAAAATGTTTTGAAAACTACAAAATAATATGCACATATGTATCAGCTGAAACTTTTCAGCCACACAGAAATTATAGAATGTTCTTACTGGAAGGAATCTTAAAAGTCTCCCAAAATCATTTCCTTCATTTTATAGCTGAGAAATTTGAGACCAAAAAGTTTAACTGACTGTGCAGACTCACACAGCTCTGAATGAGGGGGGCCCGGAGCCCCAGGCCAGGTCTGCACCTGCTCGGGGAGGCCACAGCGTGGCGCCCCCCCTCCACGGGCACCCGACGACGTGCCCGTACCTCCGACCGCTACCAAAACTGACCTCCAGCAACACACACAGGGGTCAGGGTGTTAAATAGGAAGGATTTTGTCTGAGATAGGAGGACGACACGAATTCGTTCCAACAGACTTGCACAGAGTGTCGTTCTTTTCTGATGATAGGACGCGGGAACACCACCTTTCTGATGCTCTATCCCTCCTCCAGCCACCTCCGAGCACCGAGGGTGAGGCCTTAAACACCTTCCTGCCACAGGTCAACAGGGCTGCAAGGTAAAACGGAAACAAGGAGGTCCACACGCGCCCTCACCGCCTCACAGATGCCCGAACACCCCCCGTGTGGACCGCCTCCTTCCCTTGCCCTGCGCCGTCTCCCCACTCAGCACCAGCTGCCTCTGTCCCCAGGACAGCAGGGGAACCGGGGCACGCGAGGGCCAGGGACGTGGGCCTCCGGCGTGCTCAGCTTAGGGGATGCAGCCTGATCCCCCCAGAGGAGCTGGGCCTAAGACATGGGCTGGGGAACTTGCCGTGGAGCCTGGGGGGCGCCACGGCAGCCGCCACGGATGGACGACCCAGCACTCTCCCTGCCGGCGCCACAAGAGCCCCGGGTCCAACCCAAGGAGGGTGGAAGGAGCAAGGGAAGGAGCGTCCCAGTTCCCCCACTCCCCGCGGAGCCTCATCCCCCGTGCAGACGTCAGGCGGGAGCAGGGAGAAGGGACCCCACAGCAGCTACTCCAGGACGCACCATGCCCCTGTGAAAGGCATCCCGAGCACAAGACGTATCCGTCCAAGGACTGGTCTTTTGTCTGAGCTGGACAGATCTTTGACTAGCGGGCTCTTCTGACCTCATTTTATCATTCACAAAATACAGGGAATCTGGTTTCCCCATGTGGCCTTGCACATCACCACCACCAGGGCCTGACTGCCGAGTTCTAACCCCGTCCACACATGAGCTCCACCAGGGGTGCCTGGCACGGAGGGGCGGGCCTCCCTGGGGTCCAGTGGTGGAGAGGCGGAGAGGAACCTTCTCAGGGGCAGGCAGGAAAAGGCTGTGTTCTACTTCATGGAGTCCTGGGGTCCTACAAGGCCCTCCCTCTCCACAGCTGGGCAGGCCCCGGGATGGTGCCGTTCTGCAAACGGGGAGAGCGGCTTGTCGAGCCGACCCCTGTGGCCCTGAGCCAGGACTGTTCCATCAGCACGGCTGGCCACAGTGTTCTAGCCTCAGGCTGTGGCAAACCTGTGCACTCCCCATCACTCCCCTCCTGGGGACCCTCGCACGGGACCGCACAGCACCTGACTCGCCAGCCTGTGGGTCACACGGCACTTCCTCAGGAGCCCGAACCACCATCATCACTGATGATCTGTTCACCCCATTCAAGGCTCTGAAGATTCTCTGATCATTAAATGTGGGTGATTATGGGACAATTCCCCACATAGTTAATTTAAAAAACAAAACACAAAATAGCATATGCATCATGATCCTTGTTTTCAACATAAAAAAAACATACACGTGCACAGAAGAGAAAGAGAGATGCCCAAATATGACCTGTGTTATTTGGGATTCAGGATTGATGGATGACTTTTATAGCCTTCTTTATGCATTTCTGCATTTTCCAAATTCTCTGTGATGAACATTTATAATCAAGAAGCCCACATTACTGTTTTAACGAACCCTGATGGCAAGGGGCTCTTAGACTGGCCAGGTGAGAGAGAGCCTGCAGGGCTCTCGGCGGACTTGCCATCTCAGAGATGAACAGAATGAAACGGGCTCTCCCAGGGCAGAGTGTACTGAGGACTGGCTCTGTGTTGGCGGGTATTAAATCCACCGAGGCGCCTGCCAACCACATAACATCCCTTTAGTGGTATCCCTAAGTCATCTCCCTGTTGGAGGAGCGGTGCTGACTCCAAGCACCCCGGGCCCTCCGGGTCTATGGGGAGGGTCCCCGGCTGCCTGCACCGGGTGCTGCGGGCAGCTTTCCTCCCGGGATGGGGGCCTGCACGCTGAAAACCGATGGGGCGCAGGCAGGGCAGGCACCGGGAGACCGGGAGAGCAAAACCGATGGATGCCGGGGATAAAACCGCCGTCTGCCCGGCATCGATAATGAACCGTTACATCCTATCCGGAATTACTAAATTTCTGAAACTGTATTATAAATATGCTGTCAATGGGGTTAGCTGGGGAAGAAAGGAGATGGATCAGGAACGGGCTGACGAAACACCACCGTTCCCGAAACAACATCCTTCTCTCTGATCTTAGCTAAACACTGCATGGAGCACGGAGGGAAACGCTGCACGTGATGTAGGGTGTTCTCTGCGCAGCCTGGGGCTGCTAATGAGCAGCTTTGCTTTCAAAAGAATCATAGTCAGTAAAGGGCATCGAAAGACACCCCGTTCATCACAGATTTCCACCCTCACCCACGGTGTGAAATGCTGCCTTACGTATTACCGCAGGGACGGAGGGGGCTTTGTGAGCAGTCTGAGTGGGAATACACTAATTTAAGATGAACACAAAGGGAAAAAAAACGCAAGCAGGTATTTGTTGACTCAGTAATAGGCTCAGGGTTTTTTTGTTATTATTTTTCCTGCAAAATTTTGTAAGATCCCCAAACCTCTGTAACACAGAAGCAAATTAGTTTTTCCTTCTCTAGTGCCAAGACGCAGCCCGTACCATCGTCACTGGCTAGAACCCAGAACAAAGTGGGGGATCTGCGCTGAGGACGTGGGCGAGCCTGAGGCTTGCACTGCCCTTCTGTCCTCGTTGCTAAAAGAGCGGCATTTGAGATCTGGGATTCAGCGGCTGGCTAATATTCCCCCGACTCACATCACCTGCTCATTCCATCCCCTTGCTATTATTCCAGAGAGAAGCTGCAGGTGGTGCCCCACCCATACGGCATTAATTAGAGCCAACAGGCCGAGCAGGAATCCCGTGCCTCATCTACACGGCTAATGGTTCAGTTCGTGCATGCTGGTGCTCAGAATATTTCATGCCAGCCAACCCGAAACCACCACAGGACTCTGCTTACATTTCAGGGCTCGTGGATCCTACGACTCCGACAACCATACCCTGAGCTGCCATGCAAATGAGGTCGTCATAATTTCAAAGTTGGAGAGGAAGAAAACGAAGCAGCCGCTGTTTAATTTTTTATGGACCCTACAATTTGTCTCATTAGCTGGCAAATAGGACAGGCTGGGCATGAAAGCAGCTCTGGCCTCACCAGAAAAAAAGGTGATCCGTGTGGCATCACTCCCTGGCCTTGGGGGCGGGTGTCCCCGGCGGCAGCTAGCCCGCTCTAGCACCTGAGTAACTTACAGAAGCTTCCAGAGCCTTGTTACCTTATCTAAAAAAGAGGGATCTGGAATTACCGTGTCCATCTCAGATCTGCGGGGGGCCCAGGAAAGCAAGGACCCCTAACTGCTCCGAAAACTCTGAAAGACTATTCAAATGTAATTTGAGCAGGACCTGATTGGTAAACGGAGGCCCAAGGGCAGTGGATTTGACTGGAAGCACAGAGGTACAGCTAGGACCCCGGGCCCCTCCATCTTCCCGGGTCTGCTCCCCGTGTCCCCTGTCCCACCAGCCAGGCGGCTAGAGAGAGGTGGGATGACAGTGTTTCCAGGGTCACTGCAACTCAGAAACATGCTGTGTTATCCAGAGGCAGGTGGTGGTAGCCGGCTGACGGGGGTCCAGGACCGCAGAGGGCCAACCGGCGGGGAAGGGGGGCGACCAGCTGAGATGGGGGGCAAGCCGAGGCAGCAGTGGGGCCAGGTGGGGGGCGGGCGAGCAGAAATCTGCCCCCCTCGCCACCCCACCCCCAGGAGGCAGCCCCCAGGTCCTTGGGATCCCCCGGGTGACTCATCTCTTTCTTACCCATGGCGGTCCTCCGACAGCACACAGGAACAGGATGACCCAGGATGGGAACAGGCCACGTCAGAAACACCAGCCATGTGATCAGGGGGTCGGGCTGTGAGCCAGGGAGGTCAGCCTGCCTTCGGGGGAGGAGCGGGTGTTGAAGACGCAGTTCGACCCTGTGCGGCCCATGATACTGTCAGCCGTGCCCGTGGTGCTGAAGCCCCAGCAGACGCTCGGACGCGCATACTCGGGTGCGCTTTCTCTGCTGGGGATGCAAGCGGACGCACCGGGAGGCTGACAGGTCTGAGGACACGCACTTGGTGTTCAGGACCCTGCCCGCCGTCGCCCTGCATATGTAGTTTCTGACTGGCCTGTATTTATGATCAACTGTAATCCAAGTACCGCGCTGCCCCGAGCTCCGTGAGCGCCGTAGTTACCAAACCTGACGGGCAGAGGGAACTCCCAAACCTACAACCATCCCGTCGGGGCGCGGGAGCCGGCGGCCCCCACAGCTGCGGGCCACTCACAGGGTCCCTGCTCACTCCGGAGGGTGGCGGCAGGACGGACAGACGGCCCCCACAATGGCAGGAGGACAGACAGACCAGCTGGACCTGGTTTTCGATCACAAAACCTGGGGCTGAGCTGAGGCTCTATCATTGCTCAGCTCTATGACTTCACGCAAGTCACTAAACATTTCGTTTGCCTAAAACTCAGTCTCCACACGGAGGGCCACATGGAGCCACAAGGACTGAGCGAAGCGTCCCCCCCTCCCCCCAGGACCCGGGCGAGTATTCAGTGGACAGAAAGCCACTCCAACCTGGGGAGAAACGGGCGGGCAGACATCTGCACGTAGGGAAATGCTCCAGAACCTTCTGGGAAGTCCTCCCCCCCAGCATGGGCCGCATCAGGGTCCCCCTCAGACGGGACGGCGAGGCCCAGCCAGGGGGCTCTGGGGCCACCACTTGTCTCGTCTTCTATGTTGGGGTTACAGGTAAGACTCATTTGAAAAAGGTTTCTGCCACTATGGTTTTAGGTGTGTCTTGGGAAACAGATCTGTCTGGTGTGGCTGCCCCTCAGCCCCTATGGACCCACGAGGTCGAAGGGGCCGAGCCTGGGGAGGGAGAGGCTATTGCAGAAGTCAGTTCCGATCTGAATGCGGGGCGGTGCAGCCCGGGCCCCTCCCCACATGACCCCACCAGGGCCTTGAACCCTGGCATGGGGCTGGGCCCAGAGGGCAAGGGGGCACCTCGGAGACAGTGTTTCCAGGGTCCCCGCGAACCCCAGGGACGAAGTCCTCCCAGGCAAGCCTGAGTTGGGATGTGTCCGCTCTCAACCTGGTTCTGGAAAGATTCGGCTCTGAAATCCCACTCGGTCCTTCAGAAAGGCCTCAGGAAGCCCTGGGGACACAGAGCTGCCAACAGCCCCTTCCTCCTTCACCCCCAGAAGCACGCTGCGTACTGAGGTTCTGAAACTCAAGGCTCTGCTTCTCACGAGGCCAAGGCCTGGCTGGCCGCTGCCACCCTGGGGTTGCCCTGACTTCGCGGGAGCCCCTGGACACTCGGCCTTCTGAATGCAAGATTCCTAAGCCCGCGGGCTCTGCCTCCTTCAGAGGGTGAGGCAACAGCCTACCCTCGGGACACCCTCTTCCTGCCATGCCGGCGCGCAGGCAAGTCCCGAGCACACACACGGAAAATGCACGACCGGCCAGGGCATGCAGCAGCAGGAGCCTGGACGGTCCAGCATCACGGCGCTGGGCACGCGGGCTTCTCCCAGCATCGGTGTCCTTCCCAGGGCTGAATTGTACTCCACAGTTCTTCGTGTTGTTCTGTAAAGAGCTCCACACCGACCTCTCCGACCAGCAAAGTAACAAAGGGTGTGACCTCGCCTAGAGCACTGGGGGTGGGCAGTGGGGTGGGTATAGGAGCTCCAGGCACGGGTGCGAATTCAGCTCTGCCGCTTCCCGGTGGGGCTGAGCCCCTCTCCATCCCGCAGGGTTCCCGCGACTCACTGAAAATGGGCTGGAGTTCACCCACTTTGTCAGGGCAGGTGGTTCCCTCTTTTCTCCGAGGCTGGTCATCTTCGGAGGAGGAGGGCCTCTGATGTCTCCCCTCCGCAGGGATGAGGGGCGTGTCCTGGAGGCTGCCATTCTTGCAGAGGTGGGAGAGCCGTGGGGAGGGGTGTTGGTCTCTCGATTTACACTTTCCCCGAAGCCCCTGCTTTGGGCCTGCTCTCTGCTGCAGGTGGTACCCCCGAATCTCTGGCCAGGGCATCCGGAGAGCCAAGGTCTGCACCTGCTGAGGGGGACAGCTCATCCCGAGGCCCCGGCTGGGGAAGCGCCTGGATCTGACTGCTCCTGCAGGCTTTTCTGCCCCCACCTGCCCCAGCTTCTGCAGGACTTCCTGGGGCTCCGCGGCCCAGGAGTCGGCAGCCCAGGACGGGCACCCTCGCGCTGCTCTACGCGGCTCTGCCGACTCCTGGGTCCACCCTCCGCTTTTAAAAATTAGAGGCTGTTTTTGCATTGTCGCTTCTCCTGTTTTACTTCTCCTGTTTTCTGTGTTGTTGGGGGTTTATGCCTCTTCTTATTCCTTAATTCTCATTTTAGTGGAGTTTGGGAAGGAGAAAAATTATCCACATGTTAAATCTGACGGGTTTAGCAGAAAACCCTAATTTCAACTTCTTTCAGAATAATTTTTGTGTGTGTGGCTGGTAGTATGAGATGCGTTCTCAGTGGTTTATACGTGCAATCTCGCCGAATCCTCACGCTCGCCCTGGAAGGAGGTGCTGACACCACAGCGGACGGCTCTGCAGATGCAAGCCACCAGGGTTGGTGGCGCGAGGTGGGTCTGGTCCTCCCACAGCCACCTCCTGTCACCGAGGATCACAGAATAACTCACGTCAGTGCCCAGGATGTGTGTTTTTAAAGTCTCAGATCCAAATTACAGCCTTAAAAACAACTACTGACCTCTGGTTGAAACACACAGAAGCTAGGAAACTGTGTGTTCAATGGGCCGAGAATGTGGGCGCCTGGAGGTTGTTATAGATGCCAACAGCATCTATAGATTTCCCAGCAGCAGGAAATACCCAATTTTTGCAAGAGCTCGCCGAGGTCATTTAGTCCCGGTGGTGCTTGTTGGAATTCAGCTGCGTGTCTGGATACAGATGTATCATTATATACATACCATTATATACATACTGTAACATTTCCTGCAGGGCCGTGAGTGTGTCCTCCGCCCCCCGCCGAGCCCAGCCCAGCTGTGGTCCCTAACAGCACCCTCCCAGTGTGTCGTGAGCCGCATCTTACATATTTTATGGCTGCACGTAGTGTCCCCAACATGCCCCCCTGAGGGCTGCTTCACTTCGTAACTGGCGCCAGACCAGGAGGAGCCACGCTCGGAGGCTGGAGAACAGGCGCCTCCGTCCCCGCGGCTCGGCCCTCTGCAGCGACCGGACCGGGCTGGGATTTCATGAAGCAGGATGCGGGCGGGCCGGCAGCTGGAGGGGCCAGGAGGCGGACGGCAGAATGTCCTTCCAGGGCCAGGAAGTGCTCTCCAGCTGCCTCGTGACTTTACCGCTGTCTTCAGCACAGCGTGGACATGTGTCCTTCAGTGTATGCAGGGGGTGCTCTCCAGGGGAGGACGAGGGGGCACACACACTCCTGGCCAGGGCAGGCATGGCCCAGGATCCTCCCCAGAGCCCTGTGGCAGAGCGGATGGTGTCTGCCTGGCTGCTGAGAAAGAAGGCGCACTCCTCACCTCCTGACGCTGGCCTGGATCCCCTGTGCCCCTCCGAGTGGCGGGAGCACAGCCAGGAAGGACACTTGCCCTTCTGGGTGACATCGGAGGACGAGCTCAATGTATAGTTGACAGGAAAATGCACCCATCGATGAGGCTTTGTATACATTTTGAGTTGTTTTCCTTAAAATTCTGTAGAACCTCCGTTAACTTTCAATACGTTTCTGTTAGAGTCATGTCTTCCCTGAGTTTTGTTTTATGGCTCCATTCAATCAAATGACAGTATTATTTGGGAATCCTCTTATTTTGGAATTTGCTTATTGTTTTTTCTTTTTCTCGGCATGTGGGAGGGTGAGGAAGACAGGAGACAGGGGACATGGCTCCACACCACATAACACGAACTTTCAGCCCCATCCTGGCTGGGGACGACCGAAGTAAGCAGGCACTCAAATTTCCAAACGCCTTGGCTCCTTCCCCCGTGGCAGAATGAGGGCAGAGGACTCACAGGCCCATCTCGACCGCACTGAGGGAGGACCAACGCCGGACGCCGTGCTGACCTGGGGGGGGCGGGTGCGGTTGATGAGAACAGCGCATGCAGTCCTGCTGTGCCGTGTGGCCCTGCCGAGGGCCCATTGCCTCCTCTTTGCTCCGTCCTGTGGAGGCCGCGCTCCGACCCCACGTCCCAAGTGTTGTCGTGGCGTCTGGGGGGAGGAAAGCCCAGCCGTCCCCGTGGGGGCGGGCATGCTACGCTGGCCTTGAGCTCTTCCCAGAGTCCTTGCCCTACAGCCACCAGGCGTCCTGCTGGCGTCCAGGGCCCGAGTCAGCCGCTGGTGAACCCTTGGGCGTGAGGTCCCCCGGCAGAGCCGCCTGCCACTGGTCTGTCCTGAGTCTCGGCCTCGTGCTCAGTCCCAGCCCCAGCCCGTCTCCTCTCCACAGCCGCCCCCTGCGCACCGCTGGCCCTCCGTTCGCAGCTACCCACCACTGCAGCGTTTCCCTTCCCATGGCGGGTGTGTCCTGGCGATGCCGAGGCACGAATGCAGGGAGTAAGTGCCCTCAGCCGCGTCTTCTCAGGGCCCTGGTGCTGCCCCCGCGCCCCGTCCCTTCCCCAGCGGGGAGGGCTGTCCACTCCCCTGGCTGTTGGCTGGCAGGTGGCACCTTCGTCTGGAGGCCCCCTTCCCTTTCTCGGCCTTCCTGGGGCTGCGCTCCTCGCCCCTGGGGACAGGCCGGGCTACAGGGATGAACGAAAAAGGACAGAACGAAAATACGTCCACTTAACATTTTCAAAATATCATTTTTGTTGCACAAACATAAATAAGACACGGTCTGTGTCCATGGGAATCCTACTCCAGTCAAGGAGACAGACTCCCAACCAGAGATTCACATCATGTGAGAGACACACACCTCCACTGCAGCCCTGCACGCCTCCCACACGTGCGCACGCACACGCACACATGCACACGCCCAGGCCCATACTCCTGACCAACATGTACACACGCACATGCCCAGCCCCCGCACTCCTGACCAACATGTACACACGCACACGCCCAGGCCCGCACTCCTGACCGCTCATGTACACACGCACATGCCCAGCCCCCGCACTCCTGACCACACATGTACACACGCACACGCACACACACACGCGCCCAGGCCCGCACTCCTGACCGCTCATGTACACACGCACATGCCCAGCCCCCGCACTCCTGACCGCACATGTACACACGCACGCACACACATACACACGCCTAGGCCCGCACTCCTGACCGCTCATGTACACGCACACACACACACATGCACACGACCAGGCCCGCACTCCTGACCACTCATGTACATACACACACACGCACACGCCCAGCTCCCGCACTCCTGATCACCCATACACACGCATACACCCAGCCCCCGCACTCCTGACCACACATATACGCACACACACACATGCACATGTGCACACACACGCATCCCCAGCCATCTATCTACCTAATTGCCTGCCGCACAGCATCTCCCAGCTTCTATCTTGCATGAGTTATTTGGCAAAATGTCCTAAGTTTATTAATTTAAAAGAAGCATGCTAAGTCCTTCCTGTGTTCCAAGCTCTATACCTGAGACTGAGGTTATAAAGATAAATAGACAGTGAATTCTTAGAAGCTCCCAGTCCAGATAATGTTCTCTGCAGAATCCAAGAGGTCTTAGCTTAGAAAGAAGTACCTTTTATTTCTGCTCGTCTCCCGGTGAAGAGCAGCATTCCCTTTCCTCAGGAAGGCAGGGAATCGCCCCAAGTGATGCTAGAAGTCCCTGCGACTTTGTCAGCAGCAGAAATCACGGGTATTTTCATTCTACTTGTTGTGAGTATCTCAAAATATCATCTATGCTCATCGTTCCTTTGAAATTAGGGCAATCATTAGAGCCAGTGGTAAATCTCATTACTTGATGTGTTAATAAAGACACACACACGCCACATCATGGATCTGTTTTTAAAAATATTTTGGTAACTGTATCTCAATATGATCACTCTCCTTTATAATCCTCTGCATCTTATGTTACGCATAAAAATGCTATATTCATGGGTCCATTGCCTTCAACACAACACCACAGGGAGGGACCCACAGCACAAAAAGATTTAGAATGCCTGGTGTGGTTGGATTGACAGACACACGGCTTAATAATTATAGCGCTGTGGTAGGTGAGGCTGGGGACGTGCGCACGGCGTTCAGAGGCACAGAGAGGCTCGGCCCTGTGCAGGGAAGTCAGAGGTCTTCCCAGAAGAGCCGAGGGGAGCTCAGTGACAGCGAGGAGGATGTCAGCGTGCGCGGCTGAGCGGGTGCGAGGCAGGGTTCTGAGCGCCTCCTGTATAATATCTCTGAGCCCTCCCATCAGCCCTGGAAGGTAAGCACCTTATCGTTCCTCTGACAGAGTAGGAAGCTGCAGCCCAGAGGGGCTCACTGACTGGCCCCAACCTGTTCAGCCAGAAATGGGCTGATTTCAGGGTCGAAGGCAGGTTGTACGTTCTGGTGTCTGGCTTCTTTCAGCCATGTGTGCTTTGCCCCCAGGATGCAGGAGGCAGTCTTGAGCCGGGGCCTGGGTGGGCACCAGTGGCCAGTGTGCCGCTGGAGGGCCCCTGCTCTTCAGGGGGGAGGGCAGCCGCTGACTCGGGTCTGGAGAGGTGAGGCAGGGTGAGGGTGCACCCATGTCTGAAGGTCACACCCTGTCCCGCCCCTGACGAAGGATCGGCAGGCACCAGTCTCCTCTGTGCCACGGGACACCACGAGGTGGGGGAGGAGAGGAGTTGGACTTGACTCCTGTGGAATTCCACCTACAGGTTTAAAGGACAAAATTGAACTCCTGGAGGAAGCCTTATAGAGAAAACACTCTTGTCCACACGAAAGGCAAAAGGAAGCACATCAGGGGCTGGTGGTGCCTAGCACTTGCACGATGGTCCCTGGGTCCTGCCACAGCCCAAACCACTGCACCTGTGCACACACAGCCCCCGTGGGTCTCAGCGGTAATCACGGATGGTCAGGCAGTCTCCAAGCTGAGAAGCAGCATATAAAGAAATAGGACACACCCCAGAAGAAAAACATAACCGTTCATAGCCCCAAAGATAGGAAATAATGCATCCATGCAACAAGAGAACATATCCAAGCAACAAGAGCAGAATGCCATTCTAAAAATGATTAGATAAAAAGGAAGAGTTCCTAGTAATTAAAATATGGTAGCTTAAAAAAAAAATGACAGAAAAATATGGAAAAAAGTTATGGAAATCTCTCAGAAAAGGGAACAAAAAAATCCAAGAGATGGGAAGTCGAGGAGAAAAGAACAATACGGGGTGAGTCTGGGAGTTCCAGCGTCCTGCCGATATGAAATCCGGAAAGAAGAGGGGAATGAAGAGTGGAGTTGTCACAGCCACGAGCAGAAAGCGAGGGGCACAAGCCCCCCACTGGACAAGAGACAGGCAACCGAACAGACACCCAGACCATGCACGGTACTGGGAAATCTCAGGGAGCAGACATAAAGGGAAGACCCGAAGTTTCTGGTGGCAGGAGGGCAGGTTACACTGAAACCGAGAACCAGAATGACCCCAGACTCCTTGGCGGGAGTTCCAGAAGCTGGAACCTCTGGGGTGATTCCTCCAAAACTCTACCAGTCACATGTGAGTTGAGGAGAGAAGACATTTCAACAATCCCACAATAGTTACCTCTCAAACCCCCTGATTCAGGGAGCTCCTAGAGCATCTGCTCCACCAAACTCGGGGCTCATCCAAGAAATGGGAAGACAGACTCAGAAAGTGGGGAACCCAACACAAGGGGTCAGAGAGATCGCAGCAAACCTGGAGAACAGCCTTCCGGGCCCAGGTGGGGGTCGGTGGGCTCAGGAGGAACGTGCCCAGGGAAAGTGGGTGTGATCGCTCACCCAACCGACTGCATTCAACCACACAGAGCAGAGCATCGAGAGACTGAGGGTTCTTCTAGAGACTGGGGGAAGAATTAAGTATAGAAACACAGAAAATACTGCCAAAGAGAAAACTAAACAAAAACCAACGAGATGATGGGTAACTCCTGGAAAAACACAAACTGTTAAAAAAAAACAAAAAAGGAAATACTACCCACGTACATGTGGCTCAGCAGTGAACGGCACTTACAAAGTTCCTGAAGCCTAAACAGTGACCACGGTTTCACAAAACCGTGGAGACAGCTGTCTGAGGGCAGGAAGAATGGGAACCAGGGAAGGGAACAGTCATGCCGTCCATGTTAAGAAGCCAACAGTAACATCCAAAAACCCATAGGTAAGGTTTATGCCTCAGGAAACGTGGGAGCCAGCAAACGACTCCGAAACAGCAAATGTTTGGAGCGACCAGTCCATTCACAGAGGGGAGGGTGGGCGGGAAGGGCATGCTGGACGCAGGAAGCCCAGGCCCCGGACCTGCAGAGCTGGGCAGATGACCATGCCACTCACGGGGACGGGGAGCTTGGGGAGAGGAGCACTTTGAGAGAAGAATATACTTCAGTTCAGGCAGACTGGGGAGGTGGGGGCACATACCCTGAGCAGGTGCAGGGAGAACTCCGAGTGGAAGGAGGACCCCAGGTCTGGGTGGAAGTCAAGTCCAGGCTGCATCGGCTGGCACAGACGGACAGACGGACGCCCAGGAGGAGGAACAGCCGGTGGGTGATGCCCGGCGGCCATGGGAGGAGACTCTCTAGAAGGAGCGGTCAAGGGCCACAAAGAGCTCAAGGGCATTGAGAACAGACGACTCCACGGTGTCCGTGGGTTGGTGCTCACGTGTCCTCTCAAGGCAACACCTCCCAGGAGGATTTTGGAGGCGTGGGGGCTGGAACCACGCTGCAGTGGGTCGAAGAGGGAGTTGGAAGTGAGGAGAGAGACTCGGTTCTGTCCAGGGCCAGCTGCGGAGGAGGAGCAGGAGGGCAGGCCAGCAGTGAGCGGGGGCTGTGTCTGAGAGGCACCTGTGGCCGTGCCCTGGAGGAACGTGTGCTCGCACCCCGACGGCCGCCATCCTGGGATGCCAGGAGCTTCTCGAGCCTGTGAGCGGCAGGTCCACGGGCCAAGGAAAGTGTGGGCCAAACCCCACAGGCCCTGAGACCCGCTGACACGGCCCTCACCTGGGGCGCACCTGCCCCCCAATGCCAGCAACAGCCCGCAATCCTCCTGCAGGAATCACGGTCCCTGAGGATGACTCCACGGCCCAGTCCTGGGACAGCGTCTGCCTGTGACATGGGCGTCTGCACCAGAGCATCGTGCGTCCCGCGAGGAAGAAGGAACAAGAGGCCAACACCCGCTGTCTGAGACCCAGGAGCCGCACACTGTCCATCGCTCCCCTTCCCATGACAGCCCGGCTCTAGGAATTCCGTCCTGCCTCTGCAACAGATAGGAGTTCAGGCTCTGGAAGCTCTGGGTCCCTCCGAGGGGCCACCTCAGCAGACAGGGGAGAGGAAGCCCCCTTCCACGTGGTGTGGAGCCGGGTGGGGTGCCGGCCGGCTCCGTGATTGAAAACCACATCACCATTGTGTTGGGGAAGAGGCAGGAATGCACGCGGGTGCAGAGAAGGCCTTCCAGAGGTGAGCGAGGGGCTGGGAAGCCTAGTCCTTCAAACCCTTGCTCACCTGAAGGCGTAACATCTGCCCTGCTTTGACCTCTGAGGGGCTTCCCCAGGACGTGCGCCCACCAGGGGCTCCAGCAGGAAGACCTCCCCACAGGAGGTGGAACGCGGCCCGCTGCGCCCTGCAGGTGCTCAGGGAGGGAGAGCGCGAGCTGGCAGAGCGGGCAGGCCTGCCGCGGGAAAGACTCCCCCGCAGGAACATTGCTTAAATCTCCCATCTCAGAAATACAGAGGGACGCGCACGACCTCCTGCATCCGACTCCCGTGCGCTACGCGGCGTTTTGATCGCTTGCGCGTCGGCCCTGTCTGCTCTGAGGCAAGGAACGAAAGCAGCTTTGACAGCTAAAATATGCGTGTTTGATACGCACAGTCCTCATCTTCACATCCGGCAACGATCTGGTGACTTGGAGAGGTGTTGTTGTGAATCTATAAAACCCAGAGGTACCTACAGGAACCACGCCACACCGGGCCTGCCTGGCGCCCCGTCTCGGGGGTTGTCTGTCACCCTCCCCGTCCCCGCCACCTCCGGAACCCGAAGCGCAGAGCCAGATGCCTGCCAGATACTTGGCAGGCCACGGGCACTGCCGCAATTAGCAAGCTGGATAGTGATTCAGCATCAGGCGCCGGCAGCCTCCACCGGAGCACAGCGGACAGCTTAAAAATAGCAAAGCTGGGGCTGCATCCGCCAGCTCGGCTGCCCACGGGCAGGGCAGCTGCTGCCAGTGGACCCCCCGCCCAGGCCACCCTGAGCAGTGAGCAGGGGCTCCCATCAAGCCCCCTCCCCAGAACGCCAGGCGCACGGGTGCAGGGGGTCTCCTTTCAAATACACACCAGCCTGCTTCCCCATGTCCGCACCTGCTAACCACTGCGTGGGCAGCCACACCCGCAGGGTTGGTCCCAGCTCCCCTCCCCAGCTAGTGAGCAGGGAGGGGGCCGCTCTCGCGGGAAGGAGGCCGTGGTCTGGTGGAAAGAGGTGGGCTTTGTGGTCAGAGAGGCCTGGGTACAAACGCATTTCAACAGACACCACCTGCCTCCTGCCCAGTGGTCACTACCCCTGCCCATTTGGGCCACATTCTGTCACTCCTCCCTCGGGGTCAAACAGCGCTCACCATCACTAACTTGCTGGTCCTGTTAGGAGTAAACAAGGAAAGACACGAGAAGCACTGAGAAGGGTGTGGCGTACGTGAGCGAGCGGAAACGCAGCACCTCTTGCCCTTTGTGGCCGCTTCTCACTCAGGGCTGGGGTCTGGCCTGGGGACCACAGGCACCGTGGGGCCTCGGCCAGGAGCAGACACAGGGCCTGGACACACAGGTCGGGAAAACCATCGCGGGCCCTTGGTGTCCTGGTCCAGTTTCCAGCTCAGGCATGTTCTCCAGGCCGGGGTATTTTCCACAGGAAAGCAGGACCTTCAGGGCTGATGTTGTCTTTAGAAACGCTCTCCCCAAGGGCCCTGGGGGGCTCAGCCAGGTAAGTGTCTGCCTTCGGCTTGGGTCATGAAACCGGGGTCCTGGGATCGAGTCCCGCATCGGGCTCCCTGCTCCGCAGGGAGTCTGCTTCTCCCTCTGACCCTCCCCCTGTTCCTGCGCTCTCTCAAATAAATAAATAAAATATTTAAAATAGAAAGAAATAAAGAAATGCTCTCCCCAAGAACCCAAAAGGAGATTTAAAGTAACAGGGAGAGGCTTGCTGTTTTTCTGACAATACTAGTATTGAATAGATGTCACTTGTCCCCAAATTAATCTACTAATTAACAAAATGATTCTAAAATGTATGTGTAAGAATAATTTCATGGGACTGGCTGAGACCATTTTGAAAAACAAGAGTAATGACCGGGGATTTGCTCTCTCAGATTTAAACGGGAGAAGCAGTAAAATAGCGTGGGAGCAGCGTCAGACGAGACATCAGATCAATGGAATGTAGTCGAAGGCCCGGAAACAGACCCAACTATCTAGACGGCGTTAGTCTATCACGAGGGGGCGTATTCCGACACAGTGGGAAAAGGATGGGCCGCTCGGCAAGTCATGTTCGTACAACTGCCTAACCATTTGGACAAAAATAAACGATGTCCACACTTCTCCAAACACACAGACGCAAACTTCCAGACTGCCCCAAAGTTTAAACGTCACAAATAGAATATGGAAAATATAGGTGGATATTTAAGTGACTTTGGGATGGTGGAGAACTTTCTAAGCATGACACCAGCTGGTGGGAACGTGGAGAAAAGATGCAGATTTTTCTTCATTAACAATTAAACGGGGGGCGCCTGGGTGGCTCAGTCGTTAAGCGTCTGCCTTCGGCTCAGGTCATGATCCCAGGGTCCTGGGATCGAGCCCCGCATCGGGCTCCCTGCTCAGCGGGAAGCCTGCTTCTCCCTCTCCCACTCCCCCTGCTTGTGTTCCCTCTCTCGCTGTGTCTCTCTCTGTCAAATAAATAAATAAAATCTTAAAAAAAAAAAAAAAAACAATTAAACGGAAGCTGCAAAACCAGTACTCGTACATAGGTGGAAAGGCGGATACTTGAAGCGTTTTTATAAATAAGTAAGAAAAAGACAAAAGCACCAACAGAGAAACTGACGAAGCACATGAACTGACAGTTCGAACCATTGATGCAAGCGGCCAATAAAGATGGGCTCTCCCCGGCTCTCGATCATCCCGCGCCACCTCACCACACAGGAGCTCTGCTCCTCCTCCACCTGGAAGCCCGCCGGCACCTTCACGGGGGCAAACACTCCCCTCCGCTCAGCGCTAACCTCCCTAGGAACGCCCTTCCTGACCTCACGAGCCCCCGGCCAGTTCTGCGCGTGGCCCTGTCTACAGCCGGTGATCGTGGTTTGTATTCGTACGGATCAGACGGTTTGCCCGCTGGATACACTGCCCGTTTCTCAAGCACTGAATACGCAGCACGTCGGTTAAATACATCACAGGACGCACGCAAAGTAGAACGCTACAAAGTGAGTCAAGATAAGGTTATAGAAGATTAACTTTTAAGAGACCACAAAAGACACTATGATATATTGTTAAATAAACAAAGCAAGTTACAAAATCACGTATATAATACCTTTTTTGGAAAAAAACGCATACATGTAGAAAAGAAACATGCGTCTCATTTTTAAGAGAATTCACGTGACATTTAGTTTCTTAATTTTGCTTGTCTAAGTTTTCTTTACAGTGGGTCAGTCGACGAGGCATCTGCCTTCGGCTCAGGACATGATCTCAGGGTCCTGGGGTCGAGCCCCGTGTCCTCCCAGCTCGGCGGGGAGCCAGCTTCTCCCTCTGCCCCTCCCCCTGCTCATGCTTTCTCGCAAATAAACAAATAAAATCTAAGAAAAAGGAAATTTTCAACAGTGAATACACACCACCCTAGCCTTTTTAATTCTGGGAGAAGATTAAAGTCTCTAAGCCACGGGTCCCCCGTGGTCCCTGCAGGAGCCACAGCAGCGCCCCTCCACGCAGCCCGTGGATGCTCCTCCACCCTCATTCCCCCAACAGACAGAACGAGAACACAGCCCAGCTCTCAGGCCCCGTGCGGAGCTCCCCTCGGCCACCGCCCAACCCCAGATCACCCACCTGCAGAGAAGAAACTAAACATAAGGGCACATGAAGAAAACCTCAGATTTCCACCAAGTAGCCAGAAAACTCAGGGCCACACCACGTTCTCCAGACGGCTGGCCAGCGTGTGACCCAGATGGACGCCGCTCCCCTGAGCTGCCTGGGCTCCCGGGGTCCAGGAGGAGCGGCGTGCGCGCTCAGAGGCCGGCAGAAGGCTTCCTGGTTCAGAACATTCGGCACCATTCCCGGTGCTCAAGGCCTGGCGTCTGGGGTCAGAAGCAAAGCCGGAGGGCGCCACGCCGCGTGCTCTGAGGCCCCCCTCGTGTGTTCGCTCCTCCTGGACTCACCTTCTCTGAGGTCATGCCCGCGAGGCCCACTGCAGCAAGGGGCCCGCGAACCACCCGTGCGAGCGCTGGCCCCGAGGTCACCAGTGAGCTAACACACGTGCTGTGCACCCCTCGTCCGCCTCCCTCCACCCCTGCGGGGTTCCACACGGCCGGCCAGCCCTCCCCAGCCCCCTGCACCACCCTGGCACCCCACCCACCTCTCCGGACGCCCCCAGGGCACTGTGAGGAGACTGAGGCACATGGAGGCTCCAGGACGTGCCCAAGGTCATGGGCTGTGCAGCTGCGATTCGGAGGCAGGTCCGGGCCTCTGCCCGGGGAGCCCCTGGTGGACCCCCGGCCTACAGTCTTCTCTCTGGACCACAAACGCTGATCACAATTACTGCCTCCCAGAAGAAGACTCTAAATCTGCCTTCACACCCCCGAGGAGGCCCTCCGTCCTCATTCTCTTAGGCCTGTGGGGCAATTCCACCTGTCCGAACCCAGATGTCTCAGGACCAAACTCACATCTTCCTAAAACGGACTCTTCTCCCTGTCATCTCCATTCCACGTACGGACTCCACGCTTCTCCCCGCCGCCCGCACGAGAACTCCCGACTGCTGCGCCTCCCTCACCTTCCCTTCACGGCGTCTTCCCGGCTTTCCATCCCCTCCGCTCCTGCCCGGACACCTGCTCGGCCACTGGCATCTGCCACAGCTGGGCTGGTCCCCAGAGCAGCGCTTCCCAGCCTTGGGCCCAGGCCTGAGCTGGGCTGCGCACCTCCACATGGGTCCACCGTATGCACGGCCTGGTGTCAGCAGCACCCGGCCTCTCCCCCTGGATGCCAATCCCACTCACGACAATCACCGCGTCCCCAGACATCACCCAACACCCAAGGGCGAACAGGCCCTAAAGCGCGGCTCAAACACGCTGCTCCTTTCCGGGTCCCCCAGGGGCTTGCCGTGGGCCTCCGGATGAGTTCTTGGGAAGGAAACAGTGTTTGAGATTAGGAAATTATGCTTCCTGTCATCATTTACTTCCTCTGGGGTTTTGGGCTTAACCATCCTCGGGCTGGGGTTCAGGGTGCACGGAAAGAGAAGGCAGGGTGGCTGGCAAATCCATCTAAGGCTCCGGGGTTGAGTGTCCCTACCCGGGAGGCTGTGGGCCGGGTGTGAACCCCATGGCTTATGCTCGTGAGCGTGAGGTCCCAGCACGAGGGGTTCCCCGTGACACCTACTCCCCAGCCTCGGCATGAGCAGGTCGGGCTCGGGAACCAGTGCACACGGTACGGTGTTCACCGGCAGCCAGTGTTTCCTCACACAGGCCTGGGGACCCGTCACCCTGTGTGTCAGGAAACACCGGTAGGGCCACCAACCACGTTCCCGATACCTGCGGAAAGGGACCCGCCATGCCGGCCGTGGGCAGCGGACTGCCGTGCCGCTCGGCCAGGCCTCCGGGGGCTGGACCCCCAGGCCCCAGGGAGGGGCCGGCGCAGGGACAGATGAGGACACGGGGCCGACGGATCCTCCACGGGGTAAGAACAGTCACATGGTAAAGTCCGCAGAAACGGACACGGCTTATCTGAGCGTCCCCGCAACCACGAATGTGTCCGAGGACAATCCAAGGAGTACGTAGCACCTCGTGAGCGCATGAAATCTACCACACGAGGGGAAGCGCCCGCTCGAGGCGCGCTGAAGAGGATTCTAGGAGAATGAGATGCACGGGAGGCACACAGGCGAGCTCGCGTTCTGGCCCAGACGCTGCTGTAAGTGCTTTTCCACGTGCGATCTCATCTAAGCCAGAGAACCCCGGGAGGTGGGCACCGCTGTTACGACCCCCAGCTGTCTGCAGGAGGGCAGGAGACGTCTCGGGGAGCCCTGGGGAGAGGAAATCGGGGGCCCCGACCCCCGGGCCGCCTGCACACCAGTAACTAACACCCCCTCCAAGGTCCAGGGCCCACGCTGGGTAGACCACGGATCCGAACAACAGGGACGTTTATTATGTTTCTAATATTCATTGCGGAAAACACAAAGACAAAAACACGGTTTCTCCTATGCAACGAAGCCATCCGTTTATGAGAGTAGCACATAATCACACTTACAAAGCCCATAATGCTTCCATATGTCATAACGACGTGCTGAATTACAGAGATAACTAAGACAGAAGCATCGCTTTTGCCCGTTTATTGGAATATTTCTCATTCTGCCCACATTTTCAGGGGGAAAAAATAAAGATGAATATTTCCCACATGTGATTTTCTAGAACAGTGCAGGCTTGGGGTCCTGCCTGTTGTTCATCTCTGACTCCCACCCCGCCTGGCCTGGCGCCCCGCACATCACAACGGCTCAGAAAACGCTCGGTAAATGATCACCCTCTCTTCCAGGCCTGCTTATTTTTTTAATATTTATAGTGAAACCGCGCGACAGCAGTCTTTCTAAATTGCAGGGTGTGCAACTGCCAGGGCGGGCGAGGGCTTAAACCCCGGGCAGCTCCAACAGCACCTGTCCGGGTGGGCCGGCCTCTCCACCCGCCGTCCCCGCACACCTTGGCCCCGGCCCAGGGTTTAAGTCCAAAACTTCAAAAGCAAGGAAATTGTAAGTAGGAGAAACAATTTCCCAACCCCCCGGACAACGTGTCCCCCTCTGCTCAGCCACACGCCCAATCTGAGCAGTTTGCTCTGAGCCTGGGATTCTTTTTGACCCTTTTCGGGTAACGAATGCATCTGAGGATCCGCAGAAAGCCACAGACCCTCCTCAGAGTGGCACACACATGTGAGTCTGCACGCACGCGCAGGGGTGGGTTCACACGCCTCTGGAAGCTGGGCCTCGGGCGGAGGCTGAGGGCTCCCAGGAGGCGGTGAGCAGACAGGGTGGGCGCGGGGAGCCCGACCTCAGCTGGCCCGGCCGCGGCCCGCCCCGTCAGCCTGGACAAGGCCCCCGAGGATCTTGGGCACCACAAGCACACCCGGACATGTAGATCAGTCAGACGCTCTGCGTGTTTCAACTCAGAACATGAGAAGGAGGAGGAACAAAGGAAATGTTTGACTGGGAGAGAAGAAACTGCCCCAGAAAAGATATTCGAAGCGACTTAAAATGCAATCAGAGCTAACCTCCTATTACTGTAGATATTAACCCATCGCTTGTCTGCAGGCCAGCTCAAGTAGTAATTCAATATTTACCTGACCTAAGCCAGACGTGGCCCACTGGGTGGCCTGGGGACCCACTTGCAATTGATTTTTTAGGGGCCAGCCGCTGTAATCGAATACTGGGAGTGTCTACAGTTGGTTGATTAGGTTAGAGCAAACATTATGGCCTGTAATTTGGGAAAGGCTGCACATTTGAGCTTCCAGATCATCCCTGGACCCCAGATCAGTGTCTGCGTGGTCTGTGCAGAGTAAATCTCAGGAAAAGTTTGGTGAATGACTTAAGAAAACATGTGAATAGGGAAACAGCAGGTTGTCAACACCCCCATCTCACATGCGCACGCACACACACACCACTCTTCCTTCAGAACTCAGCTCTGGCATCACCTCCTCCTGGAAGCCTTCCCTGCTCTCCCCTGGCTGGGATAAGAGCTCTGGGTCCTCACAGTATCTTTTCATCAGAATTCACACTGGTCGGCCTTGGGTATCTGCTAAGGGCTGATTTCTGTCCCCCCCAGATTCATATGTCGAAGCCCGAAGCCCCCGAGTGACTGGAGGAGGTGACTGAGGTTAACGCAGGTCATGAGGGTGGAGTCCTGAGCCACTATGACTGGTGTCCTCGTGAGACGAGACTCCGGGAGCCCCCCCGCCCCCCCCCACTCCCTCCACGCACCACACACAGCAGGAAAGGCCTCATGGGGCCCCAGCAAGAAGGAAGAAGGCGGCCATCCGCATGCCAGGATGACGGCCTCACGAGGAACGGGCCTCAGTGCCCCTGACCGCCAACATCCAGCCTCCAGAACTGCGAGAACATGAACTTCTGCCTGCGGTGTCTTGTCGTGGCCGCCAGAGCAGACTGCTCAGCGCCCACACGTGACACCAGGTCCTTGCTCCCATTTCTGGTGTGAGCTCCTAAAGCAGGGCTTGCACACAGTAAGTGCTTAATAAGTTCCTACGGAGTAACCATGCGAGGGGAGCGGGATGAGGCTGGCAAGACCACCTCACTTTCTCACCCATAGCAGCTCAAAGCCCTGCTTGAGCCCGTCGGGCCACCGGGCCACCGTGAGGAAAAACTCGGGCCCTGCGGGGCTGCGCTCGTTCGCCGAGGGTTCAAAGCAAAGCCGGTGTCCTTCCTGCCAGTGACCCAGGCGTCCAGAGCCAAAGGGAAGGAGCAATCAGAAGTAACAAAATCCTCTATTCCACAGTATCTCTTAATCCCACAGTCGCAGGTCCTGGCTGCCGAACCGGCTGCAGGGCCTACTGACCCACCGACCCAGCCCAGGGCCCGGCCGGACTCCGTCCATCTGTGCTTCCAAAGATCAGGAGCGCAAGCCTGGAGCCCGCCCTGGAGGAGGAAGCGACCGTCCCCCGCAGAGGCCTGATGCCAGGGCTGCCCTCCGTCCCGGTGCACACACTCACTGCTCAGGAGATAGGGTTATGCAGCATCTAGATCACGCAGAGTGCGGTCGGGCAGAGAGTCAGATGGGATCCTGGCGTTAAGACAAGACACATAACCACCACAAAGACAATGATGCTAGAAGCTGTCCTCTGTGCTCTCCACGTGGACACCGATTCCATCCTCCCAGCACCCCCATGACGTGGGCATTATCATCCCCGTCATGCAGACAAGGAAACTGAGGCGCAGATGGATCAAGGGGAGCAGCAGGTCTGGGACTCAGTCCCAGGGATCTGCCTTCAGACCCCATGCTCTCAGCGACCATAGTACAGGGCCACACGGGACCCCAGAGCTCCGTCTTCCTCCTCTGCAGGGCAAGGAGGCCACCGGCTGCCGGAGGGAGGTGAGCAAGCACACTGTAAAGCAGGTGCGCACGTGAGCAGAGCATGTGGGGGCCCGGGTGGCTTGCTCGGCCCCTGGACCAGAACGCCTCCACAGCCCCCGGCTCAGTCCAGCAGTCCCGCGCTCCCAGAGTGCTGAAGACAGAGGGGAAGCCAGGGGCCATCCGAGATGTCACGGAAGGAGTGGAAGCTGTCTCTGAAGGGACGGGGAGCCTGGGCAGCTGGACAAGGGACGGAGGGCAGTCCAGGCCAGCCCGAGGAAAGAGCCAGCAGCTTAGGACGGTGCGAACAATGGATTCAGGCCTAATTTGGGTTTTGCTCCACCCTTGTTTTCCTGGTCAATGGGCCGTGCCTAGTGCATCATCTCTCTCCGGGAAAGATGAATCTGAATGAACGTGTGACCACCTTGCTCTTGACGTGTGGATCTCAACCGAGGAACAGTACTGACAACACAGAGTAAATGCAAGTCGCAGGCCCGAGGAGAAACAGGCCTGGCAGGATCTCGTGCATTTCTGCAGAACTTACCACGTGCAACGTCATCGAGAACATGACCCAGTTCAGCAAAGTCATCGACGCAGCAGGTACGAGAGAAGGTTGAGGCATGTTAGGAGGTGAGCACGCAGCCGAGGAGAGGGGAGGCGGGGCCCCGGTGACCACCTGCCCGGAGGGAAGGCGGGGAAGGCTGGAGGAGGAATTCTCCCCACCTCCGCTGACAAACTGTCTGGGGACCTGCCCTGGAGCCCGGCTGCTCTTCTCCGCCCAGGCCGCAGAGGCAGGGCAGGGTCGCCCCCACGTTCAGACACTGTGTGTCAGGGAGCCCCCAAAGGGCGGAGGGTCTGTGCGCTCATTACCATGTAGATGAAGCTGCTCTCCACAGCATAAAGGCCCCGCGACCCCAGAGCCTCCTCGCAGGACCCCCTTCCCGAGGCAAAGCACGCTGATCAGGCTGCACCTGGGGAGCCCTTCCCCAGGACAGACCCTGGCCTTGCACATCCCTGAAGACAGGCCAGCCCACGGGTGGCTGCTTTCCTGAGGGGCCCGGAGGCTGGAAGGCAGACAGAGGATCCCCGGGCGTTCCTGCTAAGAGCAGGGAACCCCGAGCCTCCAGCCCAGAGACGCCCCAAGGCAGCAGCCATGTGCAAAGCTACAAAGTAGTTCTCAGGGAACAGACCACGTGGACAAAGCACTCGGTGATTCCTGGACCGAAACGCAGCTCCCCCGGCCCCCCAGGGTCCCATTGGCCCAGCGCCTCCAGCAGCCGAGGTGGTGCACAGGATGGGGGAGGCAGAAAGGGACACGTGGAGGAGCCCCTCCCCGGCTGCAGACCCTGAGCACTAGGGTGAATCACTGCCCCCCACGTGTGAAAATTCTCTTCCCCGAGGCTTCTGCAAGCCCGAAAATGGCCCAGGCTCAGGCACGGCTGCAGGTGTGTCCCTCCCGCCCGCACGAGGACCTTCTCCATCTGCAGACAGGCCTACTCACCTGGCCCACCCACCGCAGGGACTGAGCAGCAGCACCCTGGCTGCTGCCTGAGCTCTCACAGGGGCAGGCCCCACACGCGGAGGGCACTGCCCCACACGCGGAGGGCACGTCCACGCCGTGCCCTGATGCGCCCTGGGCGCCGTGCAGAGACATCTCCTTCCAGGACGACAATCGTCACCGTCACCGCTGTCTTGTGTTTATAAAACATCTGTCCCCTGACCTGCCTCCTCCACGAGCACAACCCGCCCCCGAGAAGTGCAGAGGAACAGCCCACCGCCCTGATCACTCAGGAAGAAACCAAAGCCTGGCGAGGTCAAGGGACTTGCCTCAGAGGTGACAGCGCTGGTCACAGGGGGTGGGGGTGACAGAGGGGTCGCTCCTCTGAAGATTAACCGGCAGCCCAGGAAGACTCTTTGAAGGACTGCAGGCTAGGGCTGCCAAAGGACCGAGCACACGGCGCCCCAGCACCCAGGAGCCGGGAGGAGCCCTCGCCCCCACCACCGCGCTCACTCACACACACCCCTGCACGGAGCACACAGCCCCCCAGCACCCATCACCACGCTCACACACCCCTGCAGC